>NC_137065.1:27519104-28019104 GCF_032717465.1 Coenobita brevimanus
TTCTTTAAAGTGTTCTCTCCATCTGCTCACTTTTTCTCCCTTCTCCACTAATAATCTATCATTTATATATATATATATATATATATATATATATATATATATATATATATATATATATATATATATATATATATATATACTGTATATATATTATATCTATATCTATCTATCTATCTATCTATCTGTCTACCTGTCTATCTCTCTCTCTCTCTATCTATCTATCTATATCTATATATATATATATATATATATATATATATATATATATATATATAGATATAGATATATATATATATACATTCCATGTCCCACAGCTCTACCTGTACGTTCTATTCCCTCATTCTGCCAATTTATTTTAATAATTTGTGAGTGTAAAACCTGCGGGCTTATGGCTTAACTTTCCTCACCTTCAGCTAGTGTTTAAGATTGTTTGTTTTTACTTTTGTCATCACTAATACAGATATCAAACACTTAACCCCATAACTGCTGCATTAGGTATCCTGGTCTGCCCCTCCATGCACAGAGAAATGGGCGGGGGGGCAGGGGGAATTGTTCTCAAAAATTATTTTTGCTCATATGAAATAAAAGAGTGCATGGAAATGTGAAGGAAAAACATGTACAAGTTCATTATTTATCTTAGTTCAGCCGTGGTGGTGTAATGAAGTTGGGCGTATGACCTCTCCCCTCCAAACAAGTAATAGGGAGATAAATGGGTGGTGGCGGGACGCGCGAGTGGTAACGGAAATAGTTCAGCTGAGATGCCAAACGGCATTAAAAACGCTCCCATTAAAAAAAAAGAAGAAGAAGAAGAAAAAAAAAAGTTTGCTAATATGATGTATGTAGCAGCTGCATGTTTTCCATCATATGATCCGGTTAACAGTCAAATTACAATGAAATATTATAAGGACGAAATGAAGAAAACATCTCTTACCTGTAATGTATGTAAGAGTTACTGTGGCTTGTGGATAATAAATATGGGGATCTTTTACAAAAACGCCCCAACTACTATCTGGCCAAGCTGAAAAGTACAAAACCCAACACTGCCCAGGCTCAGAATCACGAACACAAATGTGCTGAATTCTCTGTCGTAAGTGGGATTTCTGTTTGCAGAACGAAGATGAGACATGACACGATTCTGAGTTCCTTCTTTTCTTGTTTCCCCTGGAAAAATAAATCACATTTAGGATCGAGAGCAATATCCTATTTCTACGTACCACTTTCCTCTGCTGACTAATACTCCTACGCTGAGAGAGGCCTGGTATGTTGCTCAGCACTTAGTGGATTCTCATTGATCTTATGATGCACTTTGAGGGAAGGTGAAACATTCACTAACGAGGAGTTTGCGGCTGAGTGGTTAGAATGGACAACTGTTGTCCGAACTGACGCCCTGGGCTGGGACAGAGAAGAAACTGAATGTTGTTGAAACAAACCTTACTAATCTTCTACAAGACCCACCGATGTGTCAGTAGTAACCCGAATCATGCCATCACAATAGTCCTCAATGAAACAACCTAAACATTATTCACGATAGACTGTGAGTATTAGTGTTAAAGTGGTGACTTGTAATGGTGTTTGGCACGTCGAAGGCTTGACGGATCTGAAGAAACTGACTGGTAAACCAATGTTCAGGTGAAGCAGATAAAGTAAAATACCAGGAAAACCTGTGTCCGCGAATGAACATAAGATATAATACAGTTGAGTACTAAGAGTGGTAAAGAAGACAAAGAACACAATGGTTGCTGCACTAACTCCTGTAATATTGCAGGGTGAAAGAAATCGATGTTTACACGATAGGCGGAGGGTCAAACCCTAACGATCCCAACCCTGCTCCAAGCGAAAGCCTACTATTGTGCAAAGTTCCGTGTGCCATAAGTGCAGCACATAAGTACTGCACTTGCGTTTGTCCTTAAGACTCTGCTACTTTTATTCCTCTTTCGGTAAGTATACTTCTCTGTCATTTATTTATAATCCTTCCTGTTTTCTACCATCTTTTGTCATCAAGTTTAATCTTTTTCCGTGTCTTTACTTTTCTCTACTATATATGCTTATTTACATTTGGCTCATGCCCCTTCTACTAAGTCTATCTATCTGTTTCTTATTGTGTACACTCTTTCTTTCTCTGTCCTCTTCTGTGTCCTCTCCTCTTTATTTAGACTCTCTCTCTCTCTCTCTCTCTCTCTTTCCGCAACAGATGAAATTTATTTGCAAGAAAAGTTCAGCGTCTTGAGCGACAAGAATTTCCAGTAAAACTCCTAAAACATGTATAATATTGGCGTTTGGTGTCGATTTGGTGATGACGCTTCGAGAGCGAGGCTAAACCACACCAGACTCAATCACACGCCCTCAACAGAAGGTAGCATGAAAAACATGAAACGTAAGTTGGAATTCAGTACTCAAGATGTCCAGCCCATGAGATTAACACTCCGGCTCGTATGACTACTTTTGATTGAAAAAATATATATATATATATAATCTAGCTATAACAGTAACGGTAACAGAGGGTCACTGACATCCCACTTACACACACAGTTTCAACGGTAGTGACTTTGAATATGATGTACGGTAATGTTAACTGCAATTTTATACTGGAATTGTCCCGACCAGGAAACCAGCTTAAACACTCAAGCTCATGCGACCCACTTATCTGAATAAAGCTGTCTGATCTTCCCTGGAACAGTGTTAGCAATCCCGACCTTCAGAAAGTTGATGATGCCAATATTAACTCTCAGACTACCATGAATCACTTCTGGTTGAATAAAATCCTTAGGTGTTAGGTGAAATACAATATCGACCCTGGCAGGGTGAATAGTACTAATATTAACACTCAGGCTCCTACGAATCAGCTTCAGAAAAGTAAATCATCAGGCGTTAATGACAATAAACTGTTGGAGATGTCCTGACCAAGAGAGAGTTAATGGCAGTCTTATTACACTCAGGCTCATATAACCAACATTAGCTGAATAAATCATCTGGCGTTAGTGGGAATAGAGAATGACACCAAACTCGTTCTCGCAGTATTAGCTTTCCGTACCGGGAAGGCAAGTGATTAAATTTATATTTAGATATCGATAATAAAACTAAGTAAATAGTGTACAAGAGATTATACATTATAGTAGGAAAGATATGTCGAGAAAACCTGCTATGAAGACTCCTATGCTACTCACAGAATGGCTCGATGCATATTTTTTTAAACAGTTTGACAGCGGATGATATATTCAACTTCAAATGAACCTCTAATTGTGAAGCGATCGGTGAACATTATATTAAACCTCTCAATTAAAAAAGTCTTCCCCCAGTAGACTGAAACTCGTCTGGAGATAACGAGATTAATGCGTAGAACACATCGTCGTAATAATAAAATTATGCAGACTGTTGGAATAATACATGTACCAGGTATATTAACAATGACACAGCAGTGCAAAGCATTTAGCCTGTTTATGCCAATGACATCGTATATTAGTATCATTAATTATTCATTTAGCTTAGCAAATTCCATTCAGAGAAAAGGGGTTAACGAAGACCATGTCCAACGCATCCAGTTAGAAAAGTCTTCCTTTTTCACTAGTAGCATTAATGAATTAATAAGTCATGGGAGTGGGGGGTCAATGTATCCCTAAGTGAATTAGCCACCAAAACAGATATGAAAAAAGAAGCAAAAGGAAGAAGCAACAGGGTCTCTCTCTCTCTCTCTCTCTCTCTCTCTCTCTCACGAGAGTGTGGTGCCATGAGACTGGGCAGTAAAGAACTCCCTCATTAACGTTTTTTTAGGTTTCTTGAAGCACTAATGACGCATTTTCCTGAGATCTTTTTCTATTTTTATTTCGGCATCTTACTTCTGTAACTTTTTTCTATATAATATTCTACCTTCAGGTGATTCCGAAATGAGTTACAAGCAAATGTTTTCTTATAGTCCGAGAAGCCATTTACTACGTTGGGTGGTAAATAAGGAAGTAGGCTATACGACTGGTGGTTTATTGTTAAGGCGCTTCAACCAGATGTAGCCTAGCTTATGTGGGTCAAGATGACAGGGTGGTTGTTTCTGATGCAAAAAGGAAGCCATATACTGGAAACCTACAGAAGAGTTGTCCTTCCCACGTAAACTGAACAAAAAAAGAGCCAAAGTCAAAATTCGATCATTTATAGACAGTGTTAATATTCACTTTCTTTCCTTCTTGTTGTCTTGTTTAGCCTTTCTTCATTTCCTCTCTAATATTTACC
Organism: Coenobita brevimanus; assembly: GCF_032717465.1. Taxonomy (NCBI): domain Eukaryota; kingdom Metazoa; phylum Arthropoda; class Malacostraca; order Decapoda; family Coenobitidae; genus Coenobita; species Coenobita brevimanus. The sequence continues at coordinate 27,523,323 of NC_137065.1, forward strand.
TTTTTCTTTTCCTTTTCTGCTCTTCTACGATCCTTCCTCCTCTTTCCTTCTTCAACATCCTTTCTTTATTCCTCCCTTATTTCTCATCGTATGTCCTTCCTTCCCGTGATGGTGTCCCCGAAAGCAATATCAAGGAAAGAATTGGACAAGAGGCGAAATGTGTAAAGTTCAACTCGGATGTTATGGTTATGGCGTCGTGGTCGTAAGGAGCTAGATGGAGAGGTGCTGGAAGGGAAATGGTTGGGGGAGGGGAATAAAGTATTTTTTTTTTTTTTTTTTGCCTATCTACTGCACGAGGGGCAATATTCCTTTATATCTGACAATGTATTTTTTCTTCATATTCCCAGTCGACTTCATTCACCTTAAGGGAAACCTCGTGTAGTACAAAAGTTACTGAGTGCTCTAACCCCCCCCCCCATTGGTAAAGGCTCTCCAAAGCTTAGTCAGACCTCCTGGTAGCAGCAAGAATAAAATAATATAATCAGTTATTGTAGTCATGATAAAAAGGAGGCAATCACTTTTCCCCAAATATGTCCTGTTAAGTATGGAATTACCACTTAGCTAAGACCAGACGATTATATGCATCTCAGGGACGACCACTAGTATTGAACTATGAATGGGTTGATAATGAATGCTTAATAAGTTCTCCGGTCCTAAATTCTTTTCTAAGCTGGATATAATCATCTGGAGGTATAAAGAATACCAAATAAGAGAATATTTATCGATAATGGTATGACAAGTACAGCAACCACCAAGAGTAGGCCTGTTCTCGTTAACTTCATGGCATTTTTTTTCTGAGAAAAGTATTTTGAATAATATACCATAATGTACTCTTATACGCCGTTTATAGCTTTTAAATATCGACATAGTTTGCATCAACAACCCAAGGTAAAAGAAAAAATATATCTGTGTTATGGGCAAAATAAATAGCTTAAAAGTGGTTTTAAGAGACGAGCCAAGCGGAGAAGGGTACGACCGTCAGTATCCATCACAACAGGCAGGCAGCCCAGCAGGGAGTGCAACAATATCCACACCGCCACGCGGCTCACTTGTCAGTGGTATGAGCTGCAGGAGGAAGAGACAACATGAGGGAGGAGGACGGGAAAAGACAAGATTATGGAGAAAGCAGGACATGAAGGCCGGGAAGAGAGAAAGCCGAAAATATAAGGGGGCGTGGACACTGGAATAAAAAAAAGGCATACTATTTTTGCTTCGCGTTTTTTTTCTCTTTGTTGTATTGGGTAAAAATGTGAATTATGGAGTAGAGATGCATTGCTGAGATTTCCGTATCATATAAAAATGATTATCTATATTCTATACATCATTTGCGAAAGACATCAGAGTATGGAAGATGCTGGTGTAAGATACGTACACAGTTACATCTAAATTAAGGTTCTCATGTGCTATTGTATCAAGGACCATCCTCCCTTTGCACACTCACTGTTCTTTCTAACCATAATTTATACCTCCATTGAACCAGCCCAGCCCGAAAAGTTATTTGCTCAAACTACCTTTAAGTGTACAATTTTATTCAGATGAGGAAAGACTTCAAATAGTGAAGGATCTTATGAATACTAGTATGTCCAACTCTTACACATCTAAACTAATCGCAAACGCTGCATAAAACAGTCAGTAAATAAGCTGTAAATGGCGTCGTATTTATTCACTGATAAAGCCATTGCCACGGTCAGCAGAATCACTACCTCAAGCAGCAAATTCTATTTCCCCATGACCATATAAAAAAAATAAAATAAAATTTTAGCCCGAATTTTCTCTTCTTAGGTTAAATGGGCAAAACCACATGACTCTACCAGTCCCAGCTAAACCAGTTCTCTCAACGAACGGTTGCAGGCTTGCAATTAAATAACTGGAAATTTTTCCTGTTTTTTTTTTTTTTTCGCTCAAGAAAGCTACAGCAAATATTTCAAAACGATAAGAGATTCCAGCACAAACAAAACCTCTGCCCTCATAAAACCGCACTGAATCAACAACAAAGAACAGTCAGGGAATCTAATGATTTTATTCATCTATTAGGAACAAAGCACATAGACATCACATAACGTAAAACTCAAAAATACCCCTTGCAATACCTGAAAAATAGATCCAACTAATACAGTATTCTACAACCCATGTAACTCCAAAGCAGCAGAGCCAGGTTAGTTCCCAAATATTTGGAGGCAGTTATCACCCCAATATTCTAGCTAGGCAAACCACCCAATAGCCAGTCACATAGAAAAATATATCTGCCAACATGTGATCATGGACCAAAAAACTCTTTCTCAGCAGTATTTTCCCTTTCAATTCGGAACATGGGTTGACATTCAGCCAGCATATGCCATTATAAACTGTTTAGAATTATATTAGTTGTAACTGATATCATTCTCCACCAAAAACCAATCTAGCAGCAATAAATGTGATCGTTTTTTGTCTACATGTTCTCAAAAGATATCCTAATCAACAAAATTCTCAGTACGAACATGTAAAACAGTGGCATGAAATGGAATCAGTTTTCATTCCGAGAAAGAAGCCTATGTTTTTATCCAATATCGAAGTTTAAAATTCGAGAAATTCTCCCATGGCGTTCGAATTTTTTCATTACTCTCTTTCCTGGTTCAACCTTTTCATGATCGTAAATGGAGTAAAAGTCAGTTAACAGAAAAACTTTATATAAGAAAAGAAGTAATCACAATGACGAAGTTTGAGTGCAATTATTTGACAGCCTTTCCCCAGTCTCTTCTCGTAAAGGTATTCTTCGGTGATATTCTTCATTTTATTGTGTCAGATGGGACTAACTAGGAGGACGAGTTGTAAAGGTGAAACTGAACGAATGTAAATCTTCTCTTATCATCATACATATATGACTTTATATTCACAGGTCGATCACCCATCTCTCTCTCTCTCTCTCTCTCTCTCTCTCTCTCTCTCTCTGACTTTGTTAACACCGTTTCTATCGTCGCCTCTTTATAAAGCTGAGTAATGCAAAACAATGATTCATTATTAATCTCATTGCTATTATAAACATCTTTCCAAATTTTATTCTTGCCAACTGCAGAAAATTTTATTGAATTTAGTAGAGACTGTCTGCGATGAAAGGGTGAAATACAGCTCTGATGTATCCTTTCATTACTGGGACATTGTTTGTCTATCTATAGCAAGACGGCATTATCCCGTAATGGGAGACCGCTTGTCAATGAGTTAATTGTTTTACGGAGAAAGACACTAACCTTCGCCAACCCACTTGATGACACGTTGTAACATGCATGGGTTGGTTATACGGTAAGAACCCAGCTTTATATATAGTTTCCTGGCTTCCAGGCATCTCGAACAGAACGGATCTTGAAATTGGCCCTCTATTATCTTTTTTTTTTTTTTTTTTTTCTTGGAGGGAACAATCTTACGGGCGTCTGGCCTTTGGTTTCTTGTAATACAAAAAGCCACCTGAAAAGGAAAGAAGAGTAATAAAAAGTGACGGGAAATATATGAGAAATAGGGAGAGAGGAGGGCAGATACAGAAAAAGAACGATAAATGTAAAGCAGTAAGTAGGCAGCACTACTCACGTGGCTGGATGATAGTCGCTACCATGTACCGGCGAGGGGCATTGTCATATGCTTAATTAATTTGTCTGATGGGACCCAAAATAACTAATGACGACATATTCATGCGTAAGAGTTAATGGGAATTTTTTAATCACAATTCTTTCGACCTAGTCCAACCAATGTCACTTAACGACACAGCAGTTTCAGATATCTTCTGAATTATAGCCTACCAAACGTATCACAGTTTAACTCGCAACAGCTTAGTCAAACTTAACCTCAACAGCATTTTCATTAACATGGCCTGCTATAAATTCATCAAAACCACCTTCGCAAAAACAGGTCTCTAACTGAGAGACCTGGGGTTTGATACGCGTGTCGATTATGAAACGATTTAGTAGGCGTGTATTGCTTCAGTCCACTTGTTACATGGAAGCAAAAACAGAGACCTGAAAGTAGGAAACCATTGCGTGGAGTATCCTGTAGGAATGTGTGAGTAAATTCCTTATCAGTCACGAGACCGTAGCCCCTTCACCAGGATATATCATTTACTTATTTTGCCTCCAATCTGCAGATTTCACCCAGCATGAGGAGTTTTTTATCGAGTTGGAGAGAATATATATAGAGCCTTCACGGGTCCTGATCCAACACTTGGGAGAAAGGTGGGGGAATCACCATTTAATCCTGTTAAATAAATAAATTAGAGTTTTATCATCCTAAATATATATATATATATATATATATATATATATATATATCTATATATATATATATTCTTACATAGCCTATGATTTCATCATCCTTTGTGTAATTCTAACGTACAGTATCCTGCATGTTTGATCACGAGCGTGTTCTACCTCACTCCCCCCTTCTACCCTTATAGTAGAGTAAGTCGTTCTTTCTGTTGTTCAGAGCAGGAGTGTCAACTCTTTGTCCCCTATGGCTTCATTTGCGCGTCCTTCTTACAAGTTGTATCAAGCTCTGCCGGCCCCTATATAATGAGCTAAGTCTCTACATTAATTGCCACTTAGATCTCCTCCTCATTTTGCTCACATCTCTGTCCTCCCCTGTACAGTTGTTATTATTGTGAGTGCTCAGGAAGTCTCCAACCATCTAGCAGCTGTGTAATTTGAGTACGAGTGTTATTACACTTTTTCTTGTATTGTGTAGCATAAGGTGTTAATTCGTAGGCCTGGTGAGGTTTTTGTGATTCATGTGTTTTAAGTGTCAGCCATTATTGATAATATTTTGTATCTGTAATAATATATCTTGCATTCACTGAGCATTATCCGGTTTTCTCATTTTATCAGGGCTGACTAAGATAAATTTACACTTGCTAATTTCGTGTTAATAGAGGCTATTACAGTTAACCATATATTTAACCTGTTTTTTGCCATTACATTATCCTTATGAGTCCTGAATGTTTAGTTGTTAGTTTGAGCATTAAACTTTAACTTGTAATTTTACTTAACTCTTTTGTTTTGAACCTGGAACTTTGCGGGACAGTTTTCTCTGTTCCGTAACATAAATTTGGCGACCTCTTATCAGGATATTCAGGATATTATCATAAGGATATTGCTTGACATTTTGTGACTGTGATTTATTCATGATGTCTACTATTACTACTCTTGATGAAGCCCAAGATTTTTTGTCAAATGTGCAAACAGTGTGTGTTGTAGAAAACAGAACAAAGAATGAACTTAAGCTCGTTGCTCAACAATTGGGAATTGCAGTTCACTCTCATCATTCTAAAGATCAAATTGTTCGCATGATTATTAAAAGCTTGTTTAATGTAACTCCTCCAAATGAGCAAACGCAGATTGAATTAGCTAAGTTACAGCTAGCTCTGCAGGAGGCTCGTGTTAAGGAGGCTGAGTTTCAGGCACGTGCTAACGAGGCTGAGTCTCAGGCTAAGGAGCCTGAGTCTCAGGCTCGTATTCAGGAGGCACAGGCACAGGCTCAGGCACAAATTGAACTAGCTAGGATTCAGGTAGACCATGAGTATCGCATGAAACAAGGTGGAACTGGATCATCTAGCTCTGATGATTTTGATGTGGCTAAAAATGTTAAACTTGTCCCTCCTTTTAATGAATCTGATTTAACAAAGTATTTTCAGTTGTTTGAGAGGGAAGCTACAGGTTTTAATTGGCCCAAAAAGTACTGGCCAGTACTCCTTCAAACTGTTCTCACCGGTAAAGCTCAAGTAACTTATGCATCTTTGCATCAGGATCAATGTGATAATTATGATGTAGTTAAGAGCTTGATTCTTAAGGTCTATGAGCTTGTTCCTGAAGCCTATAGAGTAAAATTTAGGACAACTTATAAGCAAGATAAGCAATCCCATGTTGAGTATGCAAAAAAAGAAGATCTGTTAGAGAAGTGGTTAAATTCTAGGAATGTGGATTCTGATTTTGACAAATTTAAGCAGATGATTTTGCTGGAGGACTTCAAAAGGTGTATTAATAAAGATGTAAGCCTATATCTTGATGAGAGAAGAATAGATAATTTGTCTGATGCTGCAGTTTTAGCTGATGAATATGTTCTCACTCACAAGAGATATTCTAAAGAAAAAAGGAAAGCTGAGAGTAAGTACGTTGCGTCTACTCAGAGTACAGGTAACAGGAAAGAGAATAAAGATGATGTTTCTCAGGAAGTAAATACCAGCTTCACCTCTAGATTTCAATAAAGTAAATGTACTTATTGTAGTAAGCTTGGTCATACTACGGAGAAATGTTTCAGGAGACAGCGTGATGTGAACAAAAAGGAGTCTTTAAATATTCAGTCAATTGGTCTAGTGTCCACCCTTGAGAGTTCCCAGAATTCTTTAACTGAGTTAACTGAACCTGCTTTGAGGGGTAAATTAAATCCTCATGATGAAGCTCCTCTTTTGAGCAGTAACGTGGGTGACACTCTCAAGAGTTCATGTGCTAATTTCCTGTCTTATGGTTTTGTCAGTCCTCTAGACAGTAATGACAGGAAATCAGTTAAAATATATCGTGATACAGGTGCTTGCCAATCCCTTATGCTGACCAGTGTTCTAGGCTCTAATGTTAATTCCTCTGATGAAACTGTAATCTTACAAGGTGTAGGGAATAATTACTTCTCTGTCCCTCTATGCAGAGTGAATTTAGAGCCTGGTTTTGTTAATGGTTCCGTTACGGTTGGGTTGGTTGAGACACTCCCAATGTCAGGTGTAACTTTCTTACTTGGAAATGATATTGGTGGAAGTCAAGTGTGTCCAGCTCCTCAGTTGTCTAGTGAGCCAGTGGCTGCGGCCCAGGATTGTGATGTCCCTGATGTGTTCCCTGCATGTGCTGTCACTAGGGCTAAGTCTAAAGTTACTGGTGACTTAGAGGATAATGATGATGATGATGTTATCCTAGCTGACACTTTTCTTGCTAATTTGGACCACTCACCAGATGAGGCAGTACCGCGAAGTGTTGATAATTTGTCTCGTCAAGAGTTGGTTGAGTTGCAGGTTGCTGACCCTGAGTTGAAAGGTCTAGCTAACTCTGCTTGCAGTGAGAAAGAGTCAGCTGGTGCTTCTACTTATTATTATATAAAGTCAGGAGTACTTATGAGGAAGTGAAGACCCCCAGCAGCATCAGCCGACTGTGAATGGGAGGTTGTACATCAAGTTGTCATCCCTCGTGTTTGTAGGCAGGATATCATTAGAGTGGCTCATGATTCCAGTTTGGCAGGACACCTTGGAGTGAGGAAGACTGTGGCACGGATTTTGAAACACTTCTACTGGCCAGGTATCTTCAGGGATGTTTCCTGGTATTGTAAGTCTTGTCACACCTGTCAAGTTGTGGGGAAGTGTAATCAGACCGAAAAGGTTGCACCTCTAGTTCCCATTCCACCTTTAGAGGCGCCATTCACCCGTGTGTTGGTGGATATTGTGGGCCCTCTTCCTAAGACTTCTTCAGGATTTTCTTATGTGTTGACCCTGATTGATATGGCTACTTGTTATCCTGAAGCCATTCCACTTAGAAATATCTCAGCAAAGAAGTGGTTAAGGAAATGCTAGGGTTCTTCACAAAGTTTGGTCTGCCCAAGGAGGTACAGTCAGACCGGGGAAGTAATTTCATGTCAAATGTTTTCAAGCAGTCTCTGAAAGAGTTGGGCATCACCCAGATCACGTCTTCAGCTTACCATCCCCAGACCCAAGGAGCGTTGGAGAGATATCATCAAACACTCAAATCGATGCTCAAGAAGTGCTGTTTGGAACATCAGAAAGACTGGGATAAAGGTCTTCCATTCGTTGTATTTGCTGCAAGAGAATCTCCAAATGAATCACTGGGCTTCTCACCCTTTGAACTACTGTTTGGCCATGAAGTAAGAGGACCCCTTAAGGAATGCTGGCTGTTGGAGGAAGATGACGTCAACCTGCTGGAGTATGTGATAAGTTCAAAGAACGGCTGTCCACTGTTTTACAGCTGGCGAGAGAGAATTTAGGAGCTGCTCAGGAGAAGACGAAGACTTGGTATGATAAGAAGTCCAGGTTACGCCACTTTCAACCAGGAGATCAGGTTTTGATTCTGCTACCGGTGCATGGGCAACCTCTTCAAGCCAAGTTTAGTGGTCCTTATTTCGTGGAGAAGAAACTCAGTGATGTCAACTATGTCATCGCCACACCAGATCGTAGAAAGAACAAGCAACTTTGTCACATCAACATGCTAAAGTTATATCACGGGCGGGACGAAAATAACCCTGTCTGCACTGTAGCTGTTCCACCCGAGTCTGCAAGTGAAGCTCTCCCATGCAGCATGAGCCTGAGTGATAGTTTGGGGAAGAATCCTGATATCATGAATGATCTCCAGACTAAGCTTTCTCATCTACCTCCCGAGGAAAGGCAGGAGTTTTCGGCATTACTGCAGGAGTACCCACAAGTGTTCCGTGCCACTCCAGGAAGAACCACTGTGTTGATTCATGATGTCAATGTTGGAGACACAAAGCCAATTAAACTGCCTCCTTACCGTGTGAACCCAGTGAAAGTTCCTCTCATTCAGAAGGAGCTTAGCTACCTGTTGGACCACAAGATGATTGAGCCCTGTCAGAGCAAGTGGAGTTCTCCTGTCACTCTAGTCCCTAAGCCAGGTGGGTCACAGCGGCTTTGCATCGACTACAGACGTGTTAATCAGATAACCAAAACAGACACTTACCCTCTCCCTCGTGTGGAAGATTGCATAGACAAGATCGGAAAGGCTAGGTACATAAGTAAGTATGATTTGTTAAAGGGATACTGGCAAGTACCTATGACTGAACGTGCTAGGGAGATCTCATGTTTTGTAACACTAGGAAAGACTTTTGCATGTTCTGTAATGCCATATGGTATGAAGAATGCACCAGCCACTTTTCAGAAGCTCATGAATGTTGTAACAGAGGGTTTGGCAGGGTGTGTTGTTTATATTGATGATGCATTAATCTTCAGTGACAACTGGAAAGATCACCTATGCCAAGTCAGTAAATTTCTTGAGCATTTGGTTCAGGCTAATCTTGTAGCTAATTGATCAAAGTGTGAGTTTGGTCAAGCTAAAGTTCAGTACCTTGGGTACGTAATTGGTGATGGACATGTTGCACCACCAGCAGCTAAGGTTCAGGTTATAAGTGATCTTCCCAGACCTAAAAGTAGGAAAGAGCTACAAAGATTTTTGGGAATGGTAGGTTATTACAGGAGATTTGTTCTTAACTTTTCAATTCTTGTATCACCACTTACAGACCTACTGAAAAAGGGAGTTAAATTTGTCTGGACCAATAACTGTGAATCCTCTTTCAGTAAACTTAAAGCTACCCTATTAAGTCAGTCAGTGCTCGCTACTCCAAATTTTGCTAAGCCTTTTAAGATGGCTGTTGACGCAAGTGATACAGGAACTGGGGCTGTTTTGCTGCAAGAGGATGATCAGGGTATTGAACACCTTGTATCTTATTACAGTAAGAAGTTCACTCCACCTCAAAAGAACTACTCAACTATTGAGAAAGAGTTTTTGGCCTTGATTTTGGGTTTACAGCATTTTTCATTTTATTTGTGTTCTGGTTTTGACCCCATAGTCATTTATACCGATCATAACCCACTGAAATTCCTTAGTAAGTTTAAAGATAAAAATCAGAGATTGACAAGATGAAGTCTACTTCTTCAGGAGTATTCATTAGACATACAACATGTCAAGGGGAAAGAAAATGTTATTGCAGATTGCTTATCTAGACTTTAGACAGATTGTTTTAGAGTAATAAGAAATTTCCTTTGTAAATTTATCTTTCTTTGTGGGGAGGTGTTACATAGCCTATGATTTCATCATCCTTTGTGTAATTCTAACGTACAGTATGCTGCATGTTTGATCACGAGCGTGTTCTACCTCACTCCCCCCTTCTACCCTTATAGTAGAGTAAGTCGTTCTTTCTGTTGTTCAGAGTAGGAGTGTCAACTCTTTGTCCCCTATGGCTTCATTTGCGCGTCCTTCTTACAAGTTGTATCAAGCTCTGCCGGCCCCTATATAATGAGCTCAGTCTCTACATTAATTGCCACTTAGATCTCCTCCTCATTTTGCTCACATCTCTGTCCTCCCCTGTACAGTTGTTATTATTGTGAGTGCTCAGGAAGTCTCCAACCATCTAGCAGCTGTGTAATTTGAGTATGAGTGTTATTACATTTTTTCTTGTACTGTGTAGCATAAGGTGTTAATTCGTAGGCCTGGTGAGGTTTTTGTGATTCATGTGTTTTAAGTGTCAGCCATTATTGATAATATTTTGTATCTGTAATAATATATCTTGCATTCACTGAGCATTATCCGGTTTTCTCATTTTTATCAGTGCTGACTTAGATAAATTTACACTTACTAATTTCGTGTTAATAGAGGCTATTGCAGTTAACCATATATTTAACCTGTTTTTTGCCATTACATTATCCTTATGAGTCCTGAATGTTTAGTTGTTAGTTTGAGCATTAAACTTTAACTTGTAATTTTACATAACTCTTTTGTTTTGAACCTGGAACTTTGCGGGATAGTTTTCTCTGTTCCGTAACAATATATATATATATATATATATATATATATATATATATATATATATATATATATATATCGCTCTTGTGAATGGAATGTTTCTATGACAAAATTACGTTAGATATTTGTAAGATATTTTCCTTGATAACTCTGTTCTTCTTTTGTAGATAACTTTTGATCTATCATAAAATGAAAGCATACCCAACCTCCAATCACTGCCTACTTCAGTAGCTCTTTCAGTACTAGGAGGTAATAATAATAAAAATAATAATAATAATAATAATATCTACAGTAGCTACCTATTTACTTATTGTGTAGCCATACTTAGGAAGCTTTTTCATAATTATTTATGGTACTGATTGACTTTGTAAGCATGGGTATATTTTACATTTGTCTCAATACCTGGCTAACTGTGTGCTTAACCGTAATCATAGTCCTTTCGGATAATGAGATGGACAATAGCTATGTTTCTTTAAAGTTACATCTTCAGAGCTTTTGTGGTTTTGCTATGAAACATGTTACAGAGAAAACACTGAGCAAATTAGAATTTTGTATTTTCCACGGGGCTAAATGGCAAAATATTCAGCCAAAATTCTCAGCAAACTTTTTTTCATAGGATTTTCAGCCTAATAACTGTGTCTCAATGAGTTTCTGAAATCAATATCAAGTATGCCATTTTTGTTTAAAAAAAAAAAAAGTAGGCTATTTGACCTTCAAAAATAGGTCAAGGTCATTTATATTTAGCACAAGTACTTGGGTTACACTAGGTTACCTTTCTGGATAAGATCTAGATCTAAAAAGAAGTGAAAAGAAAAAAAGTAACTAGTTACGTGTTCTTATTTTGTAGCCACAGTAAGAAAGCTTCGAGCCAGCCCTTCATCCTGTGATCAGCAGCAGCTAGCTTTGATATCTTCCTCGGCTTTATGGGGTTGTAAGATGTTGGATATATGCTGTCCCATGGTTGGAGAGGTGTTCGGTGTGGACTCTTTGCTTCTTCTTGGGTGGTGGTGGAATTGGTGAAGCACGAGGCTCTTTGGTGTTCAGGTAGTCAGTCTGGTCATCATCAGGAGGTAGTAGGGATGGAGGAAGTTCATGAAGGTCCTGATCGGTGGTGTGGCTGGCGGCAGTAGGTGGTGAAGAAGGATGAGGCTTCTCCATGTCTGAGGTGACGGCCTGGTCATCCTCAGGCAGAAGGGGCGAGGGAGGAACAGAGGGAGGGGTGGTAACAATAGTGACTACCTCCTCTGTGATGGCAATGGAAGGCAGTTTGTTGTCCTGGAGGAGAAGACGGATCAGCTTGGCGAGGGCAGCTCGGTCTTTTTGGGCGATGACAACTGCAACCTGAATGCAGGTGAAGCTCTAAAGCATGCAGGGTGGTTCCCTCGACAGTTGGAGCCTGATGATGGCGTGGTTGGTGTGCCGGAACATGGCTGGACCCCTTCACATGGGAACCAGAAGCGCTGATAGTACCAGCAGTTTCTGGGCCCTTCTGTATAAACCAGATTACTGTGCAGCTCTGACACCTACACTACCCACTTTGCCCACTAAAAACCATTATGCCATATTCAACCACACACACAAGTACTTCCAGCCATTACCTAGGATGAACTTAAATATAAGTGCACACATTAATCTGACTTCACCCAAGTTTGAAATCATGCAACTAATAAATCAGACAATACAGTCTTGGGAAGAGTACGGTAGGATTATGCTCAACCCATATATATATATATACATATATATGTATATAGCCCAGCTTCAGTCATCTTTGTTACTTTTCTTTATCATATTTATTATAATACTCTTGGCCATGCACAGAATGCAAGTAAGGACTGCTAACCTGAAATATATATATATATATATATATATATATATAGATATATAGATAGATAGATATAGATATATATGTATATATATATAAATAGATATAGATATATATATATATATATATATATATATATATATATATATAGAGAGAGAGAGAGAGAGAGAGAGAGAGAGAGAGAGAGAGAGAGAGAAAGAGAGAGAATAACAAAATATGGGTTACACATAATATTGGCTTACTTTAATTATACTATTATGCCTCATTTACATATGAATATATATAGCAAGCCCTTCTCCTATGGTATGATTGACTACAATAGCCTTGCCATTTTATTATTTTAATATTGTTATTATATTTATATATGTCATATAGATGTACAGTTTTATCATGTTACAATTCTGTTACTACAATGACTACAGTTATAATCACTCTATTATCACAATTATGTCACTTTTCCAATACTATGTATTTTACTTAATCATCTTACAAATTGATTATAATGCGTATATAATATGCATTAATATGTTGTGACAATATTTACCGCCGTTTGTACGAAAGCTTTGCGTGACCGAGCGATATGTAGGCATCATATAGGCACTAGTATATATCTCAAAACACAATGTACAAGATGTAGTGTCTGCTGGAGACATACACAGCTTCTAGCTTGGAATGTCACTCCACATAATGTATATCCACAATCTTGTTGTCCCAGACCATCAAGAATGCTTAACATATCATGTTTCTCAAACAATCTCTTTGTAGTCCAGATGACCGAGAATTTCAAGCGGTATTCAAGCACGTGGGGTAGCCAGCCCTAGTCGGTTAGTCCACGTGAATGGACATCTACCAGTCACTACATCTCACACACACACACACACACACACACACACACACACACACACACATCCTCTCCAAGCTGTATATAATGTCAGAGAGATTCTCTTCAGGTCATAAGGGGTTGGAGAGAAGGCCCGATAATACGTGGGTCAGCTAGGAGGCTTTGCCGTCACGCTATGTTTCACTGTAAATCACAATTCGATATAACTGTACATTAAACTCCGTAACCCATAGTGCTCTAACTCACCTTGCTGATACACAAAGGATGGAGGTGAGAAAGAGAGAGAGAGACCTACCTATTCACTCAAGTCGATGACACCATTTTAATACGCAGCGACAAGTTTGAGCCATACCACGTCTCACAATTTTATTTTGGCAGTGCTTCGATGATCTACAATCGACATCCCTATCTCCCTAAAAGTACCTACGGCTACGCTCATCGAGACTTCAACCCCTTTTTGGTGGAAAACTCATCCCCTCCCCATCTGCCAGGGATTTCCCAACTTCATGAGCTTTGGGCTTGGTGCTGGTTGAGCTGTGGACGAAGAATTCCTGGTGGTCGTTACCCCTTATGATGAAGTCGTACCTGGCCCTGTAGTTGAACCATTTGGCCTTCCCCTATAGATGGTGGTGGGGAAACAAGCCTTAAAGGGAACGATTCCCATGGTTCTTGCCATGATAGAGAGCTGGGGAGATGTTGCTAGTGCAGCTGTTCGACTGGAACTCTGACGCACACCATACAAAATATAACGTACGTTTAATGTAAAGAAGATCTGAAGACCCTAAAGTAACTTCCTGTGTAACATCAACAAGATCTGAACACACGGTGTCGAAGAACACATGTGTAACTTTTACGTTTGTCTCAATAGCTGACCAACTGTGTGCTTATCTGTAACCATATTACTTTCAGCTCATAAGATGGGCCATAACTATATATCTGGAAAGTTATAGCTTTGAAGCTTTTCTGATTTTCTCTAAAAAGTGTTGCAAAGTAGAACCTGAGCAGATTGAATCTGGTGCTTTCCACGTCACTAAATGGCAAAATATTGAGCCAAAAGTACTCAGCAAACATTTGTATCATAGAATTGACAAGCAAATGGCTGTATCTCAATTAGTTTCTGATATATTTCAATTTCAAATATGCAGATTTTAGAATAAAAATGAGTAAATCACCTTCAAAAATAGGTCAAGGTCATTTACACTTGGCACAAGGGATTGGGTTACCCTAGGGTACCTTTATATGTAATATCAAGATTTAAGAAAAAAAGTGCAAAGAAAAATAATAACACTAATGAAAAAAAGAAGCTTTGCCATTTATTTGGCTAAGCTTAACTAGTTACCTTATTGCCGCACTTAATATGTAACCGCAGTAAAGAAACTTCACCATAAATATTAATTGTATAAAGAGCATGAAACTCTGGCATCATAAACAAAGTATGACCTTTAAAAGTAGTTTAGGGTCATTCATATTTGGAACATGTACTTAGATTAGCCTAAGGTAGTCTCTTGTGTAATATGAACAAGATCTGAAGATAAAGGTGTGGAAAAATACATGTGTGCATTTTACACATAACTGAATAACTTGCTAACTGTATGTTTATCTGTAACCATATTCATTGCAGATAATAAGAGGGATCACAACTAAATTTTTACCGTTACAGCTTTCGTGGTTTTCCCTAAAACATTTGACAGAGAAAACACAGAGCAGATTTGAATTCGGTACTTTCCACTAGGCTAAACGGTAAAACATTTTAACATATAATCTCAGCAAACTTTTTTCCATAAAATTTTCAACCAAACAGCTGTATCTCAATTACTTTCTATTTCAAAATCATACATGCAATTTTACACCAAGAATGAGGATATGATCTTAAAAAATGGGGCAAGGTCATTTATATTTGGCACAAGTACTTTGGTTACCCGAGGGTACTTTCCTGTGTAATATCATCAGGATCTAAAAAAAAAAGTGCAAAGAAAAATGATAATAATAATAATACAAAAACAGTAAGCTTTGCAATCTGTATGACAAAGCTTATTAATACTTGCCAAAACAAGAATCATCGCCACACATGATGACGCTTAATAACATTTGACGAAGCTTAATAATAATAGTGACTGCGGACAGTAACAAAAAATGCCATCCTCGTACTGAAGAGTTAGCTTAAACTAATATAACGTATCTTTACCAAACATAATATGCTTCTCTGAATCTCACCTAAAGCTGTAATACCATTTATACTTCCAGTTGAACCGTACCCAGTCTGCCCCAGTCCTTACTGAAGTCACACAGCATTTACAACTAGGCTATCTAATGTACTATAATCCTGTGTGTGTGTGTGTTATTTATCTGATGGAAGGACAGACATCCTCGCCCCAGACCATTATTCCAATTAAGACGAGGAAGGAAAGGCTGAATGAAGAAATATATTAGAAAGAAAATACAATATCCATTTTTTTTTTTTAAATAACAGAACAGAGGAAGGAAAAACAAACGAATAAAAAAAAAAAAAAAAGCTAATCCATACACCAGATTACTGGTGTCCTCTGTTCATAAAGTATCTGTAACAGTTAGACTTGAACAGCCGTAGGTTATATATATATATATATATATATATATATATATATATATATATATATATATATATATATATATATATATATGCTGCCTCTCCCAAAGAAAGGACGACACACTCTCAATTTACTCATCCACACACACACATTTATTTGTATCTTAGTCCCATGGGGAGAAAGGACAGATCCTCACCACACCACCCCCTACAAGGGTCAACCACACAGTGCAATCAATGATATCCGTGGCAGGGCCCCGACAGCAGAACTGGTTTACCCCTGCAACATCATTATGGATCCATCCCCTTACCTGCACCTGACCTGATCAGCCAATGAGACCAAATGCGGGAAAATATCTTCTCAGGGCTGCGTCACCAGTTATTCATTCACACTTTCTCTCCAACCATTCCTATCACACGCAACCACCCTTCCTTGCTCTACAGACATCCTTTTTGTGCCAAACTCTCCCTTCACACTATACATCCATCCTATTCGTGGTCCTCCTCTCAGCCTTACACCTCTCACATCCGATCCAGTTATCTTTTTAACCAGTCACTTTTCATCCAGTCTCTCAATATGCCCAAATCATTGCAACACCCTCTGCTCAACTCGATCAGCCATCTACCACATAACTCCAGTTCTCTTTCACACTTCATCATTTCTCACTCATACATTGCACTCCACACCAGAGGTGGGCACCGCAAATGAAAATTCACCTCCGCAATGCAAATCTGCAAAATCAAAAAATTGCCATTCGCAACAGCAAATCCGCAAAATTC
This sequence comes from Coenobita brevimanus, assembly GCF_032717465.1. Taxonomy (NCBI): domain Eukaryota; kingdom Metazoa; phylum Arthropoda; class Malacostraca; order Decapoda; family Coenobitidae; genus Coenobita; species Coenobita brevimanus. The sequence continues at coordinate 27,539,870 of NC_137065.1, forward strand.
TTAAAATTAGCAGTTCCACAAATGCCAGATCGCAAACACAAACCATTTTTATCACATTCATTACCCCGGCATCAGCTTCATTTTATTCTGTATACCATTGTAAGATTATTACCCGTCCTCACCCTAGAGGGCTCGGGGACGGATATTGTTTTCACTCGGTTTTTCTGTTTGTTTGTTTGTTTGTTTGTTTGTCTGTCTGTATGTCTGTCTGTCGATGTGTCTTTCTGTTAAAAACTTTACACAAAAACTACTGGTGCAGGGAAATGGGCTATGACGTCTGATCACCTGATAAAATTTTGAGCCAAATTATTCCAAGGCCAAGGCTGTAGGCCCAAAAAAAAAAAAAAAAAAAAAAAAAAAAAAAAAAGGCTTTTTTTGCCATAACTCCTTAAAAATTTGTCATATCGGCATGAAACCAAACCTAAATGTACATCTTTCAAATCTACATCCTGTAACATGCCTTATAACATCAGGGGGCAACCTCTCAGTTAGTGGTAGGAGGGTCAGTGTTAGGTGGGCCGGGCCTAAAATTTCAAATTGGCATAAAATCGTCAATTTTCACCCAGTTTACTCCAAATTTGATATGTGGCATCTTTGGCTAGGTACTTTAGCACTAAAATGACTGCCGGGGACGGGATTACTGTGCCTTGGCACCGCTTCTTGTAATAAGTTAAGGATGATATTTTTCATAATCAAGGGGGTTAAAAATCATCTCCAGTTACTCATCCACTACAATTATATCTTTATTTACTCTGTTCTGATAAACAATACGTGACTTTATGAAGCTTGGAAAGTGTTGTGAATGGATATATAAAAGTATAGTTATAGTAAAACTAAAATATATATTTCAGTTATTATTAATAGTAGTATATTAGACTGTTTTTACTACAAAACAAGGGTAAAATCCTTCACTGTTGTATATAAATGAATTAAATTATTACACTTCACAGCTCACATCTGACAAGGTAACACACCAGTCCACCTCTATTCCTTGGCTCTAACCTCCCCAATCCTCCCTCCTTAGTCACAGTCAGCTTCCTCCAACAGCTGAGACAACTCCAACATTTGGTATGTCCAACTATCTATCTATCTATCTATATTGATACCACATGGGGAAAGGTGATTGTCTGGTAAGGGAAATGGTAAAATTGTGTTCTGTTTCATTTCATGCGTTTCTTGCTGAATCTGTCATTTATCTACGTAATTATTTTTGTTGAGATTGAAATACAGGCACTGACAATGCTATAAGTCTGACAAATTTGAAGTTTAGTCTAAAGGTCATATTCTAGGTGGACTGGGAGGCTTTGTAGCACATCTTTGCAATTTTCATCTTTTAATGGCTTGTATGCTAAACAAGTCTTTCTGCTATCGATGTAGTTTACTTCAGTAGCATATATTATAGCATCAAAGAATCTGGAAAATAATGATCTTGAATTAGGCTTTATATTTTTCTTTATTTACTGGGGGGGGGGTAAAAACATCTTTGCTGGCTTTTATCCTTAGATTCTAACTTCTTACCCTTCCCAGTAGTTATATCCTGCCCACCACTAAACACATGTAGTGATGGGCATGGGTGAAACTGGGCCATCAACCTCCCCCCCCACCATCACCACCCGTCCAGCCGTAGTACTAAACACTTTGTAATGGACATACCCCCCATCCCCCACCACCACCACCACCCGTCCAGCTGTAGTACTAAACACTTTGTAATGGACATACCATATACCATATATATATATATATATATATATATATATATATATATATATATTAATCCCTCCAATATCCGACGTAATAGAGCCATAGGCAGATCCGGATAGTGGTCCTGTTCGGATATTGGGCCCCAGCTTCTGGACTTGTACATATGGACCCTAACTCAGAGAAACACCTACATAACTCCCTCTGGACATGCATAGCACCTATTTAAGACCCAAATCACACCAATAAGGCACATAAAAGACTGAAATATATGCAAAAGAAGCATAAAATGAGGTTTTTGAGGTAGGTTCATACAATATTCAACATTTTGGTTACTTACAAGTCCCAGGCTCCTAGACTGGTACTTATGGACCCTAAATTAGCCTAACTCAGAAAAACACCTTCCTACTGCACATGCATAGCTCCTAACACCCTATTCACACCAATAAAGGACATTAAAGAGTGAAATGAGGTGTTTGAGGTAAGTATAGTATGGAAAAAAGTACAGTATGAAACATTCTGCCTACTTACAGCAAATCCATGGCCATCTCGATGAATAACCGCCTCCTCTAGGACTCTGACAGTAAGAAGGATTTCCTGAAGCGCTTGCAGGAAATCCTTCTTAGACAATCTGGCTGCACTATGGGGTGGTACTACTACTCTGCGGCCAGGTTGTGTTAGGAAGAATACTGCCACTGTTTTCCCTGCGTGTCGTAAAAGGGGACTAAAAGGGGCGGGATGAGGGGACTAGGGACCCCCTCCTCTGTTTTTTAGTTCCTAAAAAGAGACAGGCCAGAGAAAAGGATGGGGGATGGAGTTATCCCCGTACCCTGAACACTGGGTCTATGAATGTGCGTGGATGTAGTGCGATTGAGGCTAAAAGGGAGGAGATTGGGAGAATGTTTGTGAGAAGAAAGTTGGATGTGTTAGCTTTGAGTGAAACGAAGATGAAAGGGAAGGGTGAGTCTATGTTTGGAAGTGTGAATGGAAGATTGTCAGGTGATGATAGAGGAAGGGCAAGAGAAGGTGTGGCCTTGTTAGTTAGTCCGGAAGTACAGCAGTGTGTGATTGAATGGAAGGAGGTGTCATCGAGACTGATGTGGGTGAAAGCGAAATTTGAACGTGAGTTGTGGGTGTTTGTGAGTGCATATGGGCCTGGTAGTTAAAGGGATGAAGAAGAGAGGGAGTCTTTCTGGAATGATGTTGATGAGTGTCTGCAGAGTTTTGGGGCGAATGTGAATGTGGTAATGATGGGAGATCTGAATGCTAGAGTGGGAAATGTAGCAGTTGAAGGTGTAGTTGGTATGCATGGTGTGCCTGGAAGAAATGAAAATGGGGAGCGAATGATAGCGATGTGTGTTGAGCGAGAGATGGTGATTGGAAATACACTGTTTGAGAATAGAGATATTTATATGTATACATGTGTGAGACAGGAGGGTGGAAGGGTTGTTCATAGAGCTTTCATGGACTATGTGGTTGTGTCTAGGAATGTAATAGGAAGATTGTTGGATGTGAGAGTTCTGAGAGGGGAGGGTGGAGGTATGTCTGACCTCTACCTGGTGGAGGGAAAGTTAAGAGTAGGTAAGAGATGGGTGAGAGCTAGGAGGGTTAGGTGTGGCAGGGAGGTTTTGAAAGTGAGTGAGTTGGATAAAAGAGAGAAAAAGATAGAGTATCAGGAGAAATTGAAAGATGAGTGGAACGCAGTGAAAGATCGGGAAAATGGCAGTGTGGAGGAGGAATGGCAGTTATTTAAGAGTGCTGTGGTGGGGCATGCAGAAGAGGTGTGTGGTGTGAGACATGTGGGTGGTGGTATAAGAAAAGGGAGTGAATGGTGGTGCGAGGAAGTAAGTATGGCTGTGCCTGAGAAGAGACGTGCATATGAAGTGTGGCTGCAGAGGAAGGATGAGATGTCATATGAGAGGTATAAGGAAAAGAGGAATAGGGCGAGAAGGGCTGTGAGTGATGCTAAAGTGGCAGCAGATGAGAGGTGGGGTAGGCGGCTGACAGAGAATTTTCAACAGAATAAGAAAATGTTTTGGAAGGAAGTGAAAAGGGTGCGAAAGGGAGAGTCTGGGAAGGAAGAACGAGTAAAAGCAGAGGATGGAAGGATGTTAATTGAGATGGATGCAGTAAGGAAGAGATGGGCAGAGTATTTGAAAGATTGTTAAATGTAGAGGAGGAAAGGATGGCTGACATTGTGGCAGATGGAAGGGTGCAAGGAATAATTGTGTTGGGAGAGTTGAATGATTCTTTGATCACGAAGGAGGAAGTGGAGAAGGCAGTAAAGGAGATGAAAACAGGGAAAGCTGCAGGTATGGATGGGTGTGCTGTGGAATGCCTGAAGTGTGGTGGAGCAACTACTTGTTAGTAAGATTGTTGAATGTGTGCTTTGTGAAAGGTATGGTGCCAGTTGACTGGGCAAGTGCTTCTGTGGTCCCGTTGTATAAAGAAAGGGTGATAAGTACGAATGTACTAGCTTTAGGGGTATAAGTCTGTTGAGTGTTGTAGGTAAGGTGTATGGTAGAGTGTTAATTATGAGAGTTAGAGAGGGTACAGAGGGAGTGATTGGTGATGAGCAGTGTGGCTTTAGGAGAGCGAGGGGATGTGTGGATCAGGTGTTTGCGGTGAGACAAGTGTGTGTAAAGTATTTAGCGAAAGGCAAGGATGTGTTTTGGGCATTTATGGATTTAGAGAAAGCGTATTATAGAACTGATAGGGAGGCTTTGTGGACTGTTTTAAGATTGTATGGACTTGATGGTAGGTTACTAAAAGGGGTGAAGAGTTTTTATGTAAATAGTAGAGCGTGTGTAAGAGTGGGAAATGCTGTGAGTGATTGGTTTCCTGTGAGATGGGGCTGCGACAGGGATGTGTGATGTCGCCTTGGTTGTTTAATATTTACATGGATGGTGTTGTAAGGGAGGTGAATGCAAGAGTTTTAGGTGGAGGTCTGAGTCTGGTGAATGTTGATGGTGGAGAGTGGAATCTGAAGCAGCTGCTGTTTGTAGATGATACTACACTGGTGGCTGATTCAGAGGAGAGATTGAGACAGTTGGAAGAGGAGTTTGGAAGGGTGTGTGAAAGGATGAAATTGAAAGTAAATGAGAATAAGAATAAAGTGATGAAGTGTACGAGGTTGGTAGATGGTAGGGGGATGAATATAGTTTTGAATGGCGAGTTGCTTGAGGAGGTAGAGTGTTTTAAATATCTAGGGTCACATGTTGCTGTGGATGGAAGAATAGATGCAGAAGTGAAGTTAAGAATAAATGAAGTAGGAAAGGTGCTGAGAGGAATGAAAAAAGTGTTTAGATGTCGTTCGCTTAGAATGGATGTAAAGAGAAGGCTGTATGAGGGTGTTGTGGTACTGATTGCATTATATGGGGCTGAAATATGGAATATGGGTGTAGCAGAGAGGAAAAGTTTGAATGTAATGGAGATGAGGTGTCTGAGGAGTATGTGTGGAGTGACGCGTATGGATCGAGTGCGGAACGATGAAGTGCGAAGGAGAACTGGAGTTGTTCGGAAGATGGCTGGTAGAGTTGAGCAGAGGGTGTTGTGATGGTTTAGGCATATGGAGAGAATGGATAATGAGCGATTGGTGAAAAAGATAACTAGATCTGATGTGAGAAGTGTAAGGCTGAGAGGAAGACCATGAATAGGATGGATGGACAGTGTGAAGAGAGTGCTGGATGCGAGAGGGATGTCTGTTGAGCAAGGAAGAGTGGCTGTGCGTGACAGAAATAAATGGAGAGAAATTGTGAATGAATAAGTGATGATGCAGCTCTGAGGGGATATTCTCCTGCATTTGGTCTGTTCAGCAATTTCAGGTCAGGTGCGGGTAAGGGGATGAGTCTGTTATGATGTGGCAGGGGTTAACTAGCTCTGGTGTTGGGCCCTGCTGCGGATGTCACTGATTGCATTGTGCAGTTGACCCTTGTGCGGTGTGGTGCAGTGAGGATCTGTCCGTTCTCCCCTTTGGGGCTAAGATGCGAATGAATGTGTTTGAGTGGATGAGTAAATGGGGAGTGTGTCGTCCTGTCTCGGCTACCTCCCTTTCCTTGGGGGAAGCAGCCTAGGTATATAGATAGATAGAACAGACTTGCAGTACACTGTTCATGAAGTCTTGCACTGAACTTAGTCAATCGCACTCAGAAGTCCGTTCTCTTCACAGTGCGCACTCTTGTCTAACTTATGCTCCATTGTAACTTAATAAGTGTTGCACTCTGCACTTTAAATTTTCCCACTCTTCTAACCATTTTCAAAAGCAAAAACAAACATGTCTTTAGTTCAAAAATTGTCTTTTCACTCACAACTGTAAATCCTTAACACAACGCATGGTTTTTTTCACTGCACAACACTGTAAATTCCCGTGTGGTCTAGTGGAGAAGTTCATGCTGTTTAATCACTGTCAGAGTCCAAGAGTATCACTGGCAGGTGACCTAGGGGTGTGTCGGTGGGTCATGGTGATGGCGTACCCATTGCAGACGACTCTGAAGATAGACGCAAACTCACATCGAGTGGTGACTCCACCGTGGCTGATGTGCTGGGCCGTGGCTCGGAGCATGAGGGCCTGTCTTGGGGAGGCAATGGAGTGGAGCCAGGGCTGAGCACAGCGAGGGTCACGGGCCTGAAAAATCTGTCAATCGTTGATTGACGCAAGGAATGACGATTCTGACGATTGATGATGCGCTGCCTGGAAGCACGCACTTCCTCCAGAAGTCCCAAGGGACCCATCTCCCTGTCGCAGTCCGGGTGTTCCAGGTAGTCGAGAACGAACTCTAGGTGTTCCAAGAGTGCGCTCAGCCTGGAGATGGCTGGAGTAGTGTCATGCCGGGAGAAGTCTGCATCATCGTTGCCGTCCTTGTCGGAATCTTCAAGCTAGGTACTGACACCTGCAACTGAAGATGCGATCTCGATATCAGACAATGTCTGATACCCAGGATCGCCCTCGTCATCATTCAACCACTCACGCACATCGTCCACATCAACATCGTCACCATGCATACGTAGACGTGCATGGAAGTCATCCACGTCAAAACCTAGGAAATCGTACTCCACATCCGTTCCGAGAAGCAGACTAGACCAATCATTTTCTAGAGTCTTGACAGGGACCTCCTTCCATGCACTGGCCCAGTTGTAGATTGCAGACTTGATGTTGTAGCGGCGAAGGTTTTCCAAAGTCCGCTGGCCTCACGTGTCCCGTCTCTCCCTGTGCTCGTCCTCGTCCTCGAAAACAACCATCACTTCGTCCAGGAACTTCCTTCGGTATATGTGCTTTGTTGCCGCGATCACTCCTTGGTCCATTGGTTGGATGAGAGCAGTCGTATTAGGTGGAAGAAACACGCACCTAATCCGGCCATTCTCAGCCACCAAGTCCTTGTCACATGGGTGGGCAGGTGCATTGTCGAGGAGAAGGAGGGCCTTTACCTGGTCGCGCTGGATTCCCAGCGTCTTCGTCTGGTAATGTATGACCTCCTTGATGAAGTGACGGTGGAACCAGTCTTTGAAGATCTAGGCTGTAAACCATGCCTTCAATGAATGGTCCCAGATGACAGGACGGGCATCCATCACCCCAAGAAGACACCGAGGCTACTTTGCACGGCCAACAATAATGGGCTTAAGCTGGTGCATGCCACTAGCATTGGCACAACACAAAGCAGATATCCAATGCTTGGAGAGCTTTCGGCCAGGTACATGCTTCTCCATCTCCTCGGCTAGAGTGTTCGTTGACAAAGAGCGATAGAATAAACCAGTTTCATCAGCATTGTAGACTTGACTGAGAGTGAGGCCCTCACTGTCGATCATGCCCTTCACCTTGTGCCGAAACTCGTCAACTCCATCTTCATTAGTATCCAAAGCTTCGCCATGAGCTTTACGGTTGGTAAGGCCATGCCGTAACTTGAACGCGAAGAGCCAACCATCGGATGCCTTGAAGTCTAGGGCGTCGTGAAGCCTGGCGAACTTCTCAGCAGCAGCTTTCAGCTCCGTACCACGTACCATCACACCAGCAGCACGTTGCTATCGATACCAAATCAACGTGGAGCGGTCGACTTCAGCAAACTTGAGGGTAAATATCACCTTCCTCTCCATGTTCCGTTTGCTTCTTGATGAGAAGTCAGCCGTGTACTGCATGAGTTTGTCTCGGGATCTCTTGATATCGAACAAAGTAGATCGGGCCAGGTTGAACTCGCAGAGGATGCGGGAAGAAGACCACCCCGCATCTACTTTCTCCAACATTTCCCGTTTCTTCTCCAGAGTCAACACCACTCTCTTCCTCTTCTCAGGCAGCGGGGCCATCATCACACACACTAATAAGAGGCACGAGAGCAGCAGGAGTGCCTGCAGCAGGTAAGGAACCACCACAAAAACGAGCACGTGAGCAGCCATGATGACAAGCATGCACTCGCGGCAAGAGACAGGTGGAGAGTGGGGACGATGCAGGGACACTCTATTGGACGTCGGAGGAATGACGTACCACAACAAAGCTGTCCTGCACCCCATGCGATAAGTTCAAATTACGGGGAGGAAAAATTTGTTTTGTTTTCGAATTTTTTGCGGTTTTTGGACCATTTTGGGAATATTGGATCCTTGGATGATTATGTCCGGTTAGTGGGGATGTTCAGATATTAGGCGTTCGGATATTAGAGGGATTACTGTATGTATATATGTATATATATATATATATAAATATATATAAATATATATATATATATATATATATATATATGTATATATATATATAAATATATATATATATATATATATATATATATATATATATATACAGCGTGAATAGTTCGGTAGCGCTAGTCGAGTTATTGAGAATGGGTCGCATTCTATGAATCAGGATGGATTCGGCAGTGATGAGGTCAGAGTAAGACTGACATGGAGTTAGTATTCGAAAATCTGCAGAAGAGAAAGGGTGATCAGAAAGGTGAGAGTGCTCTCTGATAGAAGAATAAGAGGGTTTGAAGAGGAACCTTCCAGTCCTCGTGGATTTACCTTGGTGCTCAAGAATTCGGTGGAGCGGCCAACGTAAGGTCGACCCTAAGTATCTATCAGGACAGCTAGAACACGAAAATAAATAAACCACATTGGACCAAAGGATAGTATGAAGACAAGATGAATGCTTAAGAAAGCTACCTATAGTACTCTTGTTTGTTAAAATTATCTTAAAATTAATTTGTGGATAACAATCACGGAGAAGTTTGTTTAGTGTTTTCCGATTTTCGTAACTTAATGAACCTAAGTATGGGATCTTGATATACAAACACTCCTTCTCTACAGTGTGAACAGGCCTGATTGAGAACTTTGAATTTAAAAACCTGTTTAACAGTTTCTCGGAAACACTGATGGGGTACATATTATTGGCAAAATAGGTTCTTAAGAAACAAATTTCGAAGTGGAAAGTAAGCCAAGAGGAGCAACAATTGTACGCTCTGTTGAACAACGTTGTAATACTGTTGATCTTAAAACCATACGGGATGTAACTGAGGAAGTTTGTGCCTAGGCCAGTGAAAGTAGGCTTCCGGTAAACACTCGTGGATAAATGAGAGGGGTGATTGTTAACTAGAATGTCCAGGAACGGAAGGCGTTTATCTTTTTCAGCTTCATGAGTGAATTTTATGTTAGGATGTTGGGAGTTTATATAATCCATAAACTTATGAATATCAGCAGGGTTTTTAAATATAACGAAAGTATCGTCCATGTACCTTCGGTAAAAGATGGGTTTAAAATCAATGGGACAATTATTAAGCCAAATTTGTTCATGGTGGCAAAGAAAAGCATTAGCATATGAAGGACTAGCGCTACCCAACTATTCACGCAGTAACAACTTTTAACATGTCAACTCCTACTCCTTTTATTTCATTTTTTAATATATATGTTTAGCATAGTTAGCCTTTGTCCTGATCTTCAGATTTTGCAAGGATTAAACATGGTACTTTTATGCTTTACCCCATTTTTATATTGCTTCCCTCTTTTTTTTTTTCTTTTTTATGCAATTCTATGTTTTGTACACAGGTTTTTTATTTCTCCTGACATTGATCGATGATTGTTGTCTTTTAAACTTTTAGATCCACTGATGATGGAGATTGTGTCTCCGAAACGTTTGGATTATATATATATATATATATATATATATATATATATATATATATATATATATATATATATATATATATATATATATATATATATATATATATATATATATATATATATATATATATATATATATATATATATATATATATATATATATATATATATATATATATATATATATATATATATATATATATATACTGTATATATATTGTATATATATATATATATATATATATATATAAAGATTTTTTCCTGCCCGTAATTTGAACTTGGCACGCTGGGCACGGGACAGCTTTCTTGTGGCGCGTCATTCCTCCGACGTCCGCTAGAGCGCCTCTGCATCCTCCCCACTTTCTGCCTGTCTCTCGTCGCAAGTGCACACTCGTCATCATGCCTGCCCACGTGCTCACTTTTGTGGTGGTGCCTTATCTGCTGCAGGCACTCCTGCTGCTCTCGTGCCTCTCCTTCGTGTGTGTGATGATGGTCCTGCCGCCTGAGAAGAGGAAGAGAGTGGTGTTGACTCTGGAGAAGAAACGGGAGATATTGGAGAAAGTAGATGCAGGGTGGTCTTCTTCCCGCATCCTCTGCGAGTTCAACCTGGCCCGATCTACTGTGTTTGATATTAAGAGATCCCGAGACAAACTCAAGCAGTACACGGCTGACATCTGGTCAAGAAGCAAACTCAACGTGGAGAGGAAGGTGATGTTTACTCCCAAGTTTGCTGAAGTCGACCGCTCCACGTTGATTTGGTATCGACAGCAACGTGCTGCTGGTGTGATGGAATGCGGTACGGAACTGAAGGCTGCTGCTGAGAAGTTCGCCAGGCTTCACGACGCCCTAGACTTCAAGGCATCCGAGGGTTGGCTCTTCACGTTCAAGTTACTGCATGACCTTACCAACTGTGAAGCTCATGACAAAGCTTTGGATGTTAATGAGGATGGAGTTGACGAGTTTCGGCACAAGGTGAAGGGCTTGATCGACAGGGAGGGCCTCACTCTCGGTCAAGTCTACAACGCTGACGAAACTGGTTTATTCTACAGCTCTTTGCCAACGAACACTCTAGCCGAGGAGACGGAGAAGCGTGTACCTGGCTGCAAGCTCTCCAAGCAACGGATATCTGCTTTGTGTTGTGTCAATGCTAATGGCATGCAAGCAGCCTCGGTGTCTTCCTGCCGTCTGGTACAATTCTTTGAAGGCAAGGTTTACTGCCCAGATCTTCAAAGACTGGTTCCACCACCATTTCGTCAAGGAGGTCATACATTACCAGACGGAGACACTGGGAATCCCACGCGACCAGGTACCTCCTCCTCGACAATGCACCTGCCCACCCGTGCGACAAGGACTTGGTGGCTGAGAATGGCCGCATTAGGTGCATGTTTCTACCACCTAATACGACTGCTCTCATCCAACCAATGGACCAAGGAGTGATCATCGCAACGAAGCGCCTATACCGACGGAAGTTCCTGGATGAGGTGATAGTTGTTCTCGAGGACGAGGACGAGCGCAGGCAGGGACAGGACACGCGAGGCCAGCGGATTTTTGGAAAACCTTCTCACTACATCAAGTCTGCAATCTACAACTGGGCCAGGGCGTGGAAGGAAATCCCTGTCAAGACTCTACAAAATGGTTGGTCTCGTCTGCTTCTCGGAACGGATGTGGAGTACGATTTCCTAGGTTTTGACATGGTTGACTTCCATGCACGTCTATGTACGCATGGTGACGATGTTGATGTGGACGATGTGCGTGAGCTGTTGGATGACGACGAGGGCGATCCTGGGTATCAGACCCTGTGTGATAGCGAGATCGCATCTTCAGTTGGAGGTGTCAGTACCCAGCCTGAAGATTCCGACAAGGACGGCGACGATGATGCGAACTCCTCTCAGCATGACACAACTCCAGCCATCCCCAAGCCGAGCGCACTCTGGGAACACCTAGAGTTCGTTCTCGACTACCTGGAACACCCGGACTGTGACAGGGAGATGGGGCCCTTGGGACTTGTGGAGGAAGTGCGTTCTTTCAGGCAGTGCATCATTAATTGTCAGAATCGTCGTTCCTTGCGTGAATCAACGATTGACAGTTTTTTGAGGCCCGTGACCCCCGCTGTGCCCAGCCCTGGCTCCACTCCGTTGCCTCCCCGAGACAGGCGCTCATGCTCCGAGCCACAGCCCAGCACATCACCACAGTGGAGTCACTGGTCGACGTGAGTTTGTGTCTATCTTCAGAGTTGTCTGCAGTGGGTATGCCATCACCACGACCCAGCGACGCACCCCTAGGTCACCTGCCAGTGATACTCTCAGACTCTGACAGTGAATAGATGCCAAGAATTTCTCCACTAGACCACACGGGAATTTACAGTGTTGTGCAGTGAAAAAAACAGTGCATTGTGTTAAGGATTTACAGTTGTGAGTGAAAAGACAAACAATTTTTGGACTAAATTTAACGTAAATAGACGTGTGTTTTTGCTTTAGAAAATGGTTATAAGAGCGGAAAGACTTAAAGTGCAGAGTGCAACACTTATTAAGTTACAATGGAGCATAAGTTAGACAAAAGTGCGCACTGTGAAGAGAATGGACTTCTGAGTGCAAATGACTAAGTTCAGTGCATGACTTCAAGAACAGTGTACTGCAAGTGCTTCATGAAATCCTACTTACTGTCAGAGTCTGAGAGGAGGTGGTTATTCATCAAGATGGCCATGGACTTGCTGTAAGTAGGCAGAATGTTTCGTACTGTAATCTACTGTAGTTTCCATACTATACTTACCTCAAACACCTCATTTCACTCTTTTATGTCCCTTATTGGTGTGAATATGCTGTCTTAGGTGCTATGCATTTGCAGTAGGGAGGTGTTTTTCTGAGTTAGGCTAGGTTAGAGTCCATAACTACCAGTCCGGGAGCCACGGATTTGTAAGTACCCAGAATGTTGAATATTGTATGAACCTACCTCAAAAACGTCGTTTTATGCTTCTTTTGCATTTACTTCAGTCTTTTATGTCCCTTATTGGTGTGATTTGGGTCTTAAATAGGTGCTATGCATGTCCAGAGGGAGTTGTATAGGTGTTTTTCTGATTTAGGGTCCATAAGTACAAGTCCAGAAGCTGGGGCCAAATATCCGGACAGGACCACTATCCGGACCTGCCTATGGCTCTATTATGTCGGATATTGGAGGGATTACTGTATACCACTGAAAGATTATACTGGTGATTCCATTAAGTATATACATAGAGAAGTTGGTGAGGAAATATAAAGAATATTACGAAGAATTATAGCATCAATGACAACAGTACCAACAGCTAACTTTTCAAATGATACAAGTGAAATACCAGAGGTAACACCAAATGAACTACGTTTCTCTCCTAAAAGACTGAAACTAGGAAAAGTACCAGAAGAAGGTAGGATAGTAGTAGATTTGCTGACAGATGCAGCAGAAAAAGTTCAAAAGCAACAGTCCTACTTAAAATACACAATATATAAATAACAAAATTCCCAAAACATGGTGTAATGCAATAATTTTTTTGCTTTACAAGGCTACTTAAAAGATCTTACTAATAATCTGCCTTTTATCTATTATCAGTTATTTACAAACTCTTCACTATAGTCCTTGCGAAGAGGATAACAACAAAACTGGAAGAAACTAGTCTCGTCATCAGGCAGGATTCCAAATCCAGTATTCGAGTACTGATCATCTACACACAGTAAATCAGGTAACTGAGAAAAATACAGAATATAATAAACCAGTATGCTTGGATTTTGTCAATTATGAAAAGCCTTCGACTCTGTGGAACACATAGCAATTATAAATTCACTATGGGAAAAAGGAGTATATGAGATAATCATAAAACTACTTAAAATCTATACAAAGAGGGAAATGCTACAGTTCGGCTACATGAAGACTCCGATAAAGTTAAGACTGAGAAGGGCGTGCAACAGGGAGATGCAGTTTCATGAAAGTAATTTACAGGTTTCCTTTAAAGTATTTTCAGAATGTTAGAATGGGAGAACAAATGAGTACTCATAGATGTAGACTTCAACCATTTAACCCAAGGCGTCCCATTGACGTATGGATATGTCACCACATTTTGTCACGGTGACACCCGATGACGCATTCATATGTTTTGGAATTGTGAGTTCCGTCATCTGCACATTTTTCAAGTTTCACCGGTGATTTTTGGTAGGCTTATGTGAGAGATCTTCCTCTACCCACCGTCAGGCAGGGATGCTGATTGGCCCCACCTGACCCCCCTTCCCTCACCACACTCACCTGTTAGCAGTGACTTGGCCAGGAAAGACATGTCACGGCACACTCTCTGCGATGATGAAATTCAAGGTGAAAGTGATTCCTGAGGTGGAGGACGAAGGAAGAAACAAGCCAGAGGAAGCAGTGTGATGACGCAGTAATATCATAAAGGAAGGTGCCATATGTCGATGTGTTTGGTGAGTGAACAAAGCTTATATTGCCTATATTATTGTGTGAAAACCAATATACTCTTGTACTACCTATAAATTCGTACCAAATAAATCAACATTTACATATTCTGATTGGTTTGGAACAGTTATCCCTCCTAGAGAAAATGTCTTCTCTGGAGCCTGGCCTGAGAGAACACGGTTCCAGGGTGAGGGTACTGTCACGTGCACTGGCATTTCTAAACTCACCTGAACACTTTCTTTCTGAATTTTCAATGTTTCTTATAAAAAGCGGAGGTTTTAGCCAAAAAAAAAAAACTAACTTTTCAAAAATCTACCGGGATAAGGACGGGTCACTGGTGAAAAATTTGTCGGGACATGGCGGGTTAAGATTTGCAGATGACATTGTCCTAATCTCAGAAACAGCAGAGACATTGCAAGAAATGCTAGATGACCTAAACAGAGAAAGTCTTAATTGGGGATAAAGATGAACTGGAGTAAAATTAATGTTTAATCCAAGTACTCCTAAGAGCACCATCAAAATATAGGAAAAATATCCTGAAAAGTTGAGGAGTTCAATTACTTGGGGTATATACTAAAACTAACGACAGACCACGAAAGCAAAATAAAAAGACGCATGCAATCGGATGGTATACTTTCGGTAAATGTAGATACATCATGAAAAGTATCTTGCCAGTCTCTATAAAATGAAAAGTGTATAATGAATGTGTAATCCCAGCTATGGCAGTCGGTTGCTAGACCTGGAAACTGACAAAATCTTTGGAAAACAAACTAGTTCGTTCTCAAATAACAATGGAAAGGTCATTGTTGAGAATATCTTTGAGATACGGTAAAAGATCAACTTGAGCGAGAGAGCACACTAAAATCAAAGACATTATAGAAGTTATAAACAACAGAAATGGAAGTGGGGAGGCTATGCAGAAAGAATAAGGGATAATTGATGGAGCAAGAGGCTGACAGACTGGCCTTCATGAGACTGCGAGCGTTATAGAAAAAGGCTGGACAGGAGGTGAGATGAGATAAGGGAAGATTGTCGGGAAAACCTGGCAGAGACTGACTGTCAAGGAATTCGTAGAGAAGTTTGGGGTAGACCTTTGTTCAGCAGTAGATTTGCAATGGCCACTGACACACACACACACACACACACACACACACACACACACACACATATATATATATATATATATATATGGAAGGAAGAATGGATATAAGGTGGCACAGACAAATAAAAGCATGGATGGACTGAGGTTTGGAAAACAGGAGAAATGATTGATTAATGACTAGATCGATGGGTGGATGGATGAAGTGAGAGAGGGATATCTGTAGATCAAATGATGGCGAGATTGATAAATCGATGAAAATGCGACGAGCGAGAACAACACATCCTCAAACACATGCTGCTTGGCTGCGACTGGGCTGGTTGGCAGCGCTGAATATATTCGAGCATACGCAGTATGATTGAAGGTCATGCTCCACTGAGTTGTTTTTCCTTGCTTTTTTTTTTTTTTACAAGAAAAAAATATGGTCGAATACTTTTCAGTCAGACCTCGTGTGTGTGTGTGTGTGTGTGTATGTGTGTGTGTGTGTGTGTGAGGGCTCTTATTTGGCGAGCCACAGCTCGCAAATGCGAATATTTTTTCCCTTCGGCGAACAAATTTTACATGGAAGTCGCCTTTTGACGAGAAGATATTACATTCACTTCAAAACCCAGTAAACTACAAAATAAGTAAATCTCATTTAATTGAACAAAAAAAAAACACGTTGTGATCTGTTATTAAGTCTTTCCTTGTCGCCATTGTAAATGTTTAAAACCTCAGTATATGATTCTAATCATCACACCGTGTAAATAAATATATTTATTGCTCGTAAAATATTTCGGTTCGTAGTCAGTTTGGCTACTAAAAATTTATTTGGCTTGTAAATCTGAAACCTTTGGAGACAAATGGCTCGCAACCATCGGCAGTTAGCTAGAGCACTGTTTGTGTTCTTACCTAATTGTATCTTTACAGGAATGTGTCAAGCTCGTACTGTCCCGTGTCTTAAACCATATTTATCGTACATATCCTTAAATTTGTGAATTGTTTTGGCACACACTATTTCATTCGGTAGTGCATTCCATTGATCAATTGCTCTGTTTGGGAAACTGAATTTCCTTACGTCTTTATCACCTCTCTTCTTAGGCAGTTTTTTGCAGTGTCCTCTTGCTGATGCTTCTCCATATGTTAAGTAATCATTTATGTCTATTTTCTCTTTCCCTGATGTGCACTTATATAGCATTATCATGTCACCTCTTTTCCTTCTCTCCTGTAGTGTTGGTAGATTCAGTTTATTTAGTCTTTCTTCGTAGCTTAGGTTCCTTAAGCTTGGTATCCATCTTGTAGCGGCCCTTTGAACTTTTTCAATCTTGTCTATGTGCTTTTTGAGATGAGGACTCCAGACTACTGATGCATATTCCAGGGTTGGTCTAATGAATGATGTTATTATCCTTAGCATGTCTTCATTTATGTATGTGAATGCTAGTCTCATATTTGCAAGCAGTGTATACATGTTCCGTACCTTCTCGCTGATGTGGTCAGCCGGAGATAGTCTGTTATTGATAATCACACCTAGGTCTTTCTCTCTTTCTGATGTGTATAGGGTTTTATTTCCTAACTTATAATCCCAATCAGGTCTTTTTCCACTTTTACCAAACTTGATTACATGACACTTGTCCACATTGAATTTCATTTGCCATGTACTACTCCATTCATGAAGTTTATTTAATTCTTCTTGTAGCTCTTTACAAGAGTCTGTGTTAGTAATTCTCCTTTATATTTTTGCATCATCTGCAAACATATTCAGATAGCTCTCATTTCCAGTGTTACTGTTTATATCATTTATATACACTAAAAACATGATTGGTGCCAGCACTGAACCCTGTGGTACTCCACTAGTCACTTCTTTCCATGATGAGTAGTTTCCTCTTAGTACTGTTCTCATTTCTCTTTTTATGAGAAAGTCTTGCATCCAACAAAACAGTGTGCCTCGAATTCCTCCTTGATAGTACAGTTTTCCATAAAAGTCTTTGGTGTGGTACTGTGTCAAAAGCTTTCTTGAAATCTAAATAGATACTGTCCACCCATCCTTCCCTTTCCTGTATTGTGTTTATTACTCTGTCATAGTAGCTCAACAGATTAGTAACACATGATTTTCCTTTTCTGAAACCAAACTGTCTTTCTGTTATCATACTGTGTTCTTCTAGATGATTTACCCAAGCTTTTCTTATAAGCTTTTCTAATACCTTGCTTACAACACTGGTCAGTGATACTGGTCGGTAGTTGAGTGGATTTTGTGTATTTCCTTTCTTGAATATGGGGACAATATTTGCTTTTTTTCCAAATATCAGGTAGTTTACCTTGACTCAGGGATTTCTTGAAAATTAAAAATAATGGTTTACTTACCTCCTTTGCACATTCTTGTAGTACCCAACATGAGATTTCATCAGGACCACTTGCTTTTCCTCTGTCTAATCTACTTAACTCCTCCTGTATTACTTTCTCTGCTATTTGTATATCTGGTGTGTGTGTGTGTGTGTGTGTGTGTGTGTGTGTGTGTGTGTGTGTGTGTGTGTGTGTGTGTGTGTGCTGTTATAACAATCATACCTTAAAGCACCCTCACCTGTGTGGGGTTCGAACCCACATTACTACTGTAGGTCTAAAAGATGTTTGGCCATCATGTAATTATGCCATTTTTCCTATTGGATCAATACACCCCGATCTACTGCAGTGTGGTTCGTAGTTGATTTAACCATTTTGGTCACGATAATTGGCAAGTTGTACATATATTAACGACGACGGATTATAATAATGTTATGTACATATATACAACATTCTATATATGACATTCTCTTTTCTCTATCGCCGACGACCAGTCACTGTCACTGAACTCTGGTATAATGTCAAAACGAGGAGACAACTCAAGACATAAATGGACCTTAATTTATATTATTACCAAGTAAACAATGTGTCATCCAATTTTTGTCTTGACTATGAAACGGAGGGCAAGGACTGGACGGAAAAACTATGGCCGATAGAAAGACACAATTTTATTGTTATTGACTTGAATCTAGTGGCTTTTTCTGTTGGTTTTCCCTTTCTACAGTAATTGTGTTATTGTTGTTGCGTGATGTTTTTTGCAGTGAACAGGTAACTGAGAGCTACATCATGCCTATTCGAAAAGTCTTTGCAAACCTGTATACAAAAGGAAGAACGCACCATCGGATTGAAGAGACAGAACAATAAGTTGTTAGGTGGCTTATCCTGATATGTAGCACAAAGTATAAAGTTGGAAATACAGGTGAGGTGTCAGGTTGTGTTGGTTTGGATAAGAAATCACGATGAAGATCAGATAATCCCGTGACATTTACTGATGGACATGCGTGAATAGCTTTTATCAGGGACACCAATGAGGCTTCGCGTTAATTTGAAGAGAACTTAGCGTTATATGAAACAGTGTTTGACTTGTTCGATGAAAATATACTGAAATTACAAGCTGAGAAAAATCGTCTTGGGGTAGCAAGATGAAAGTTTTAAAAAAGGCAACATCGTGATCAAAAGGGTTAAGCTGATTTTTTATCTTCTTCTCTCCCTTTCTTCTCTTCTGGCGCATTACCTCCCTTGCATCTTAAACGTTTTCCGTTTAGCCTATCCCATTCTCCTCTACATCCCTTTGCTTCATATGACCTCCCCTTTTTATGCTGTTTCTTTATCGTCTTCATATATTTTATGTCAAATGACTGAAAAAGAGTTATTTTCTCCTCTCCCGTGTAGTCTAAATACAAAAAAAAAAAAAAAAAAAAAAGTCAGGCTGCTTTTACTTGGCTTAGCACGCTGGTAATCTGAAAGATATAGTGGTTTCGTATCACAGCATACTGAGTAAAAATCCCGCCTAAGTTACAAAGATGAGCACAGCGGGTAAGCGCTTCATGACTTTAATGCCACATTTACCTTTGCCTTGCCTTTAGTACTCAGGCTTCTTTAACCCATTCTCAGCTAAATGTTCTCGTCTGGCGTCAGCAGGAAATCTATCACCAGCGCTGTATATACAGTATATGAAAGTTAAGAGCAATATTCTTTGTGGTCTTTAGGCTTTTCTTCAGAACACTAGTAAACAACTACTGTCATTTCCTCCGCCTTTAAGAAATCTATCTCTCTTCCTCTTCCACAGTTTCTCTTTTCATACTGATTTATTGTAAGATTTCAGATTTCTTTCTTCAAATATCAACATCGTTCCCCTTTTTCTTCAGCTTCCAGAATTTCCCCTTTCATCCTTCTCGGCATTATCTATTCATTAATTTTCTGTAAGCTTCGAAGCTTTACTTTCTTTTCAACACTGTGCTAAAGAGAACACCCCTCATCTCACCCACTGTTTAAAGTTCCCTCTTACTTCCTACTCATTTTTTTTTTCCTGTTCATTATGTCTAAGAAAGCTCGTTATTCCTCCCCGGAGGTAAAAGTATACTCGCATTCATTTTTGTCCTCTTCTTTAGTGTACTCCGTAAGACTGTCTATCCAATAAAAAATGCCATACGACACCTTACACCGCCAATGTCGTCAGCAAGGTGTTGATGAATGTTTGACGGTGAGAAAACACAACTTTCGAAACATCTGTGGTAGGTGATGCCATGAAAACCGTCCCATTTTATTTTTCATTCAGCTTTTAGTCCTCACTCTTGCGTCTCCTTATCCCCCTTCGCTCTCCTTTATCCTTTTCCTATCCCTCTAGCTTGTTCCTCTCCCCCTATCCCCTAATCTTAAGCTCACAGTGTTTATCTGATTTTAATTTATTTAATTAAAGTAACCCATCAGGTTTCTTCATCCCTCTCGCCTTTGCATCTCCTATCCCTCTAGCTAGTCTCCCCCTCTCCGTCTCTTTCGGATCTTTTTTCTTTTCTTCTTACTTCTCCCTCATTCCTCCCTATTGATACTCCTCTTTCTCCATTTTCCTCACTCCTCTCACCCTCAATCTCGCATCTCTCCCTTCTCACCCGCTCCCTCTCACCTTTCCACCTAGCGCTTGCCTTTCCCTTTCGACTTTCCCTTTCCTTCTACCTCCCATCATACCACTCCTCCGCCTTCTTGCTTTCCGCACTCCTCTCCTCCTTTCCACCTCCCACCATGCATCTCAACCGTCCTCTTGCCTTCCTTCTCCTCTCTTCCCCACTCCATCCCTCTCTCCCTCCATCAATCATGCCTCTCCTGTGACCTCGACTCTTGATGCACTTTCTCTTGATTGCTGCTTCTTTCTGCCTGCCCTCCTTTCTCCCTGACTCGATTGACTCTTTACTCGAGTCTTCGACTGCGACTTACTCGTTCCTGTTTCTCCTTCCTGCTTTCCTATTCTCTTTTATTTCCATTCACATTTCCTTTCATTTCTAAGGACCATTTTGTTCCTGTCTGCTTCTCTTGTCTTCAAAAATGAAAACAGATAGCGGGCGATAAACTTGGTAGCTGGAGAAGAGTATAGAAAAATACTATCGGGAGGGATTAGTTAAAGCCTTCATTAACCCCTCCACTGTAACGGTTCCCTTCTTCACTGAAAAAAATCGTCTGAAGGAACAAGAATATAATAAAACGACATCCTCTTAAGATAAAGGATAACTGAATATTGAAGAAGAAGTCGAAGAAAGTATATTAAAAAGCAGAGGATATTAACAAAAACATTCTGTATAAAATAGTGAAAGAGCGTATAGTGACTAAACATATTGCTACGTTATTCGAACATAGTACACTTTTGTGGCTAACGTCGGATAATTTACTTCTGCTAAGGAAAAAATTCGGTTCCAAGAAGGTTAAAACTAACTAAATCGGAATTTTGGCTGGATATTAATAATGTATTTCATCAAAGCGGACATCAGACCATTTTTATCAGCTAAGAGAAATTCTCAGCATGCAAAGGGTTAACTCTTCTAACATAAAAATATTAAAAAGGAGTTAATAGAACAAAAAAGCTTCAATGGAAGGTAGGCGAGGAGGAAGATGGGGAACATAAATTATTTTCACCAGGTAAAGGCATCCACGCCTGGACAGCTGAGCGGGCGCGTGCTCAGAAAGTTTAACTATCTAAAAACTTAGTAACCTAGGGAACATTTTGTTTTTTTGTTTCAATGGTTATCAAGGAAAAAAAAATATAAAAATTTTTACATGTAGCTGTTTCATTCATCTGAGGGGCCAGCAGAATTTGATGGAAAAGAAAGGTAGAAGTGGTTTTCCATAGCCAGCCCAGGGGGAAATCACTTGAATGAGAGTGCTTGAGCAACAAAAAAGGGCATCATAATATACACTGTGACAAGCTTTCCTCAACCACTCCTACGCTCTGCCTCACTGGGGCCTTCCATACCTACTTAGCTGAAAGATTGCTTTGCTCTCTCTCTCTCTCTCTCTCTCTCTCTCTCTCTCTCTCTCTCTCTCTCTCATTGAATTTAGAAATTTTGATAGCTTTTTGGAAACTTTCTCTCATATGATTGCTGGGAAATAGCTCAATTTGACCGTGCACGCGCGTTTGCTGATGATCAAAAAATCTTCACAAATTTTCTTTACTGTTTCCAGTGTTATGTGAGCACGCGTAGAGGCAACTGGAGAGATCAGTGTGAACTTTGTATCACCGGACAGATTTTTCCTCTCTCTCTCTCTCTCTCTCATCAGAAAACCTTGTAAGAGTAGCAATGGACTTTAATTACCACACCATTTAACTGCCAGTGCCATAAAACACAACCACCTCCTTCACTATCAGCCTTTCTATAATTTTTTCTACCTTTGCCAGTGAGATCACATTATATGCTGCATATTTTGATGTTCCATTACTACTGTTAAATTCACAGTACTGTAGTCTTCAGATGAAGCGTCTGTTAAAGTGTCATTGTCGACTATAAGTTTAAACAGAGCACTTACCTGACTTATAGAACAAGTTGTTTTTCAGTAAGTTGAAGGATTTTTTGACCACTCATTGAATATACAGTACATGTCCATTTATATCACTGACATTGCTATTACTGTAACAACCACTATCATCTTGCCAGTCGTCTTTGATATCAACGAACATCTACTTCCATCACCACTAGTTTCATCATTTCAACTGTTAGCATTTTTCTTGTGTCTTCTAAATCCTCATTATCCCCCTCTTTCTCTCTATCCTTTGACCTTTCGCTTCCTCTCAAGTCATATTACTCTCCTCCCATTTTCCTAATCTCTTCCTTCCACTTTTATATAATTTTATCTCATTCATTTCAATTCCTCTCTTACACTCGTCCCTTTCATCTTCTTCCGCTTTATATTATCTCGTCTTAATTTTCCTTATCTCATCCCCCCCTTCTAGTTTTCCCAGCATCGTCTTCACCTTATTCCCTCTCTCTCATCTCGGCTCCCTCTTCCGTTCCTCACCCTCATCTTCTCGTTCACTCTCATCTCTCATCTTATCTCTTGTTCTTCTTGTTTTTCCTTATATTTTGTTCGACTCGTATTTTCTTACCTCTCCTCTTCTCCTCATTCCTCTGTGTTCATGTCATTTTCCTCTTCTCCTCCCCGTCATCTTTCTCTCCCATGTCTTATCTCGTCGAATCTCACTTTATCTCATGTTCTCTCTTCCCTTACCTTTCTTACCTCTTGCGCTTCTCTCTACAACCTTCATAATCCCCACCATCTTAAGGACTATGATTCCCCCCTAATCAAACACACACACACACACACACACACACACACACACACACACACACACACACACACACATACACACACCACTTCATTAGCATACTTAACAAACCTAATGACATAATTCATTTCCCTTGTCGCTGTTGTCCAAGCAGCCTCAGACTTTCTTGTCATAATTCATTCCAACCTAACTATCTAAGAAACATGCTATGCAAGGCCTTGAAGATTATACACAAGAAAATGTGAAGGCCAGACGTGTGTAATGAGCGTAGCTATTTAAACCTGAAACGATATCAAACGACACACGTTTGAGCTCAATATTCAAGTTGATGCAATATTTAATATATTTTATCCTAGTCCATTCGTACCCAGAGACGAAAAATGTGTCGGAAAGAAGAAACGACATTTGCTAGTCGTATTTAGGAGCCAGGCGAAAGAGCTCTCCATGTCCGACTGAGGCTTGCTAACTTTTTCAGGTGCTTCCCTTGTCATTGCTGATCGTCCTTAATATCATTCACCAGATCCTACATACAGACTGTGAACATGCACCTGGATGGACAAAAGTGTTGAGGGTCCTAGTGCGAGGAAAAGTTTAAGTAATTTCTTATACCGACAGTTGTGGACCATATTTCATCAAGCATCAAATTTATAAATGCTCTTTATGAATGACAACTACAGTGCAATGTGGTGATTGTTGTACCGTTACGCGCTGCTGATTTTTCGTTCATTAGGTGTTCATCAGTTTTATATTTGATCCATAATTGCTTACTAAAGTGCCGAAACAAGAGCAATCCGAGATTACAAACCTCTACCAAGGCTGAACAATCCACCCATTTGTCAACACCCCTGCAATATATATATATATATATATATATATATATATATATATATATATATATATATATATATATATATATATATATATATATATATATATATATATATATATATATATATATATATATATATATATATATATATATATATATATAATATATATATATATATATATATATATATATATATATATATATATATATATATATAAATATAAATATATATATATATATATATATATATATATATATATATATATATATATATATATATATATATATGTATATATGTTGCCAGACGCCTCAATCCCGTTTGGGGTGGCCACAAACAAATCGCCTCCAAGTCGCCCTGTCCCCCGCCATTTCACTGCCCTGCTTCCAACTCACACCCCTCTCTCTCATATACCTCTCCAACCCATCTCTCCATCTCATCCTCGGCCTCCCCCTCCATCTTCCCCCCTCCACCTCACTGACATACACTCTCTTCGTCATATATATATATATATATATATATATATATATATATATATATATATATATATATATATATATCATCCATCATCCAATTCTATGTTGCCACATGAGAAGCGTAGGAGCCCGTGGCTAGGCAAGTTGGTCCTGACATTTAAGATGAGAGTGACCAGCCTCACTCATCCTTGAGTGGCACTACGTGAGCAATAAACCCCAACCATCCCTTGGATAGACACCTACATAGGCTCAATCCGATTGGAGCGACTCAGTTATAGCGGATCACCACTAAAATCTGAGGAATTGTTCCTTGGACCTTACCGTAACCCTCCAAAATATTTCAGTAAAATCAGTTCATAACATTTTGAGTAATCCTGCTAACAGACAAACAGAGCGACGCCAGCAATAACATAACTTCCTTGGCGGAGGTAAATAGATTATTCAGTATTCATCTTCATTTGTAAGTCATTTAATTTACTGCATTTTCCAGTCCCTGCACTTTTAAATACATTCCCAGATCTGCCTCTCACAGCCTCACTGTTTTTCTTACACTTTCAGATTTGACTTGCAGACGCTCAGTGGCCACGGGCACCCACCCACTGTTTTTCATTCTGCCTCTCCGAACATTTTCCTCTCTAGTTCATTTTCCTCTTCTTCTTCATGTTCTTCTTCATCTCTCTCTCTCTCTCTCTCTCCCTTTCTCTCTCATTGTTTTCTCTTCACAGCCAAACATCTAAATTGTTAAACAATCCTATTGACAATAGAATTTTCTTGTCAGTTCTCCATTCATTGAATAATAACTTTACCAAGTCATCATCTATTCACCCACGAAGGTCTTCAGATGGTAACCTTACAAATGACCCGAGTGGTAAAGGGAACGTCCTTGCCAAAAAATTTCCCAGTTATTCTGCTTCAGAGCAAGTCAACCAGAACGTCACTGTACTAGAACTTGACTCTTCCGAAACTGCTCCACTTAAGGTACAGGCTACGTATGTAAAATTTATCCTAGCCAATTTACTAACCAACAAATCTCCAGGTCCAGATGGAATTCCTCCAATACTTTTGAAAAAGTGTTTCCTAGAACTTGCTCCGATTCTGGCTAAATTATTCAGACCATGTATATGTACTTCATGCTCTGAATCTTGGGAAAAAGCCAATATTCACCCAGCTCTGAAGAAAGAAAGTTCCTCTGGCCCCTCTGAATACAGACCAATAGCTATTATGTCGTCTCTTGGTAAAGTTTTTGACATTGTAAGTAATATGCACATCTTGAATCCAACAACATAATTAGTGACAGACAGTATGGTTTTTGCCACGAAAGATCTACTATTGATATACTCAATCTCCTGACTCATACCATTCATAAGCCAATTGACCAACATGGAAAAACTCATGCAGTAGCCCTTGATATTTCTGAAGCTTTTGACAGAGTGTGACACCGTTCCCTGATATCGAAACTCCCCTGCTATGGCCTAACATCTTTTTCTCCTCTGATTTCTTCATATCTCAGTGACAAAAAGATAGGAATAAAAGTAGATGATGTATATTCCAATTTCCACTCAATTAACGCCGGCTGTTATTGTTGTTATTGAGATATTCGTCCCAGTACTACTGGGACACGGGCAAACAGAGAGCCCATCAGAGATGCGCATGACTAGCGCAAACTTTAATTAGCGAGGGGGAGGGTAGTCCCTGACCGTGATAAGTAATGTTTGGAAGGGAGCACGGGCAACAACTCCAGCAGCGTCCATAAATTCATCCCCAGACCAAGGAAGGGTCGTGTTGAAGTGAGACCTGAGCATGGTAGTGGCAGGGTAGTGAAGATAATGAATATGTGGCTCCTCAGCTCCGGCCAAACAATGAGTGCACGGGTCTGGCTCTGTGCCAACAATCTGTTTGTAACAAGGAAACCCCAGATGCAATCGCTGGAGCCTCACTACAAGATAATTAGGTAGACCAGGGGGTGGCAAAAGCAGAGAATAGGATGTGGAAGTGGCATACCACATAGCAGAGCAAGAACCCTCCGTGACCCAAAGCCGATGGTCCTCTAGAGACAGCCTGCCGATAGTAGCAGTGAGAGTGCGGATGAGGTGCGAGGGGCTGGGGTGCAGTGGGAATGTGATTTCAGGGAGAGAGCAAGCTGAGCGTGCAGCATCATCAGCAAACTCATTACCTCTGATTCCAACATGTCCTGGGAGCCAGTGAAGGATAATGGTAGCGCCTCAATGAACAAGAAGGGATGCAAATGTAAAGATCGCTCTCAGAAGAAAGACGTTGTCGTGATGTGAGAAAGAGCGTAGTCTCTGAACGGAGGAAAGAGAATCTGTGTGAATTATGACAGTGGTGATGGTGGTGATGAGCATGGCGCAATGCACCCAGGATGGCAACAAGCTTCACCTGGAATGCGGATACACCCGGTGAGAGTCGCCAAGATTCCACCATCTGCCCCAAAACAAAGGTTGCTCCCGCAGCACCATCCGGGGAAACTGAACCATCAGTAAAATAGATGGCTGAGTCCGGTAGATCGAGAGCCGCTACCCTTACTTAGACCCTCCTGACAGGGGAGTGCAGGAATGGAGAAGCAAGGTTTAGCCTCCGAGGGACCGATAATTCGAAAAAGAGGAGGATCCCATGGTGGTGGACCAGCGTATCTAGAAAAGGGAGAGTCAGGATCTTGACAGAGGCTCACAGCAGCTCCCAATCCATGGATGACAGCGGCTGTAATGCAGGCCCAGTCACGCTGAAAGGCCAGCTCAGGTAGGTGGCACAACAGGCGTTTTAGGAGTGCAGAGACAGGCAGATGGGGCTGGCACTGCACCAGCTGCAGGGTGATGACTGCCATTCATAGCGCAATGCGATGCGCCAGAGACGGCAAACCACCCTCCATATGAAGATTGACAATCCGGGTCCAGCGTGGAGCACCCAGCTTGACACGGAGTGCATCATTCTGGATGACCTGCAGAGGTCGAGCGACAGGTGGAGCGAGTCCCATCAGACAGATGGCTCTGTAGTCCACCAAAGATCGGATGGTGTGTATGTAAAAGGCCCGGACAGAATACGATGCCCCCAAAGTCCGCTTGGAGAGATAGCGGAGAACAGCCATACAAGTAGAAGCATGTTCCCGCAGGTATCGAATGCGACAGGCAAAGGTAAGGCCCCTGTCAAGCCAGACCCACAGATACTGGTGGACAGTGACAAGGAAGAGCTGATGGCCCCCAAGCGGCACTGGAAAGTCTGGGGGACGGAGTCCAAATGGCAGACACTTCGTCTTGTTAAAATTAATCTTTAGCCCTAGCTCGGTGCACTTGGCATGCAGCCGAGAAAGGGCCAAGTCCGCCTGTGTAAAGCAGTCCCTCCTTGTGAAGACTAGGGCCAGATCGTCTGCACAGCATAGGAGGGTAATGCCAGGCCCATAGTCCACAGATAAGAGCCCCTCCATAAGGATGTTGAAAAGGAGAGGGCTTAATATGCTCCCCTGGGGGGTGCCATTTGGATGCCTGTGAAATTGAAATATGTGCCCCTGAAATTGGATCCCTGTGGAGCAATCTGTGAAGAAGTCCCTGATCCAAGATCAAAGCCTGCCTCCCACACCGCTGTCTGCAAGGGCAGCCAAAATAACCATAGGACTAGCCAGTTCATATGCTTTCTCAAGGTCGAGGAAAACGGCCATTCCCCTTCCTCCCCTCAGTTCCTCAAGGAACGACGTGAGGGAGTGAGTGGCACTCCTGCCATGGTGGTAAGTGAAGATCCTTACTTGCAATGGACCCAGCTGCCAAGCAAGACGAGCTTGCACAACCCTCTCAGCTGTCTTAGTGATGCAGCTGAGGAGGGAGATCGGGTGCATGGTGGTGGGATCGCGATGGTTTGGAATCGGGTGGATGACAGCTGTCTTCCACGACCTTGGCAGATGCCCCTCAGACCACGAGAGGTTGATCAAATCAAGCAGGCGCTCGCTACCGCAATCTCCAGCGTGCAACAGGAGTGAGTATGTAATCCCATCAAGTCCAGGCGCAGAGCCCCCCATGTGGTGCAGCGCTTTCAGAATCTCCCCGCTGGTGATGGGACAATCAGCTGGGTCTGGCGTATCACAGGCAGCCTGAACTGCCATGGTACGAGAGGTGTACAGCTGAGCCTGTAGAGTCTGGACGGACTGTGGGAGATTGCTAGAAGCAGATCAATCCGCGAAGTGCCGAGTGAGGCGGCTGGCTTTAGTGGCAGGATCAGGATGCAAGGGTGGATGAGGAAGACGTGGATCGGAGATGGACCTGATTCTCCTCCACATCTCCCTGAGTGTGGAGTGAGAGTCTAGGGTACGACACCATCCAATTCACACCTCCTTGAGGCAGCGATTCTCTGAGGTGACATGTTGCATGACGGCAACCAGGTACCGATGGTGCGGAGATGTTTGATGCTGCCGGTACTGCCTGCGCGCAGCGTTGAGCAGCCAGTTCAATTCCTTGACCCTGTCGCAGTAAATCCAGCCGTCCCGATAGCACCTCATGGATCGATGCTGCAACGGAATAGTGAGTGAGGCAGCCTGTGAAAAAATACTTGCCACCTGATATGCTCATCTCTCGAGGTCTGAGGCGGGAGGAGATGCCACAAAGGCTGCAGCTAAGGCCCGGCCAAACGCCACCCAGTCGGCCCTATGGAGGTCCCACCGCAGCGGGGGGGATGGTGGAGGTGGAAGTGGAGCAGCTTGCAGAGTGATCTCCAGGGCAATATGGTCACTGGCAAGGTGAGGGTGCAGCAACCGCGTTGCAAAGCCTGCGAGGGGGGAGGACACAAATGCCAAGTCCAGACAGCCTCCATCAATGTGTGTGGCCTTGGTGGTGTCATTCAATAGGGAAACATCACCCATCTCCTCCAGTATTAAAGAGATGTGTCGTCCTGCATCACTGGGCCGAAGAGGCGAACAGAGAAGGGCGTGGTGGGCGTTGAAGTTTCCCCCGATGTACACGGCTCCCCTGGCAGCTTGGGAGAAAAGTTCCCCCAACTCCAGGGCGCTCCTCTGGCTCCGGTATACATTATATACCATCAGGGGCGACGTCGCCAGATGGAGAACCACGCCCTGGACCTCTACATCAGATCCACAGAAAGGAAGGGGCTCACAATCCGTGCACGCAATGTGGTCCTGAACCAGAACGGCACATCCCCGTGTGACGCTATGAACATACAGGAGGAGATGGGTGGTGTAGCCTGAGAGATGAAAATTGGAATTTTCTGGGAGCAGGGTCTCCTGCAGAAGAATAACATGAGGGTGGTTCCTGGTGGCTGCCTCCTGCAAAAGCGGGAGTTTATGCTTTGCTCCCAGACAATTGCACTAGAGGAGTCTGAGGGAGGAGTCTACCTGCTATCCCGGGATAGTTGTAGACAGTCATCCTCTAGCAGCTGCGATGGGGCTGTGTCCATCATGGTGTTCATAGATGGAGTTGGCTCCTGCCCCAGAGGGGGGGCGATGATGAGACAGCCGAGCAGTGGAAGGCTGGGCATGGAGAGCTCTGGGCTTGGCTTGCTTGGATGGACGAGCTGGCTTGCAGGAGGCAGGACGGGTTTTCCCTGTAGAGTGAGCCGGTCGGCGAGGGGAGAGCATGGCACTGAGGCTAGCCTTCTTAGGTTCGATTGCTTCGTCTACCAGGCGATCAGCAGGTTTTGCGAGGTGCTCTGTTGGCATCGGGATATCCAGAGTCTGCGCGATGGTCTTTGCAATGGTAAGTGCAAACTCAGTGACTAGATTCCTGAGCTCCTTCGTCGTGAAAGTCTTCACCGGAGGAGCAGGAGCGGGAGGTTGTCTGGGCACTGAGCAGGGTGGTGGTGGCAGGACGGATGTCAGTGGGTGGTGCATGTCTGCCGCGGTCTTGCCCACAGTGAGAGCGGGAGGCAATGGCGGAAAGTCCTGCTTGCTGAGGGCTGGAGGACTTAAAACCTGAGGGCAGCACTGCTGTCTCCAGACAAAGGTGCCTGGGGGAGCTGGAGTGGCTCTGACGGTCTGCTGCTCGTGCACCCATGCAACTTGCCTCTCCCAACCCTGGTTTACCCACTGCACCCTCGCAGGGCAACTGCGGCGCCAGGCGTGGTGTCGCCCTGAGCAATTGGGGCACTTGACGGTTGTTGGCTCCTTTGCTTTGAGCCGCTGCAGGCACTGCTCAGTGTCGTGCCTGCCGGTGCATATCCCGCAGATGATGGGGCGATTGCAAGTCACACGATGCTGTACGTATTGATGACACCTGTAGCAGCACAGCAGCTCGGGCATGAAGGGGCGGAGATAAAATACTCCCCAGTTGCCCAGATCAACAGATTCTACGAGAGGTCCCCCCAGCATCACACAGACCTGCAGCGTCTCCTCCCGTGTTCGCTGATTTTAGCATCTCGTTGCCTCCTCGATGAGGTTGTGTTTTAGTAGGATATCCACTGGCATATGCTGGGGATATCCCATCACCACCGCCTTTGTTGTTTGACTGCCTTGAGGCAGCTCCACGATCTTGACAATCAGGGCCTCCTCCTCCACCACCGCCTTCAGGCGAAGGTACGATCCCTCTTCAGTGGGGATCATCACAAAGCTTTTGTCGCGACCAAAGTGATTCATGGCCGCGAGGGTGGGCAGGTGTTGTTCCAGAGCCACTACTGCGTCACAGCTGGTGCTGTATCCTTTCTGAAGATTGGACGCAAAAGGCCGGGAAAGCAGAGTGTGGAGGCGGAGGAGCTGCAACCGAGACTGAGGGGTGTGCAGAGGGGGGAGGCCGCCAAGGCCCTGGAGGCTTCAATGCAGGTGGAGGTGCGTTTCTCTGCGGAGCTCACCGTGTCTGGCGCTTCACAGTGATGCAACCTTCATCATCAGGCACAGCAGAAGAAGGGGCTGCAGTAAGAGGATGCACCACTGGGGGTGGCTCATCATTGCATATGCCAGTTTTTGGGTCCGAAGTAGCAGGAGGTGATGGTGTGGGAGGGTCGGGTGCTGAGCAGCGAGGGTCCCTGGAAGGAGGGGCAGCCTTACGGGTTGCGCCAGTAGAGGCCGTGCTGGTAAAGGTGTTAACTGGAGGTGGAGGAGCTGAAACTCCTTCCTCCATCGCCTCATGGACACGTGCAACCTTGGCTGTATGTGCTAAGGTGGAAGGGGGGGATGAAGCGTTATCCCATGCACGGGGAGTGAGCCCTGCAGGCCTAGAAGGGGAGGCAGCAGAGGCCTCGCCAGACGTCAACAAGCAAGAGCTGGCATCAGAGAGACGCCGCTCTTGCTTCGCGCCTGGCACCGTAGCAGGTCGAGAAGGCCTCTGGTTAGAGGGCGAGGGGTGGGCCTGCCCCGAAAGCCTAGGGACCTGGGTCCCCTTCATAGTGCCTGACAGATAGGCAC
Organism: Coenobita brevimanus; assembly: GCF_032717465.1. Classification (NCBI taxonomy): domain Eukaryota; kingdom Metazoa; phylum Arthropoda; class Malacostraca; order Decapoda; family Coenobitidae; genus Coenobita; species Coenobita brevimanus. The sequence goes on from NC_137065.1 coordinate 27,571,434, forward strand.
GCAAACAAACACCCACAGACACCACTCACAGACACACAGCCAGATACACTAACACAGACCCTAAAAAAAAAAAAAAAAAAAATAATGAGACAATAAACAGTAAAATCCGGCAGGTCCCTACGGTGATGGGCTACCTATGCTCCCCGCCCTCTAAAGGGCGACGTAGGAGGCCTCGCCACTGCCCCTTTCGGGTCTTCCGTAATCTACCAGAGCTGCTCTCTGCACTTCCTATAACCAGGCCCTAATGGCCCCCCCTCATGGAAATGCCCTAAAGGCACCCCTTCAGGGTTCGGCTTCGTACCATGCAGAGAGAAACTAACGGCAGCCGGAAAACACACACACACACACACACACACACACACACACACACACACCGACAAAAACACACACAAGCAGGCAGGGTCTATCTGTCAGGGACAGAGTCTCGCCAAAAATGAGAAAAACTACAGAAAATGTCCCTCAGTAAATAAGGCTAAGTCCACCAAAGCCAAAAAGCTGGAAAATCTCCCGAAATCGTCCTCAGTAAATGAGACAGAGTCCACAGCTCAAGAGAGACTGGCCGGAGGTCTGCTCGCAACGAGAGCTAGGCAGGGAGTGTAACGCCGGCGTTTCACAAGCATCTGTTCTGGCTCCAAGCCTACTTCAAGGGTATGAAATCTTGGCACTATCTGTTGTATGGCGTTTGTCCATAACTGAAGAGTGGACATCACTAATGATATCATAAGCACTAATAACTGGATTCATACCCGTATATTTGGGATGTGATGCATCTTCCAAGATGATCATATGAGGTGCAGGAAGGGGTGTTGTTGTAGGCTGAGTTGACATAGTTAATAATATTGTTATTCCAGGAACAGGAATAGCATAAAATTGGGAGTGGTAGGAGAAGATAAGTAAGGTTAGTTTCTGGCAGAAGGTAACTGAGAAATGTGTGATGTATTGGAGGTAAGGTATGAAAAATTTATATTGGAAGAATTGGCTGTAGCAACAGAAATAGGGACTTGTGACTCAGCTCATTCAACTATTTCTCACGAATAAGTCTTAACATTTTTCAAACGAGTAAGATTATTGTGTGAGCTTTCAATCTGGGTCGGTTCTATTTCATCTTCGGAAGAATATGTATCATCTTCAGGTAAATTAAATTTCTTAAAATAAGGAAATGTCATAAAGAAATAAGTTGGAATGGGAGAGAAAGAAATAAGTAGAATGATAATATTAAGCAGGAGGATACAAGTAAAGAGAGATTAATTATTTTTAGTTTGTTGTTTTTCAGGGAGGGGCAATAACCCTCCGCCAACCCACTTGTCACGTAGGAACACGTGTTGGTTGGTTATAAGGTTACCACTCAGAGCTGTAAATGCTTTCTTGGTTAACAGGTAATCATTTGGCTTGCCACTCAATGTAGAGCTCCCCAAAAAATAGAGTTCCACTACACTGAGTGAGTGGATGATGGGCGTCCCCACCTACCACTTAATATGTTTGTGCATAATAATATTCATGTATAATATATTGGTGTATAATAATATGATTCGTGTATAATATGACACGAAATCATAAGCACTGTTGAAGGGCAGGTTACCTGGGTACGATTAAGACAACCTCAGAGTCGTGTGCCAAGACTACAGTAGGGCTGCTTGGCTGTGACCAGAAGATTTGTGAAGCTGTGACCTGTGGGGCTGCGTAGTTGTTGCCAGCAGGACTATGCAGCCGTAATCAACGAGTTCGTGTAGTGTGTGCTGTGACAGAGCTGTAAATGTTGTATTGGAAGTTTAACATCGGAAAACGTTTCCTGTTTGTTTTAGGTGTAGGTGTATATATTTAATTTGTTGGAATGGAGGTGTTTCCAGGGGCCTATTTTACAATCATAAGGACTGTGGATTTTATTTTATTAATCTTTATAATTTGTTCGTCTGTGTATGACGATCCCTCTCATGGTTTAATGTACTTCATTCATGTCATATGAGACTAGTTAACAGGGCATCAGTGTAACAAGTATGGCAACCTTGCCAGGATGGGCAACTTTAGAGCGAATCATATTTATTATGTGTAGGACATTATGTTTTTAGTCACAGGACTAACCGTGTGCAATACGGTAATACAGTAATATCAAAGCATCATTTATAGTCATGGATGATAAAAATACACAATGGGATTGTCAAAGTTGGTAGAACTAGGAGAATCCCCAGGTGTGGCAGGCACAGAATTGCAGGATTTTCTAAATCGAGAAAGAGAGCAAGACGACGAAGTTATAGCAGAAATGAAGGAGGCTGCATGGACAGGGAGGAAAGGGCAGCAGGAATGATTAAAAACGCAGACTGAAATACAGGAATTGCAAAACAGAGAATCAAGTTAACAGCAGTTTACCACTTCTCCCACTACCTCCACAGCTGAAAGTGGAATTAAGGTGCCAACACTACCAGTTTTTCAGGAAGCTGATGATGACAAAGGTGGTTACTTGCATAGATTTGAGAGGTATGTAAAGACACGGGGTCTGGAAGACAAGAATTGGTCAATATCTTTGGGTGCTCTACTGACTGAGAAAGTGCTTGATACGTACTGTCGACACAAAGACAACGATGCTACTGATGACAAGCAGATAAAGCGGCGCTGATGAAACGGTTCCATTTGACTTCAGAGGGTTTCCGGCAGAGACTACATTTATAAAAGCCAGAGGTAGGTAAGACTGCTACTCAGTTTCTAATTAGATTATGATATTATTTAAGCAGATGGAGAGAGATGGCCAAATAGAATATGTATAAAGGTATGTCAGACTTGCTGTTCATGAAGCCATTCTACAACATTTGTACCAGGATGTACGCATGTCTGTGTGGGAACGAGATTCGGTTGGAACTGATGAAATGACAAAACTTGCATACCAGTACTTAGAGGCAAAAGGAGGCAGGGGACATGTCTCCCAGAGTAAATCATTCACGAAAGAAAGTGTAGCAGCCAAAGCAAGTACAAGCAAAGCTGATGAACAGAAATGGCAACAGAAACTCACAGATACTCGTACTCACAGAAGAACTTCTGGAAGAGGATTATACGTGTGAGTCTAGCTCAGATGTGCTATTTAACTTCTGTTGGTGATGTGTGTGATAGATATTAGGGTTTTATAATCAAATTTCTGCTCTTGATTGGTCCAAAATTTTTCAAATTTCATGGCTGGGTCAGCATTAACTACACCCCGAGGAAAATCATTGCAGTGGTTCACAACACGATTAGGAAATGAAAATTGTCAGAATTCCCCTGGTCTTGAATACCTTATTAGTATTCCCCCTAGGGGTTGTGTCCTTTCTCATCTTAACGATCCCGTCTGTGCAGTCACTTTCGTACTTGTTGTTCAAAATCTTGTAAGCCTCCATAAGGTCCCCACGAGATCTTCAGTATGTCAGTGTTGAGAGATCCAGTGATTTCAACCGCTCTTCATATGGTAAGTCCTTGATCCCCGGAAACAACTTCTTTGCCCTGTTCTGAACATTTCCTACTCCCTCAGTGTCCTTGATGAGATGTGAGCACCAGATCTGATTAGCCTACTCAACGTGGAGTATGACCAGAGAAGTGCACAAGGCCTTAAACATTCACATATGCAGTTGAACAAACGTTCTTCTTAACAGGCCAACAATTCTATTTGCTTTGTTGATTTTCTCTGCCAGATGACATGAGATTGTAAGCTGTTCTTCAATGATAACTCCAACATCCTTTTCACTGTTGATTGATTCTATAACTCTGGTCATCTGCACTGATTCTACCCAACTTCATAGATTTGCACTTTTGAGGGTGGATGTTCATCTTTCAGTCAGTTTCTAGTGTTCATCTAGATCTTCTTGTAATCTTACACAGTCATCATTATCTCCAATTTCCCTGAAGAGTTTTGTTTCATCTGTGTACAGATATACCTCACGCCTGTGTGTCACAGTTCTGGGGAGAGTCTTGATAACCAGTAAGAATAGTAGGGAATCCAGGACTGATCCTTGGGGAACACTACTGGTTACATTAGTCCAGCCTGATACCAGGGACCTCTGTTTTCTGTCTCCCCAAAATGCTTTTATCCATTCTAGGTAATGTCCCTCGATCCTGTCGCTGGCTATCTTTTCAATCAGATGTCTGTGAGGTATCCTGTCAAAAACCTTCATAAAATTTACACCACATCAACAACTTTTCCTTTGTCAATTGTATTCGTCCAAGTATCAAGCACTTTAATCAACCTTCCCGAACTGCTGCTTACTACAGAGGTTGTTCGACTATATGTGTAACATAATCCCCCTTATGAGGGATTCCATCGTCTTGCTGACAGCACTTGTTACCCTGACTGATCTATAGTTACCAGGTTCCTTCTTGTCGCCTTTTTTTAAGTATAGCTGTGATGTGTGCAGTGCGCAATTCATCTGGAATATTTCCTTCTCTAACTGAGCTTTCAAATAAAATTGTTAAAGGTTCAAGGAGTGCTTTCATCAGCACTCATATTTTTTCTGGGATTTATGCCGTCTGGTCCAGGGGACTTGTTTTTCTTCAAATTCAGTACAATCTTCCGTATGTCATCCTGTGTTATTTCAGTACAGGGAAGTGGCTTACATCCTTAATCAAAGCTGTCGGAGAATCCACACCAGACTCCTTGATGAATACATGGGCGAAGTATTCCGAGAGGAATACGTTTACTGCTAATTCACTCTTCTCATCATCCTTGTTAAGTCTGGTATCCTAAATTTGGTTCTGGTGATTGAATTTACATATTTCCAGAAGACTTTTGGTTGGCTTTGACAGTGTTTGCGATCTCCCTTCCATTTTGCTTCAGTACATTTCTTGTCTAATTTGCTTATTCAGCCTCTTATACTCAGTCTCGACCACAGAGTACATCTTACTCGGGCACCTGTCAATCTTCAATTTATTCATTCTTTCCCACAACCTCTGCTTTCTCTTAATTCTCAACCATAATCTCCTGCCCATGGGTAGCCTGCAATTGGCTCTGATTCTATTATTTCTTATACCCATACATATAAGTTTAACGGGCACACATTCATCAACGACTTCCCGAAGTTTTGCTTGAACTTTCTCCATTGTTCCTCTAAGCTCAAGTCATGAGACCAAAAGCTGCTGGTCCAGGCTAGGTCCAAACTCCGCTTCCTAAAGTTATAATCGATCGTTTCGTTTATATACACTCGTTTCTTACCACTGTTATCGAAATATTGTCAGCCACAGCAGAGACATATACAGGAATGGCCACTTTTTTCCCTTTTTTTTTTTCTGGTTTAAAGTCCTCAACTATTCATTCATCAGTACTCAATAGTAGGTCCAATGTGTTGCCTCTGCCATCTCCTCTGAACCTAGGGATTTCCTTAATGTATTGGGTGAGAAAACTCTCTCTCATTTTCTCAACACAGAGGGCATGTAAGTCGTTGGATCCTGTTGTTGTTGTACAGTTGCACCAATTAATATTTGGCAAATTAAAATCGCAAATAATCAGTTTGTATTTGGCCTTTGATTCATTAACTCCTTCTATCAATTCTAATAATTTATTATTATTTGCCGGATCACTATTTGGGCTTCTGTATATGGAAGTAATCAGAAAACTGCCAGCATTACAAGGTATCTCTATGCAACAATACTCACAGTCACCATTCTTAAATTCAGCCAAGGTACATTTAATTCCATTCTTAATGTACAAAAGCATTCCTCGATCTTCATTACTGAATACATTTTTTTTCAACTATTTAGTATCCATCAAGCTTATATTCAGGAAGATGCCTTTCATACATGAAATATTTCGGTTTTACTTCTTGACACACTATTATTTTTGAATTATGTGCCATCATCCTTAACCTGGTTGTGAATTCCGGAATTAAATTGTTACTAAAAATGTCAACTTTACCGAACATAAAAAGTTTCCCCGCACCAGTTTCACGTGTGTTGCTATTTACATTATGAACAGGATTTCTTCATTTGTTACCTGATCTCACTTCTTCTTGTTTACTTTTTGATCCAGTATTTTTTATGATTCTTCGCTTCCATGGTGGTCCCCCTACTCTGTGCCTCTCCTCCATTGTTTCCGTCAAGTTTTTTGCTTCCCTCCTTAATGATGCTTCATGTCCTCCCTCGGTGTCATATCATGAACCACACTCACATGCACATACTCCTAATATCCTTGCAGTTTACTTTTGTTTTTTGAATACCTCATTCTTAAACTGAATATTCTTGAATGCCACAAGCATAAGCCTTTTTATCGGCTGACACTTTACCCTGTCTTACCACGTTATTGACACTGATCATGTGATAACACTGCATACACAGAGTAATTTCAATGCATGGTTTTTGTCATGGTCAGTCCCTTCATACTGTACCTCAGACTGATTCATGTGCTCCAAAAAAACACTGTTATATTTCTTCCTTTTCCTGTCACTGATTTCTTTAACCCTTTGACTGTCCCATCATTACTTCTGTCAACCATTACTTCAGGCTGATATGCCGCACCAATAACAGTGGGCCTGATATTATCATACCTGTAGGCCTATCAATGATTTTTTCTTCCATGTTAACTGCCTGAGCCTCCAAACTACCAATCCTTTCTCCAAGATCCAAAGTCATGGCCCTGTTGCCTTCAGCAATTACACTGCCCACTGGTTATTTATTTTCAGGTTCATCTAGTTTGTTATTCAGCTCTTCAATCCTGTCTAGTGATTTTTCCAAATGACCCCTGGTTTTATTTACAAGATTTCTGGTTCATCTTGCCTCTTCATCAACTCAGCTTGGTTCATTTCAAACTTTTTACTCTGCTTTTGTAGCTTAATACATCCCCTCCTGCAGAAACTACAACATTATGATAGTTGCCCACCTGCTTCCTCCTGGTATGTTTTCACACTTAATATGAAACCAAAGTTCACAGATATCACAACACAATGCTTTGTCATTGTCTCTTACTACTATTTTACACTTTCCACAGTCGTCCTTGTTGCGTTCTGTACTGCCGTAATTTTAATTATTAGTGTAAGTTAGTAAAGTTAGTATAAACTAGTATTGTAAGTGTAATCTTAAGGTTAAGTATTGCAGGTATAACTCATGATTTAACCGTTGAGTTCTACATTTGAGTCTGGTCTTGGCTGATATTCGTAATCTGAATATGATTCTGCAACTGATAATCCTAGGTCGAGTTTTGATGTCAATGTACCTAGTGTTTATGCACAGTGGACCAGCCGATTTCAACAATGACGTATAACTGCAGAAATTTTAGCAGAGATTGAAAATTGCGAATGTCTTCCTTTATATTCTGATCTAGAGATTTACCTGCCGAAGTTGATAGATTTCCCCTTTTGAACTATGCAGTGGTGATTAAGAGTTGACTGAAGTAAGAATATTGAAGATTGTCATTTGTGAAGCGCGAAATTCATGTCACTGAGTCCTGTTTACAGTCACGTAGGCATGTAACCGACACAGGTAATAAAACTGTTCGAATTCTTAATTGATTTGGCTTCGTTATGATTGAAGTTCCTTTGCTCTTATCACAAATATTTCAACATCGTATGTCACTTTTCTTCGTGTGTTGAGTGCAAACGTATATCTCGTATTCTTTGGAAGATCTGGTAGAAACAAAATATTAAAAAGTAATCAGTTGGAGTTTTGGCCGGTTCCCGAATACTGTCTTGATGCTTATAAAAGGCAAGAAGTCGCGACAAACAATAAGATCATCGCACCTTTTCATAGTTGCAGGTTGGTACCTGGGCTCTCACCCCCCCCCACCCTTTTCTCTCCCTCGTGTATTAACTCATCATGTGCGTTCGTGAGTTGAATTAATGATGTTTTCCCTGATCCTTCTTATGCTGAATAACGAGATCATCGCTCCTTTTCATCGCTGCAGACGAGAGTTATGGAGGGCTGTGACTCGCATCCCAAGGATTCGAGTGTTCTAGCCGCGGCCTAACCTCTAACACACTAAATCCCCCCCCCCCACTTTAGTTCATGGTGTTAAAGTGAATATAGGCTGGTCCATTTCTCCATTTGATTACGGTCCATGTGATTATTGGTCCATTTGATTATTGTGTCAAGTTTATAGAAGATTCTTCAGTTATCGTGTATTCAGTCCTAGAGAATATTCTTTGGTGATAATCTTTAGGTTCCTTCCCGACGAGTCCGTCAGAGACCACAGGACTAAATCCAGGCGTATCTGTATTCTTGGGATATTAATCTGATGTGTAGAGGTACATATTTCTGGAGTTATACTGTAAATCCTCATTACTGAATATTTATTTAGTTCGTGAAGATTCGTATTTCTGAAAAGTGTAACAGTATTCTTTGAACATTCAGTTTGAGAAGATTCAAATTTCTGTTGATATAGATCATCATATTTTATTTTGATATAATTCACAATTTGAGGAGTAATTTTTATCTTAGTTCTTAATACTTAGTAAATCTTAGGTTAAATCATTTTGAGTTTGAATTTTGCTATCCTCCAAGGAGTGGTACAGACGAGGTTGAATGGCCGCAAAGTGTGCTAATATCTAACTACTCACGCCCTCTCTAATAAGATCACGCTACCTCATTTCTCATAAAGCCATATTCTCAGATAAGATCACGCTACTCTATTTCTCTATAATCTCTAAAGTTCCCAGCATCACACTGGTGGTATCAAAAATTTCTGATCATTATCCTGGTTGGCAGCTCTGGCATAATAAATTTCCGTTATTACACTGGTGGCAGTATTCAAATTTTTATCTACACTACACTGGTGGCTAAAGCGGTGGGATACGACATTGTTGTGGGATAAGATATTATGGGGGGATATTACTGTGGGCTAAGATATTGTTGTGGGCTAAGATAATGTTGTGGGATAAGATATTGTTGTGGAATTAGATATTATTGTGGGATAAGATATTGTTGTGGGATGAGATATTGTCGTGAGGTAGAATCCCTCAGTAACAGTACACTGGAGGCCCACCTAATCTCGCGATATATCTAGAATTGGTGATCTTTAAAGCTCCCGGAGGACCAGCAAAATTATAATTCACTGAAAATAGAATGAATACTGAGATGGAGACACAAGTTATGTATTTTGTGGCTTTGTCTAGTGGAAGGAGTAGTAAGGTGGAAGATGAGTTGTTGATGGAACTTAGGGGTCAAATGTCAAGAGGAAAGAGTGTACCTCAGGGGACCATGATAGCCGATTCGTTAGGTTCTTCCCCCTCAAAACAAAACAATCCACACACATCACGCCATCGGGTATTGGAAGTGTTGATGGACGGAGGTGTGCACGTGGTAGAGGATGTGTTCACGGGGAAGAGGATGAAGGGAGCCGCGAAAAGGGTGAGGCCCTGTTACGGAGGAGAAGAGTGTCCCTTGGGACCCCTGGAGGAGGCCTTTGAGCCTGATCTGGTGGATGAATAGTTGCCACCCTGTGAGAGATGCCCTCCCTGGAGACTTAGTGAGAAGTGTTGAATGTTAAGCTGGTTACGGCAATATTAAGTTAAGAGATGGGTAGAAAAATGTTTGTGGGTCGGACTATCTGACTATTGACTGTGAGTTCATAGGAAACTGGAAATATCAGATTGCATTAATTTGAGGGGCAGTGCACACCTACCTCTCAACTTACAGTCAACACGGTCTCGGGTGAAACAGTGGCTTCAGGACCTGACAGGCGCTCATCAGTTACTAGGTGGAGAGCTGAAAGCATAAGGACGAATGGATGGGAGCGTAAAATTAATGTGATTAGTTAATAGGTTGTATGAATGGGAAGTGCCCCTAGGACGATCCTGGCAGCGAGAGTACGGGTCTGTCTGGATGAGACTATCATGTTGCCACCCAGGCAAGAGATTGGCTGGGGCACATCTATCCAATGAATTTCGAGTGTTTATCATGACAGAGAAGCGACCTCTAGGGGTAAGTGATTTTTCTTGTGGACCAACAGGTGCCACTTACTGGAGTCGTGTTCACAGTCAAATTTGGTAAGTCCATCCCGTCCGCACACACGTCCCAAGGAAATGTAGATGAATGAATTGAATGTTGACTTTCGATGTTATTTTTTTTTCTTCTGGAGGAAGGACCCGTGTAGTGCCATAATTTTAAGTATTACTGTAAGTTAGTATAAACTAGTATTGTAAGTGTAATCTTAAGCTTAAGTATTGTAGGTATAACTCATAACTTAACTGTTGAGTTCTACATTTGAGTCTGGTCTTGGTTGATGTTCGTAATCTGAACATGATTCTGCTACTGATAATGCTAGGTCGAGTTTTCATGTGAATGTGCCTTTATATTCTGATCTAGAGATTTACCTGCTGAAGTTGACAGATTTCCCCTTTTGAACTATGCAGAGGTGATTAACCCATTAATGCCCGGTCATGGATCCAGTTTGAATTTTTTAATGAAATTTTGTACAAATGGAGCCTGTGTGATCAGAATGAATCAAAAAGAAAATTTTAAAAAATGTTACCCGAAGTCGGTGAAACAGGTACGTCCTTTAAAGTACCCGTAGGCACAAGCTCTGACAATACCTGTAATGTTACGAAATATTTCAGCACGCACTCAAAACTTATAGAGAACAGTATGAATGAAGTTTTAAATTAATTTTGCCTAATTTTAACAAATTTTATTTTTTTTTTAACATATATAAAAGGTTATTACAAATGATATGCCAGTTGTCTCTGCTATTTTCATCCGGGATGAACAGCTTCATGTAGTTGTAGGGATTCTTCACTTCGTTGATGTCAATAGGCAGGGTGTCTGTAGTGAACAGGTTTGGTGCAAGGAAGGATGGAATACATTTCCCCACGTTGCCTCTGTTGTCCTTCCACTGGAGTCTATCTGCATTCCTGACATGGACCAGCTTTTGCATGGGGTCTTGCAGGTCGTCCTCACTAGACGTGCTTTCCTCAGCAAGTGGCCGCTTCTGAGGACGTCCACGTCCACCTGATGTTCCTTCCACAGGATCTTTCACCTCGTGTACTATCTGTTGGTTAGTTTCTGAAGCAGATGGCTTCATAATCTTCCTTTTTGGTGTCTCGCGTCTGGAATTTGACGAGGATGGTCCAGGCTCAGCCAGGGTGTCATCGAGGATGGCATTGTCCTGCACCATCCTCCTCCTCCCCATTTCATCCTGCTTCTCCTCCAGCCATGAGTCCACAATTTCCTCAGTGTTGTCATGGGAGGTGCGCTTCTCCATCTCTGCCTGCTGGTTCATCAGACGGCTCCCAATATGACTGGGGTCTTTTGGTCCACTTTCCTCGACATCACTGTCCTCGTCACTGACAGCGTTATTCTCATCAGGCGGGAGGAGGACAATGTCAGTTGGTTCATTGGGTGGATATTTATCCAATATTGCAAGTATTTGTGCCGTTGTCAGCCCAACTGTCCTGAAAATAATGAAAGAAACAATTAAAATGACAAATGTTAGAGAAAATACTTAATCTGGCATGCCTATGGGGAAGGGGGAGGGGGGAGGGGAGAAGGGGGAGGGGGGAGGGGAGGAGGGGCGGGGGGAGGGGAGAAGAGGAAAGCAGACGGGGGAAGAGGGAGGCTTGAAAATAGGTAAATGATACAGACTTACAATATTTTCTATATTTTCTACTTATACACATGTTCTTTGGGCCTAATGCCCAAGCGTACATTAAAGTACTCCTAAGAATCAACCTTCAGTTAGGGCAAGATAATAGAAATAACTTGAAACTACTTGTTAGCACATACAAAGGTACATCATTATAGTTTTTTTTAGAAGAAAAGATTTGTGGATTGATTTAGTATATTTACCTTTTTCTGTAAGATATGTTCATGCAACTCGAGCCTCCGTCCATTTTGAGCAGGTGCCTTCACTTTAGAGGCCTGTACCAAGGAGTTTTGTTCTCTTCACTCTTTTTCCACTGCACTAATTGGAAAGTACAACTCTTCCTCTGTCTCTAGAAAAAAAGTTATCTCAAGACCTTTCTGCAAAAAAAAATCAGAGAGATGTTTATGAGAACAATTTTTACGTCCTTTAAAGTACTCATGGGCACTAATGGGTTAAGAGTTGACTGAAGTAAGAATATTGAAGACTGTCATTTGTGAAGCGCGAAATTCATGTCACTGAGTCCTGTTTAGAGTCACGTAGGCATGTAACCGACACAGGTAATAAAACTGTTCGAATTCTTAATTGGTTTGGCTTCGTTAATATTGAAGTTCCTTCACACTTATCACAAAAATTTCAACATCGTAAGTCACTTTTCTACGTGTGTTGAGTGCAAACGTATATCTCGTATTCTTTGGAAGATCTGGTAGTAACAAATTATTACAAAGTAATCAGTTGGAGTTTTGGTCGGTTCCCAAATACTGTCTTGATGCTTATAAAAGGCAAGAAGTCGCGACAAACAATAAGATCATCGCTCCTTTTCATAGCTGCAGGTTGGTACCCGGGCTCTCCCCCCCCCCCTTTCTCTCCCTCTTGTATTAACTCATCATGTGCGTTCGTGAGTTGAATTAATGATGTTTTCCCTGATCCTTCTTATGCTGAATAACGAGATCATCGCTCCTTTTCATCGCTGCAGACGAGAGTTATGGAGGGCTGTGACTCGCATCCCAAGGATTCGAGTGTTCTAGCTGCGGCCTAACCTCTAACACACAAAATTCCCCGCCCCCCTTTAGTTCATGGTGTTAAAGTGAATATAGGCTGGTCCATTTCTCCATTTGATTACGGTCCATGTGATTATTGGTCCATTTGATTATTGTGTCTAGTTTATATAAGAGTCTTCAGTTATCGTGTATTTAGTCTTAGAGAATATTCTTTGGTGATAATCTTTAGGTTCCTTCCCGACGAGTCCGTCAGAGACCACAGGACTATATCCAGGCGTATCTCTATCTTGGGATATTAATCTGATGTGTAAAGATACATATTTCTGGAGTTATACTGTAAATCCTCATTATTGAATATTTAGTTCGTGATGATTCGTATTTCTGAAAAGTGTAACAGTTTTCTTTGAACATTCAGTTTGAGAAGATTCATATTTCTGTTGATATAGATCGTTATCATATTTTATTTTGATACAATTCACAGTTTGAAGAGTAATTTGTATCTTAGTCCTTAATACTTAGTAAATATTAGGTTAAGTCATTCTGAGTTTGAATTTTGCTTTCCTCCAAGGAGTGGTACAGACGAGGTTGACTGGCCCACAAGGTGTGCTAATATCTAACTACTCACGCCCTCTCTAATAAGATCATGCTCTTCATTTCTCATAAAGCCATATTCTCAAATAAGATCACGCTACCCTATTTCTCTATAATCTCTAAAATTCTCGGCATTACACTGGTTGACAGCAGCCTAAAAATCTGTGAGTATTACACTGGTGATAAAAACTTTTTACATTATAGTTCCACTTCTAGTTCTGTGTTGACATTGGACTCCACCGCCGCATTTCCAGACAACCTTGCTGTATTTGTCATTCTTTCCAGCTGTTTCTGAGTTATTTCAAGATCAATTCCTCTCTAAATTATATTCCCATATGCTCTCATATACATTGAAAGTCTTCAATTAACAGCGCAAACAAAACTAGAGTCCCCCCCAAAGGAGGAATCACACTAGCCGCGAACCGATACATATCTGGCGAGGCTCGAAACGACCTTGACCTTGACCTACTTTCACCAATCTCGAACTGGTCTGAGATTTTCATTCCTACTACACACCTGTACAATTTTATGATGATATCTTGAGCGGTTGCAAAGTTATCATGCTAACAGAGACAGACACACAGTCAGACAGACAGACAAACTGAAAACAATATCAGCATCGCTATATCAGCATCGCTACAGCCGAATTAATCTACAATTAAAAGAGCTCTTCAATTTAACATCCACCACACCTAGCGCCATTCTACAGAGTGAGGAGAGAAGAGGAAGGACTCTTGGGACAAGCTTTTGTATAGAAAGTATGGCCATATAGCCAGATTTTGTCGTTCATCTCATGGCAAAGTAGAGAAGGGAGCAGTCCTAAAGGTGTAGCCTAGTTACTGCGGTACTCAGTATATGGTTAACCCAACACATGAGAGAAGTGAACCGACGAGGCGGGAAGAAAGGCTTTCAAATGAAAATGAGATGAGGAAATGAGTAGGTGAAAGAAAGAATGAAACAAAGGATGCTGCGGCATTTCTGATGGTGGAATAATCACCAACAATTGCGAGCAACCGAACAGAAGAGGACACTGTGAAACTTGAAGGTGGTGGAACCCTTCCTGTGTTAAGTGCAGTATGTAGCTGCGACATACAGAAAATGTCTATCACACATGGTTATGTGAATAACAAGAAAGTAAGTGTGTTAAGAAATACTGGATGTTCTATAGGAGTGGTTCGGGAAAGATTTGGTAGAAAAGGAACAGTTTACTGTACTTGCGAAATAAAGACCTACATATTAATCGATGGAACACAAGTAGAGTATAAGTGGCATGTGTTATTGCTGATGCGCCATATTACAAGGGAAAATCCTGTGTATGAAAAATCCAATGCATGACTTGATATTAAGCAATCTTCCAGATATTAGGGAACCTTCCAATCTTGACGAAAATTGGACATCCTATTGCTAGGGAACTGCTGCAGTGGAAACACTGAGCCAGAGGAAAGCAGTTAAACAGAAACATTATCTGTTCGTGCCATGCCCATTTAAGAAAGGTTACTGTGGAAGACCTAAAGAAAGCACAAACAGAGGATGTAACGCCCGATAACCTACATCAGTTAGCAGAGACGAGAAAAGTGAAAAGCAAGCAAGGAAATGAAGCGAAGTCTAGGGATAATAATGGGGTTTTGTGCAAGGAATTTACAAAGTTTCATAACCGTACAGGGAGGATATTGCAGCAAGTAGTGTCAGAAAATTATAGAAGAGGTATATTTCACGTGGCTCATGAATTGCTATATGGAGGTTATATGGGATCAAAGAAGACAGTTGAAAAAATATTAGCTCACTTCTTTTGGCCAGGACTACAAGCAGATTCCCTCCGATTTTGTAGGTCGTGTGACATACGTCAATGATCCATTCCAAAAGGGTGGGTGAGAAAAGTACCACTGAGAAGTACACCGTTGAAAGATGGGTGGTTCTTATCGCGTAGCTCTTGACATCATTGGTCCAACAATGCCAGCATCACAGCAGAGGAACAACTCTATATTAACAGTAGTTGATTATGGAACTAATTACCCGGAAGTTGTATCCCTAAACCAGATCGATACCCAGACGGTGGCAGAAGCCTTAGTAGAAATATATACTCACATGGGAATTTCTAGGGAGGTACTGATTGATCAGGGGAAACAATTTACCTCGGGTGTGATGAAAGTCAGCAGATTGTTGTCGATAAAACAACTAACTACGTCACCTTATCATCCAGCATGCAATGAATTAGTGGAACAGTTTAATGGTACACTTAAAATCCAAGCTGAAGAAGATGTGTGAAGAGAAACCAAAAGATTGGGATCAGTATGTTATGCCTTTTTTATCTGCATACCCAGAAGCCCCAAAAGAAAGTACAGAATTTTACTCTCTTCGAATTATTATTTGACAGAGTTGTAAGAGGACCACTTGCTACACTAAAGGAACTATGGACTGGAGAAGTTGACGAACCAGAGGCACGAACAACATATCAGTATGTGATAGATCTAAAGGAAGGGCTAGATAGGACATGTAAGTTGGCTCAAGACACTCTAAAGAACTGTGCTATACAGTATCGAAAATATTACAACAGTAAAGCTAGGATACATACATATAAGACTGGAGATGTGGTATTAACCCGTCACGTCCCGAGCTATTTCGCACCTCTGACACCCCCCAATCCTGAGGTATTTTCGATTTTTTTTTTTTTTTTTTTTGCTAAAACCTCCGCTTTTGGTGAGAAATATCGAAAATTCATAGAGAAATCGCTCACCTGAGGTTTATAATACTCGATCCAGGTAGCAGTACCTCCTTACCTTACCGGGTTTTCTAGCAGGCTGGCACCAAAGAAAACGAGTTCTATGGGAGGTTAACTATTTCACACCACTCATAAACGGTATTTATTTATTTACTTGGTACGAATTTATATGTAGTACGAGAGTATATTGGTTTTCAAACAGTAATATAGGCATTTTAAGCTTTGTTTTACTCACTAACTCATCACCATACCTGACCTTTTTTTTGCCACATTACCTGATCATCATTTCTAACTGCTTCTTCCTCTAATGCTATGTAAACTTTGTCCTCCACATTGTCATCGATTGGGGAATCACTCTGGCCCTGAATGTCTTTATTGGCCAGGTCACTGGTAACAGGTGAATTGCTGAGACAATGGTGTGCAGGGGGGGGGAGGTTATGTGGTGTAAGCATTGTCCCTGCTTGGCATTTTGCAGAGGAATAGGGGAAGGTGTCCCGTGTGTACTTACGAAAAATCACGTGCGAAAATTGAAAATTGTCCAAATTATGAACCTTGCAATTGTGCAACGTACCAGTACGTCGTCGGGACTGGCAAATGCAAAAGGTTGCAACATACCCATACGTCGATGGGACGCCTCAGGTTAATACTTCTACCAACTGATCTTATTAAGCTGCTCATGCACTGGAATGGACCTTTTCCAGTTGTGGGAAAAGTAGGTAACATGGATTATAGCACTGACATTGGGCATCACGTAAAAACTTTCCATGCCAATCTCCTCAAAAAGTTTTACAGAAGGGATGCAGCAGTTGCAACAACAGAGCAAATGGGTGTCTTTAACATAGCCTGTGCATCGGTTGTTGAAGACGTGTCTGATATTGAGCTTTCGCAAGATGACAGTACTCAACCAGGAGTGTTGTTGGAGGTCCTGTAGTGCCACACATTTGATATTCATGTATGTGTTTAGTAGTACTGTAATTTTAAGTTAGATAGGGTGTAACCTGAATATTAGTTTATAAGTTCCTACCCTAAGTAGTAATTCATATATTAATAATTACTGTAGAGCTAACTCTATTTTTATATGTATGTATCTCTGTATCTATGAAGTAGGTGATGTAATTGTAGATGTTGAGCTATGGGAATTCCTCAGTCAAGCCGAGTAATGAAAGACACATGCGAGCAGCTTATCCCCTCCCTTTATGCGTCGTTGCCGGGCGCCGAGTTTAAACCTTAAACAGAGTAATAATGATTATACAATTCTTTCCGTAACCTAGTTGTGAAATGTTTGCTAATGAAGCTGCTAGAACACAAGTATGTAAGATTAGCAGTCCAATAGGCCTAAATAATGTCATTTGTGAGGATTTAAAGTTCCATTTATCTTGGCCGTCACTAGATGGCATGAGCTGCTCTCAGATTCAAATTGAGATAGTGATAGAATCAGTATCTAAATTAAGTAAGGAATAAATCCCAAATTTTCCCCAATTCAATCAAAAGTCTTGTCGTCATGGGTACACTGCTAAATAAATTGTAAAGAGAATTGAAACCCACCATATTTCAAAAACATAATCTCATTTGAGCTAGCAGTGGCGTCCTGTGGTGCCCGACAGGCCCCACTTGCTGCCCAGACATCGTGTGTAACAGACGTTCGTTTAGGTGAGTCGTTCACATTTCTTCTTCCTCCCCCTCTTTTTCTTTGTTTAATCCTTACTTATTGTGAACTATGAGAAGTAATATTGTTGAGAGTTTAACGTAGAGTGACTTGCTGCCCAGACATCGTGTGTAACAGACGTTCGTTTAGGCACCGGCGACGTCCGTGTGAGCACGCCATTATTCCCAAGTATTGCCCATAGACTTTTACACTTACACTTACACCACTCACGAGTTATTTTTACAAATCGAAGGTAGTTGATATGTTATTAATGATCCTATCAAGTGAACTTTTTTTTGTAGATAAGGAATAGAAATGTAAAAGTGATATGTTCTGTAATGGAAAGGAAAAATTCAAATTCATTAACTGTTCTCTTTCTTTAAAATTAATTTATTAGAAAAAAAATATAATCAGGAGCGTGGAAGGGAACTTACTGATTGTGAGCAATAATGAGATATTTGAGTTGTACCTCGAGGCTAAACAAGCCCGAGTGATTGGGGTGTTCCTGGTGACTGTATCTCTTTTTTTGAATTATTCCTCGAGGCTAGACAGGCCCGAGAGATTATGTATTTCTAGTGATTATATAACATTGTTAATGATGAACTGAAAACAATATTGACTTGGTGTGGGAATCGAGAAAAGTACACGAGGAGAATATATTATATGGGTGAAGATGAACACAAATAATCATTCTTATTGATTCGAGGCTATGCCAGCCCGAACAGACAATTCATGCCGGTAGAGAAAATGTCCCTGTCTTGAGGCCATTGTTGAGCCCAAGAGTAACGGCCAAAAGGAAAGTAAAGTACAACAACTCCATACCTCGCGTATACCAAATTGTTCGTCTGGTAATAATGTTAGAGGAATGATCACCCAAAAACCTTGGTAACATTTACAATCTTCTCTCATACTAAAAAGGGTCATGTAATAAAAAATGTTTTTGTGGAAATTAACAGAATTATTAAAGTAAAGTATATAGCATTTTCTTTTCTTTATTAGTATACCTAATCAAGGAAATTATGTCAAGCCAAATTCACTCCCCTTCCAATTCAAGATTCCTTCGCTGAGGGAACGACAACCACCTGAGGTACCGACTAAATCTAAATCTCGGCCAAAAACTACAAATGCTACCACAATTCATTCTTTTCATAAATATTTACCATCCACTATACTAAGTCGAGTACCACTTGTATATCCATGGGTGAGTTGATCAATACCCACAACAGGTAAGAAAATATATACCCCTATCATCATTACACTGGTGTTAGCCAGTGGCATAAAAATTCTTAGCATCACACTGGTGAATACCGGTGGGATAATAGGTCTTTACCATTACACTGGTGTCAACTGGTGGGATAAAGTTTCAGGTTTTACAGTCCCAATCCTGAGGGGAAAGAGGAACACCAGTGACGTAAGTTTTGGCAGTCTTGTCATAACAGTTACTCAGATATTTTAATCGATGGTACCAGGACAGCAAATTGAGATTCGTTTGCCAGATAAAAAACAATTAAACTGTATTCATTGCCTCATACACTAAAAACATTGGTGAGTGAGGAAATTCAGATGATGCTGAATTTTGGAAAAACAGAACTTTCAACACCATTTACCTCCTAGTGGTCATTGTTAAGAAAGAATGGTGGAAGTGTAAGATTCTTTTGTGATTTCAGAAAACTGAATTCAGTAATGGTGCTTGATGCAGAGCCAGTACCCGATCAAAAGGAAATATTCTTAAATCTATGAATAGTTGTTTATCAAAAATTTATTTGACCAATGGTTGCTGGCAAGTGCCATTGGCTGATGATGCAAAAGCTTTAACAGCATTTAGTACACCAGATGGACTCTTTCAGTTTTGTGTAATGCCGTTTGGGTTGGTCAACGCTCCTGCAATTTCCAGCCACATAATGTATAAGTTAGTAAAAGTTTTGAAAGGGGTAGATAATTTCATTGATATGATAGTTTATTTTCCAACATGGGAAGAACATCTAACAACATTTGAAGAGCTGTCCAGATTACGTCAGGCTAACTTGAAAGTGAGGCCCAGTAAATGTTCCACTGGTTGGAACTTTCTGGGGCACGAAGTTGGACTGGGCAAACTTAGACCCCTGCAGGATAAGATTAAAACAATTTAGGGTGCTCCAACACCTACTACTAAAAGCAGCTTAGGGCTTTTCAGGGTTAGAAGGGTATTACCGTAGATTTGTACCCAATTTTGCAGAAGTGGTGATTCTTTTAACCCCTCAAGTGCGGGCATATCGGAGGCGGTCCGTGCACCTCACACGGGGATATACGCTCTCCGACTGACTTTTTAAAAATATTTGGCAAAAATCAGTTATTAGTCCTAAAATATTATAATTATATATGCCTACGGCACATACCTTCAGCTTTCTCCTGGGATGTTTGTTGAGCCTTCGTCAACTACCGTAGGACTTGTGGAGACTTCTGAAGTTGGGTAACGAAGTCTCCACTTTACACTTCCCAACACCCCGTAATATGAATACCACTGCCTGATATTATAACTACAAACACTATTCTATGAATTTCAAGTAGTTTGGAATCCATATTCCCCCCAAAAAAAAGAACACTGAAAGCAATGTAAATTACGAGCGATTACAAGTGTTCCTCCCATCCTGGTTCCCCGATGGTAGTCTGAGGCGGAGCTGTCATTTATTATTTATAAACACACTCACACTTTATATTCTTACTACTTTATTACACTTACTTATATATACAATATTTATCTATAAGTTTCTTTCAGTACTAGTAGTTTATTTTCACTCCAGGCATTCACTTTCTCGTACTGTATACTAGCGTAGAGAGCGAAGCTGTCACTTTCATTTTCATTACTTTCACTTTCACTTTCATTACTCCTAGTATATATACTCGTATTCTTATATTACTACTTTACAATATTTATCCATAAGTTTCTTTCAGTACAAGTAGTTTATTTTCACTCCAGGCATTCACTTTCTCTTGTATACTAGCGTAGAGAGCAAAGCTGTCACTTTCATTTCATTACTTTCACTTTCACTTTCATTACGCCTAGTATATATACTTGTATTCTTATATTACTACTTTACAATATTTATCTATAAGTTTCTTTCAGTACTAGTAGTTTATTTTCACTCCAGGCATTCACTTTTTCGTATATACTAGCATACAGAGCGAAGCTGTCACTTTCATTTTCATTACCTTCAATTTCATTACTCCTAGTATACAGTATATACTCGTATTCTTATATTACTACTTATTTACATTTCTATTTACATTCTCTATTAATTTTTAATTACATTATTTACATTTCTATTTTACTTACACTTTTATGCACTGTCACTTGCAGTAACTTATAAAACTATTTTCCACTGTTCAGTTATATTTACATTCATTGTTTTCCCTTGCTGTTTACACATAATTTACATTTTCACTTGCACTGTTTTAGAGATCTGAAAGATCGTAGTCATTGTCCATCATTATCATTGATAAATTAGCTAGTTCACATTCCACAGCAGAGTCACTTAGCCTTTACTCCTTCCCACATGAGGTTTAGTAGGAGTAGAGGTCACAAGGACCTTTGCATGGGGCTAACAAGTAGCGTAATTGGACAGGCGCGAATCCGACGTGCTTTCACTTTGAAAGACGAGAGTAAACTGAATGCTGGAGTCTAGGGGCAGTGAAGGGTTGCCAAGGTCAGCGTGGTGACAGCTGCTAATATATACGCTACGAAATGACTGGCAGGAAATCTAGACAATACATAATAAATTAGGTAGTTCCAGGTGAATGTAAATATCACTTAGGCTTCTCCCTTCCTTTCTTATATATTTTTTATTACGAGAACAGGTCATACAGCATATTTCATGGGGAAATAAACAGGGAAAATTAGCGAACGAGTGCACGTGGGGTGTTGGCAGGTGATAATTAGCCAATTCCAGGTGCATGGCACTATCAATTACCTTTTTTCTTTTTTATATATATTATTTTGTAAGAGAATAAGGCATAGGGCTCATTCCAATGAATGAAATGAGTGGAAAATTCCGGGCAAGATTTGCCTAGCGCTGCGCAGCTGGGGCAGGTGGGAGGAGAGGATAATGGAGTGGAGGTAGAGAGGGGATTAGACACTGGCAGTACTGACAGATGATACAAGCGACCACTTCAAAGCCTGGGCGAATTCAAAATAACACAGAATCGCAAAAGTGAAGCCCCGCGGTATGATCCATTGCACCAGAGTGTCAGGAAAGTGAAGCCCCGCAGTTAAGGGGTTAACAGACAAGACCAGGAAGAAAGAACCTAACCACATTAACTGGGAGGAAACACAAGAGAGAGTATTTCAGGTGCTGAAAGCTAAGCTCGTGCAAGCACAAATTTTGCATAAGCTTGACGTGAAATATCAGTTTACTCCACAAACGGTTGCCTTTGGGAATGGGACAGGAGCACTGCTACTTCAGGAACACGATGGAGAGAAATGTCCTGTTGCATAGGCAAGTAGAGAGTTACTCAGGCATAAATAGGCTTATGCAATGATAAAACGTCTCGCCAAAGTATGGGCGATACAAAAGTATGAAACATTGTTGTACGGTAAGGAATATATAATAGAAACAGATCACCTTCCACTTACCTGCATGCAGAAGAGTAAAGTTGTTAATGGACGAATTTTACTGTGCCTTTTAGCTCTACAGTCATACAGATTCAGCATTAAGGTGATCATAAGGAAAGATAATGGGACAGATTATCTAAGCAGAAAAATAGGTTAGGACGAATGAACAGAAGGTATTAGTCACTATATTGTATATGGGCAGTGATCTGAACATGATAGGGATAGTGTTAGCCTTTCTGGAAATTAATTTGGATTGATTTATAAAAGGAAGAGGGTTAAATGTCATAAGTAATCACGAAATTCTCACGTGTAACCAGGTAAGAAAGTAGATTCAGAGGTATTTGGTTGGCACGCAAACAAGATAGGTAAATGGGCCATAGAAACAGTCATGGGTTAGTATAGTATATGCATACTTATTGTGGAGAAGGCCAGAGCAGAGGTGGTCACAAAGAAGCAGACTGTCATACAGACCACAGTCTACGTAATACACAATCGTCTCACACTTGGTTCAAATTTTGGAGCAGCCCGCACACGACGTCACGGGGTCCAGCAGCCGTCAGTTGGCTCGGGGCAGCGGTGGGAAGGGCATGTGTCTCCCCTCAGTCTCTTCCCACTCGTGCGGGAAGTTCAGATATGCTGCATTTGAAACCATGCCATTTTAAAGCTGGAATAATTTCCGAAGATAAAGAGGTCAAAATTATATGCAAAAGTTTGCCTTTATCAAAGAAAATTAAAGATTATAAAGTTTAAGACGATGAGTGACGTTTGAAGAAAATTATCCAACCACTCTGTACACGTACGTACGCATGTTGTGCTATAATACATGCCTGCATTAATTTAAATGTCACTCATCGTTTTATTAAACTTTATAATCAACTTTAATTTTCTTTGGTACTGGTAAACTTTTAATGCTCACTTTGACCTCTTTAGCTTTGGAAATTATTCCACATTTAAACTGGCTGCTTTTATTGCAAGCAGTTTACAAGTATATGAGTTAAAATAAGAAGAGCTGTGGCTTTACCACGCTCCTCAGTGTTGCATAAACCAATGAGCAGCCTTACTTCAAACGTTTCTTGGCTCTAGCCAGCAGAGCTGAGTGAACATGGTATACTTGTCACATTTGAGTTATCTGTTTACTTTTCGTTTTCTATCTATGGAAGGCCATGTGATGTCATCCCCATGACGTCATCCTCCTGTGCGTGATACGACTGTATATTAGACTGTGGTACACACAAGACAGGCAGGGCGGTGTTACATTGTGCAGAGTCCTACCCAAGGATGATGCAGCAGGACAGTATAGGCCCTGTGCAGCCATAAGATGGGGGCTACGATAGCACCAGCGTCGGTACTAGTTGTCTGTGTCATTACAACTAAAAAAAAGTGATATCTACAAGTAAGTCTGTAAAAAGTGAGAGGTTGTGATGCTGCAACCAGTGAGGATGGTGAAGCTATAATCAAAGTAGCTGTGCAACAATGACCAGTGGAGCTCTGTGGCTGCGACCATTAGTGCTGTGTGCCTGCAACTACTTTTGAATGCAAGCAAGAAGGAACTAAAGGTCAGGAGCCTGGAAAATTGTTCCCTCCAAGAACAAACAAAAACAAGATAACAGAAAGCCAGATTCAAGATCCGTCAATTTCGAGATGCCTGGACACACTGCGTTTAAAAGACTGGAGATCAAAGTCAGAAGAAAATACAGAAGAGGGAGTCAGTTCCAGAGTTTATCTGATCCATGCATGAATACTGGGAGTAATGGTTAACTCTTGCATTAGAGAGCTGTACAGAATTGAGATGAAAGTTTGTCGCTAGACGAGTGCTACGTGCCCTCCATAGAGTTGAAGGGATGCATGCCGACAGTTCAAAGAAGCAGTGATCATTGAAGTTGCAATTGAAAAGAGATAAAGTTGAAACAGTGCACCGATGAGACAGAGATAGAAGGGAGCCAGTAGAGAAGAAGAGCTAATGAGGCAAAAAGCCTTGGACTCCACCTTTTTGAGAAAAGCTGTATGTGGGGAGACTCCCATTATGTGAGAGCTGTACTCTACACAGGGGCGAATAAAACCCATGTATAAAGTCAACAACTGTGCAAAGGTAAAGAAGGCACTGAGTCGGCTTAGCACACCCAATCTCTTGGACGTAGATTTACCAAGAGAGGTAATTATGATTTTTCCGAGATAAATTCGGAGAGAAAGGAATCCATCATATGTTTAAAGCTGACGCAGGATTGAGTTGATTATTATTAATTTTTAGAGGATACTGCAGATGTTTTTTTTTTTTTTTTTTTCGGACTGATACATGCAAGAACTGAGTTTTTGGTGCATTAAAAACAAGATTACTTTTACCTCAATCAGAGATGCCAAGTCCGACATCAGGTGTGCCATAGTCTCATCCACTGTTTGATGAAGTAACTGCTGAGATGGACGCTGCAGGATGTGAATGGAAAGGTGAAGGGTGGCGCCATCAGCATATGAGTGAACTGGGTTTCATGTACAGCTTAGGTCACTGATTAATGAAACGGAGATAGATGCTGCTAGAACAGAACACTGAGGAACACCAGTGTTGATTTCTCTAGAAGATCGGTGACTGTCTACAACAGCAGCTATAGAATGACCAGAAAGAAAGCTAGAGATGAAGGCACAGATAGAAAACTAGAAATCGTAAGAGGTCAGTTTGGAGATTAAAGACTGATGCCAGACTCGATCAAAAGCCTCTGTGATGTCTAGTGCTATGGCAAAGCTGTCGCCAAAGTCCCGAAAGGAGGAAGACAAAGAGTCTGAACGGTAGCTAAGAAGATCACCAGTGGAGCATCCCTGGAGGAACCCAAACTGACTATCAGAAAATAGTTTGTGATATGAAGATACTTTTAAAAGTTTTGGTTGAACACTGATTCGAAAACTTTTGAAACACCAAATGTCAAAGCAACTCGGCAATAATTAGTGGGATGGGAATGTTCATCCGTCTTTGCGACAGGCTGAGCGAGAGCAAACCTCCACAAAAGAGAAAGAGTTTATCGAGGCCAGGTGTAAGCACAGAAGCAAAGTTCTTGAAGACAACAGTTGGGACCCCATCAGGCCCATATGCCTTGTTAATACTGAGGCCAGTGAAGGCAGAAAGTACATCAATTGAAGAATTTTCAATGTCAGCTATGAGGAAGTCTGAGGAGGAAATTGTTAGAGGAACAGTACCGGAATTCTCTACGGTGGAATTGGAGGAGAAATTCTGAGTGAAGAGTTCTACTTTATCAGTAGAAGAAATAGTTTCAGAGCCATTAGAGTGGAAAAGGGAAGGGAAAGATGTTGAGGTAAAATTGTCTGAAAGGCTTTTGACAAGGTGCCAGCAAACACAGGATGAATTTGAGTTGGAAAATTCAGAGCATTTACTATGAATGAATTTCCTGTAAACCAGGAAAGCATTTACAATGTTGGGTGGTAACCTCATAACCAACCAGCACGTGTTCCCTGCGTGACAACAAGTGGGTTGGCGGAGGGGTTAGTGCCCCTCCTAGGAAAACAACTAACTAAAAATACGAACAACAAGCCTCGGACCACGACTGACCACAAGGTGACGACTATGGACCGAACAAAGGACAAGATACGAATAGCTACATGGAATGCAATGGGTGCAAATGATGAGGTGAAAGAAAGAAAGATTGTACAGGTGCTTCAGGGTGAAAAAAATGGATGTTTGTGGATTAACTGAAACTAAATAGTGAGGTGAGAGTGTGAGAGAATGGGAGTATCGATGGGGTATATGTACAGGAGTAGGTGAGAATGAGAGGGCAAAAGAAAGAGTGTGTATTGTTGTGAGTAACAGATGGAAAGAGACTATAAGAGAGTATGGATCAGTTGGATCAAGGATTGTGTGGGTAAGATTGAAAATTGGACTACAAATGTGAGTGATTGTGTGCGTGTATATCCCAGTGCAAGATCGTGCAAGCAGAGTGAGAGAAGAGTGATGGACAAATGTGGAAGCATGCAAGGAAATGTTTGAAAGCAATGAGACAGTGTTTTTGATTGGAGATATGAATGGTAAAGTAGGGAATGAGAAGGTGGATGGAGTAGTTGGTGAGTGGGGTGTGTCTGCAGAGATGGATGAGAATGACAGTGCTTGAGTTTATGTTTGTGCCTGGAGGGGGTTGGTGATAGCTAATACCCTCTTCAAGCACAAAATGATCCATAGGTATATGTGGCGAGTGATCAGAAGAGTGGGTGTTGAACTGAATAGATGGAAGGCAATGATTGATTATGTGAGTGTGGATGAAAGGATGAGAAGCTGTGTAATGGATGCAAGAGTATAATTATAAAGGTTGGGGGAGTGGACTTTCTGACCTCCACTTGGTGGGGGTCAGAATAAAAGTCCGAATGAAAGAAAGAAATAGAAGAAGTGAAGGACAGGAGGAAGTAGTCCATACAAGGAGGTTGGAAAAGTTACAAGAGGATGGAAAAAAGGCAGTATATAAGAGGGAAATGGAGGAGCAATTGGGTAAATATAGATTGGAGCAGATGGGGGACGTGCAAGGTATGTGCAAGATATTCACAGAAGAAATCTGTGCAGCATGTGAGGTACTGTGTGGGATAAAGAAAAGATGAAAGGGGGTGTAGGGAACAGCATGGTGGAATGAAGAGGTGAGACAGGCTGTGGCACAAAATAAGAATGCATATGGTGAGTGGATGAGAAACAGGGGCGTGGAAGAAAATGAGAGATGGAAGAGAGAGTTATATGTACAGAGGAACAGATAGGTAAAACGATTAATAAGAGAGAGTAAGTAGAGGGTGGATGAGGAATTTGGAAGGAACTTGGGTGTAAAGCGGAGGGAATGTAAGAAAATGTTCCGGAAAAAGGTAAAGAGAGTTAGACAGGGTGCCAAAGAAGTTAGCTGGGGAGTGAAAGTTAAAAATGGTAGATAACTAGTGGAGAAGAGAGAAAAAGTGAGTAGATGAAGAGAACACTTTAAGGAATTGTTGAACATAAAGAATAGAAGTAATGCAAGTATAAGTGGCTGGGGAATGCCTGGGAGAAGGAGGGATGTGAGAAGACAGGAAGAAATCAGTCGGGTGGAAGTTGTGGAAGCAATGAAGAAAGTTAAAATTGGGAAAGCCCCAGGAAATGATGGAGTGTGTGGTGAAATGCTGAAGCATGGGCAAGAGATAGTAGTAGAATAGATGTGGAAGTTGTGCAGATTGGCCTAGGAAGAAGGTTGAGTCCCAGAGGACTGGAAGTCATGTATAATTATTCCCTTGTACAATGGAAAAGGGGAAAAAGAAATGTGTGGTAATCACAGGGGCATTTGTCTTCTTAGTGTAATAGGAAAAGTATATGGTAGGATACTTATTGACAGAGTTAGGGAAATAACAGAGGAATTAGCTGGAAAAGAACAGGGAGGCTTTAGGAATGGAAGAGGTTGTGTAGACCAGATATTCATTCTTAGATCTTTAGTGGAAATGTTTCTAGAGATGGGAAAGAAGATGTATGCAGCCTTCATGAATTTGGAGAGAGCATAAGACAGAGTGGATAGACAAGGATTGTGGAAAGTACAGTATTAAGAATATAAGTAGCTGGGAAGTTGTTGAATGCTGTGAAGAGTATGTATGAGGGTGCTAAGGCTGCAATGCATGTGGATAGTGAACTGAGTGAATTTTTCTATTTGAACGTTGGATTAAAACAAGGATGTGTCATGTCTCCATGGTTGTTCAATCTGTATATGGATGGGGTAATAAAAGAGATACAAGGAACAGCAGTGGATGTTGGACCGGCCCCAATGAGAGAGGGCAGTATTTGGAAACTCCCTGTACTGTTGCTTGGAGATGATACTGTGTTGTTAAGTGAAGACGAAGGGAAGATGCATGGTATGGTGGATGAGTTTGGAAGACTGTTTAAGAAACGGAATCTAAAGGTGAATGTAGGAAGAATAAAGTGATGGTCTTCGAAAGAAGTGAAGTCAGTGAATGTACAGTGAAGCTGGATGAGGAGATGGAAAATGTGAGTGTGTTTAAGTACTTGGGTAGTGTGATGAGTAAGGATGGAAGTTTAGAGGGTGAGGTGCTTGAAAGGGTGCAGCAAGGAAGAAAGGTTGCTGGTTCCTTGAAAGCAGTGATAAGAATCAGGGAAGTGAGCATGGAAGTAAAAAAGCTACAACATGACATTATTGTGATACCAACTTTGACGTATGGAAGTGAAGCTTGAACCTTGCTGGAGGGACAGAAGTCAGAAGTGGGAGCAGTGGAAATGAGTTATTTGAGAGGAGCATGTGGAGTCAAATGGAGAGACAGACTGACAAATGAGGACGTGAAGGAGCATTGTGGTATGGATGTGGACGTAATAGGAAGTGTTAGGAGAAACACACCGTGGTGGTTTGGCCATGTGGAGAGGATGGTGAGCGAGAGACTGATGAGGAGAGTGTATGTGAGTGAGAAGGAGGGGGGGAGAGGGAAAGGGAGGCCAAGGATGAGATGAAGGGATGGAGTAGAGAGGTATATCAAAGAGGGGGGGAGGACCAGCTGGAAGCAGGGTAATGAAATGGTGGGGGACAGGGCAACATGGACGCAACTTGTTTGTGGCCACCCCTTACGGCATTAAGGCATCTGGCAATAGATAAATAGATAGACAGATATAATTTATTTTTAGCAGGGTGAATACAGACTAAACATGATTCCGGGCAGAAACATAAAAGAGACGAGACTCAGAAGTGGGTTGGCTCCAATACCTTTTGTAGGTTTTCTTCTTGCCGTGGGCAACTTCAGAACAACAATGATGTATGCCTCCATGGCCGAGAGAATAACTTCTGTAATGCACAAGGCACACTTGGATGGCTCTTGGCCATGGAAAAAATAATCTATCTATCTATAGCCCGACGCCTTAATCCCGCAAAGGGTGGCCACAGACAAAACGCCTCCAAGCCGCTCTGTCACCCACCATTTGACTACCCTCCCCCCAACTCACCCTCCCCTCCCTCATATACCTCTCAACTCCATCCCTCCACCTCATCCTCGGTTTACCCCTCCCTCTCCCTCCCTCCACCTCACCTACATACACCCTCTTAGTCAGTCTTTCATTCTCCATTCTCTTCACATGTCCAAACCGCCTCAGTGTATTTCTCCTAATCTTCTCAACCACATCCATATCCACCCCACAACGTTCCTTCACTTCTTCATTCGTCAACCTGTCCCTCCATGTCACTCCACATGCTCCTCTCAAGTAACTCATTTCCACTGCTCTCACTCTTGACTTGTTCCCCTCTTGCAAGGACCACGCCTCGCTTCCATACGTCAGGGTAGGGATCACAATACTATCATGCAGTAACTTCTTAACTTCCATACTCATCTCCCTATTTCTCATCACTGCTTTCAGTGTACCAACAACCTTCCTTCCTTGCTGTACCCTTTCACGCAATTCATCCCCCAAAGTTCCATCCTTACTCATCACACTACCCAAGTACTTGAATGCATTCACATTCTCCATATCCTCACCATCCAACCTCACTGCACACTCTGTGACTTCATTCCTCTCAAACACCATAACTTTCCTTTTGTTTACATTAACTTTCAGAGTCCTCCTCCTACACACTGTCCCAAATTCATTCACCAAACCTTGCAACTCCCATTCATCTTCACTCAACAATACTGGAAGCTTCCAAATCTCACCCTCATTCATTAGAGCCACCCCCACATCCACTGCCCTACCTTGCACCTCCTCTACAACCCTATCCATGTATATATTAAACAGCCATGGAGACACCACACAACCCTGTTTCAGTCCCACATTGAGATCAAAGAACTCACTCAGCTCACCATCTACTCGCACATTCACCAAACCTTGCAACTCCCATTCATCTTCACTCAACAATACTGTATCATCAGCAAACAGCAACACCGGAAGCTTCCAAATCTCACCCTCATTCATTAGAGCCACCCCCACATCCACTGCCCTACCTTGCACCTCCTCTACAACCCCATCCATGTATATATTAAACAGCCATGGAGACATCACACAACCCTGTTTCAGTCCCACATTGAGATCAAAGAACTCACTCAGCTCACCATCTACTAGCACCGTAGCCCTACAGTAGCTCCCTAGTGCATACTCTTCACAGCATTCAACAATTTCCCCTCCACTCCATATATTCTTAATACCTTCCACATACCTTGCCTATCTATTCTGTCATAAGCTTTCTCCAAGTCCATGAAGGCAGCACACACTTTCCTTCCCTTCTCTAGATACTTCTCAACTAAACGTCTTAGAACAAATATCTGATCTACACACCCTTTTCCCTTCCTAAATCCCCCTTGTTCTTCTCCAACTAGTTCCTCTGTCATATGCCTAACCCTATCAATGAGTATTCTACCATATATTTTACCAGTCACATTAAGAAGGCAAATACCCCTATGGTTACCACATACTTCTCTCTCCCCTTTTCCTTTGTATAAAGAAACAACTATACCTGATTTCCAGTCCTCTGGAACCCTTCCCTCTTCCCAAGCCAATCTACACAACTTCCATTTTCACTCCACAACAATCTCACCCCCATACCTCAGCATTTCACCACACACACATCAATTCTTGGGGCCTTTCCCAACTTAATCTTCTTCATCGCTTCCACTACTTCCGCCCTACTGATCTTTTAGGAAATATCAAAGACTTGCTGCCTGAGAGCCCCACAAATCAATAGCTCCAAAGTGCCACAGCTGCCGCTTCTTGTGAGCATGCACAGACGTTACTGGAGCACTAGGACAGACAATAGGGTTGATCGAGGGAGCCCACGGAGAGAAAAGATTAACAGCATAAGCAGAAGGATTAGTAGTGAGGAAGAGGTTCATTATATTAGAACTCTCTCCAGAGAGGTCAAGGATACCGGTAGGGTACTGTACAAGCTGCTCTAGGTCATGAAGGATAGAAAAGATGTATGTTTGTTCACCAAATGGGTCATTAAAGGAAAGACTGTGTGGCTGCTACCAGAGGGGTTGTGTGACTGTGGAAGAAATAATCATTTCAGGATATATCAAAGCCTTACTGTCCAACGCCCCCCCCCCCCACAATCAACAGCTCCAAAGTACCACAGCCAACGCTTCTTTCAAGGGTCCACAGGCCTTACTGGAGTGATAGCACAGGTTATAAGGTTGTGATTAGAGTAGCCCAATGAAGAGGAAAGAGTAACAGCGTAAGCAGAAGGATTAGCTGTAAACAAGATGTCAAGTATGTTGGAACTCTCTCCAAGACGGTCAGGGATACAGGTCGGGCGCCGTACAAGCTGCTTTAGGCTATGAAGGATAGAAAGGATGTATGTTTGTACACCAAGTGAAAGGAGAGGCTGTGTGGCGGAGACCAACGGGGATGTGTGGCTGTGACCAGATGGACCATGTGGATGCATCCATTAGGGCTGTGTGGTTGTGACTAGCAGGGTTGTGAAGCTGCAACCATGAGGGTTGTGAAGCTTAACTTACAGTGGTGTGTAGCTATGGCCAGCGGGAATGTGTGACTGTGACAAGCTGGTATGTGCGATTGTGACCAGTGGGGCTGTATGGCTGTGACCAGAAGGACTGTGTGTCTGTGAGCAGCGGGGCTGTGCGTCTGTGAGCAACGGGGTGTGTCTGTTAGCAGTGGGACTGTGCGTCTGTGGGCAGCGGGGTTGTGTGGATGTGACTAGCGGGGCTATGTTGCCTTGACAGCTGGGCTTTGTGGCTGTGACCAGCAGAGTTTTGAAGCTGTGACCAGTGTATAGGTTTTGTTGTGACCAGCATGGCTATACAGCTGTAATCAACGAGTTCGAGTAGTGTGTGCCGTGACTGAGCTGTAATTGTCGAATTTGGATGTTATCTTTGGGAAACGTTACTTATTCGTTTTAGGTGTAGCTGTATATATTCAATTTTTTTAAATGAAGGTGCTGACAAGGGTTTATTTTCTAATCTTAAGGAGTGTGCATGTTAGTTTACTTTAAAAAAGTTTATAATTTGCTCATCTGTGTATGACTATTCCTCGCAGGGTTAAATGTGATTCAGTCATGTCAAATGTGATTCAGTCATGTCAAATGACTAACGAACAGGGATCAGTGTGAAAAGGATTATAAATAATGTAAAATAATAGCAGACAACTGTGGTGCTTAAGAATGAGACTCTGCCGCATTCAGAATTTGACTCTTAGCCACAATGGTACAGTGCATAAACGAGAATCTCATATGACGATGGTGGTAAACGCAAGACCTAACTTATTCCTCCTCTTGTGGTCTCAGTTATCCACTGCGTAAAAAAAAGTTCTCATCCTCAAAGTGAGTAAGTCTAGATACGTCTGCGTCTCCTGTTTTATCCGTGAAGTTACGGAGACAGTTTGTGTCACCTGGGATAACTGTAACCTTCCCTACTGTTAGCTCACTAATCACTTTAAACACTTTAGCATCAAAATTGATGACCTGGTGTGGTCAACGGTAGACAAAATTTAATTTGTATGCATCCTTAAGCACAGTGAAGTCCTCTCCTAGAATCTCCTGCCACCACCCAACTTTGCAGGGTTCGTGCTGCTTTAGGTCCTTTCTCCCATTACTTCCTGCTTACCGAGATTGTTAATTGCCTCAAACGAGAGAGAGAGAGAGAGAGAGAGAGAGAGAGAGAGAGAGAGAAAGGGGGGGCAGAAGACGGGAAAGGATAGGAGAAACGTGAAGTGGGGAGGAAAGAATATTGGACAGAAACGGGAGATGGAATATTAGTGTGTGTCTGAGGATTTAGTTACTTCTTCACAGACTTTATTAGAACCTCTACTTATTACATTACTGTATTATTAGTGATTTAATATTTTTTTATTATTTCTGCATAGGAGATCGAAAAAAAAAAAAAAAAAAGACAATAGCGTTCGGAAGCTGAATGCTAATCTCCCGCCAAAATACGTTGTTGGATAAGGTGCAAGTTACGTACAAACCCAGTCTGATGAAAGAATACTCCCCCAGTATCCCTGCTTGTCGTAAAAGGCGATTAAAAGAGTTTGCGGAGGGTTAGTGCCCCTCCCCGGAAAACAACTAACTAAAAAAACAAACAAGAAGCCTCGGACAAGGACTGACCAAACGATGACGACCCAGGACCGGACAAAGGACTTGGTAATGAGCACATGGAATGTAAGAGGAGCGAATGATGAGGTGAAAGAGAGAAAGATTGTCCAGGTGCTTGAGGGTGCGAAAGTGGATGTATGTGGAATAACTGAAACAAAATGGAGAGGAGAAAGTGTGAGAGAATGGGAGTATGGATGGGGTATATGTGCAGGAGTAGATGAGAATGAGAGGGCAAAGGAAGGAGTGTGTATAGTTGTGAGTAAAAGATAGAAGAAGAGCATAAAAGAGTATGGATCAGTTGGGTCAAGGATTGTGTGGGTAAAGTTGAAAGTTGGAATACAAATGTGTGCGATTGTGTGTGTGTATGCGCCAACACAAGATCGTGCTAGAAGAGTGAGAGAAGAGTTCTGGACAAATGTGGAAGTGTGCATGGAAAAGTTTGGAAGGAATGAGAGAGTGTTTCTGATTGGTGATATGAATGGTAAAGTTGGTAATGTGAAGGTGGATGGAATAGTTGGTGAGTGGGGTGTGCCTGCCGAGATAGATGAGAATGGGAGTGCGTTAGTGGACATTTGTGCTGGGAGGGGGTTGGTGATAGCCAATACCCTCTTCAGGCATAAAATGTTCCACAGGTATACATGGCGAGTGATGAGAAGGGTGGGTGGTGAACTGAATGAAAGGAAGGCAATGATTGATTATGTGTGTGTGGATGAAAGGATGCGAAGATGTGTAAAGGATGCAAGAGTGTATAGAGGTTGGGGGAGTGGACTTTCTGACCACTACTTGGTGGTGGCCAGAATTAGGATGCAAGTGAGATGGAGGAATAGAAGAAGGGAAAGACGAGAGGAAGGAGTAGTTGCAAGGAGAGTGGAAAGGTTACAAGAGGATGAGAAAAAGGCAGAGTATAAGAGAGAAGTGGAGGAACGATTGGGCAAATATGAATTGGAGCAGATGGGAGATGTGGAAGGTGTGTGTAAGATATTTACAGAAGAAATATGTGCAGCATGTGATGTGGTGTGTGGAAGGAAGAGAAGACGGAGGGGGGTGCAAGGAACAGCGTGGTGGACTGAAGAGGTGAAACAGGCTGTGGCACAAAAGAAGAAAGCATACAATGAATGGGTGAGAAATAGAGGCGTGGAAGAAGTTGAGAGGCGGAAGAGAGAGTTATATGTGGAAAGGAAGAGAGAGGTGAAAAGATTAGTAAGAGAGACTAAGGAGAGAGTGGATGAGGAATTTGGAAGGAATTTGAGTGTAAATTGGAGGGACTGTAAGAAAATGTTCTGGAAAGAGGTGAAAAGAGTAAGACAGGGTGGAAGTGAAGTTAGCAGGGGAGTGAAAGATAAAAATGGTAGATTACTAGTGAAGGGAGAAAAAGTGAGCAGATGGAGAGAACACTTTAAGGAATTGTTGAACGTAGAGGATGGAAGTAATGCGAGTATAAGTGGCTGGGGAATGGCTGGGAGAAGGAGGGAGGTGAGAAGACAGGAAGAAATCAGTAGGATAGAAGTTGTGGAAGCAATGAAGAAAGTTAAATCGGGGAAAGCCCCAGGAATTGATGGAGTGTGTGGTGAAATGCTGAAGCATGGGGGAGAGATAGTAGTAGAATAGATGTGGAAGATGTGCAGATTGGCCTGGGAGGAAGGTAGAGTCCCGGAGGATTGGAAGTCAGGTATAATTATTCCCTTGTACAAAGGAAAAGGGGAAAAAGAAGTGTGTGGTAATCATAGGGGCATTTGTCTTCTTAGTACAATAGGAAAAGTGTATGGTAGGATACTTATAGACAGAGTTAGAGAAAGAACAGAGAAATTAGTTGGGGAAGAACAGGGAGGCTTTAGGAAGGGAAGAGGTTGTGTAGATCAGATATTCATTCTTAGTTCTTTAGTGGAAAAGTTTCTAGAGAAGGGAAAGAAGTTGTATGCGGCTTTCATGGATTTGGAGAAAGCATATGACAGGGTGGATAGACAAGGATTGTGGAAAGTGTTAAGAATATATGGAGTAGATAGGAAGTTGTTGAATGCTGTGAAGAGTATGTACGATGGTGCGAAGGCTGCAGTGTGTGTGGATGGTGAACTAAGTGAATTTTTCTCTTTGAAAGATGGTTTGAAACAGGGTTGTGTCATGTCTCCATGGTTGTTCAATCTGTACATGGATGGGGTAATAAAAGAGGTACAAGGTAGGGTAGTGGATGTTGGAGTGGACCTGGTGAGAGAGGATAGTGTTTGGAAACTCCCTGTACTATTGTTTGCAGATGATACTGTGTTGTTGAGTGAAGACGAAGGGGAGCTGCAAGGCTTGGTGGATGAGTTTGAGAGGGTGTGTAAGAAACAGAACCTAAAGATGAATGTAGGGAAGAGTAAAGTGATGGTCTTTGAGAGAGGTGAAGTCAGTGAATGTACATCGAGGTTAGATGGTGAGGAATTGGAAAATGTGAGTACGTTTAAGTATTTGGGTAGTGTGATGAGTTAGGATGGAGGTTTGGAGGATGAAGTGCTTGAAAGGGTTCAGCAGGGAAGAAAGGTTGCTGGTTCCTTGAAAGCAGTGATAAGAAACAGGGAAGTGAGCATGGAAGTGAAAAAGTTACTACATGACAGTATTGTGAGACCAACTCTAACGTACGGAAGTGAAGCTTGGACATTGTTGGAAGGACACAAGTCAAGAGTGAGAGCAGTGGAAATGAGTTATTTAAGAGGAGCCTGTGGAGTCACGTGGAGAGACAGGCTGACGAATGAGGATATAAAGGAGCGTTGTGGTGTTGATGTGGATGTGATAGGAAGCGTTATGAGGAACACACTGAGGTGGTCTGGCCATGTGGAGAGGATGGAGGGTGAAAGACTGACGAAGAGAGTGTATGTGAGTGAGGTGGAGGGGGGAAGAGGGAGGGGGAGGCCGAGGATGAGATGGAGAGATGGGGTGGAGAGGTATATGAGGGGGGTGTGAGTTGGGAGCAGGGCAGTGAAATGGCGGGGGACAGGGCGACTTCGAGGCGATTTGTTTGTGGCCACCCCAAACGGGATTGAGGCGTCTGGCAATAGATAGATAGATAGATAGATAAGGTGCAAGTTACGTACAAACCCAGTCTGATGAACATTTGCAAAACTCTATGTAACCTAGTCACTACGTTTTGCCAAATACCAATCCTTATTAAAGAAAAATGAAACAAAGGGCTGGCATTCGGTTGCCTTATATCAAACCCTCACCAGAAGTAATAGGCTTTTGCTCATCCTGAAGATGTAGTGAAAATTCGTCCACAACCTTTCGAGATATTCAGGGAACAGATACACACACACACACACACACACACACACACACACACACACACAACTGCCTCAGGGAATGTAAGTACCATATGTGCTTTTAGTACTGCAACATGACCACATAGTTTAGTAAAGCAAATTTGGAAAAGAAAAGGGATAAAGGTAGAAAGCAGGACGATGATTTCTACCAAGAACTGGTTGATTTGGAGACTCACAATAAACTGCTGGAGCGAGTACACAGGCTAGAAACGGCTTTTCAAAATGAGATTGAGGTAATTAAGAAACAGATGCACTTGCAAAAAGAATAAATAGAAAATTAGGAAAGGAAGTCAACAAGAAAGACATACCCATAGATGAGCTGACAGTAGTACTGGGTTCACTTACTGTAGGAGAAAAATTAGTGAAATGGCAAGTACAGTAGTCAACCACGAGAGTATTATGGAAGAGTTCAAAAATGATACAGAGACAATTAGGCAAGTATGTAGTCTGATAGACAAGAGCAGTGATATTGAGGAGAAGATAACACAGGTGAATGAAGCTGTGCAAAGCTACAAAAATGATGTGGAAACCACTTATGCTTAAATGGTGAAAGTAAAGGAAGACTTAGAAACAAGGGTGGAAGAAAAAAGCATTAAAAAGGAAGTGTAAAGAATAATCCAAAACAATCCTAAATTAGTCAAAGATTCAGTAGATATCAACAAATCTATAGTAATCACTGGTATAGAAGAGGAAGAAGTAAAAAACAAGATCTCAAGAGACAAAAAGGAGATGGCAAATGTAATGAGCATATTGAAAGAAGTATCAGAGGAAATCTGTAGTAATGACATAGAGGAACACAAAAGGTTAGGGAAATACGAGAGAAGCAAGTCAAGACCCTTAAAGGTAACCTTCCAGAGTGTAAACACCGTGGAGGAGATACTAACGAATCCAAAGAATCTTATGGAAAAAGAGGAGTTCAAAAATGTATGGATAAAAAGATGCCTAACACAAGAGGAAGTGGAATTACTGAAAGAGAAGAGGGAGGAAGCAAAAACAAAAAATGAGGGAAGATCAGAGGAGGAGAAGAATACATTTTTTACAAAGTAATAGGATTGCAGGTACGAAAGTGGTACATAAACAGGAGGGAATAAAAAGGAGGAAGATAGTAGAACCAAGTCATGACAAGTATATAAACAATATGATTAAGTTGATGTACTCAAATGTAGATGGAATGGTATCTAAATTATCAGAGATGAATGATTATGTCAGAGAAAATGAACCACATATAATATGCCTAACTGAAACAAAATTAACACCAAGGCTATCAAATGACATCCTAAACATAGTGGAATATAATATATGGAGAAGAGACAGGAACTTAAAAAAAGGAGGAGGAATTATAATATTAACTAAGAAAAATCTAAAAGTCAAAGAAATAGAACTAGATATACCATCACAAGTAGAACTGATTGCAGTAGAGATCAATACATCTGAGGGGAAAGTAATTGTAGCCAATTTGTACATGCCACCCAAGTCAAACACATGGGAAAGAGACGAGTATGGGGACCTGGCAGAGAATACAATTAAGAGTTTAAAATCATTATTACATAAAATGGAAGAGAAATCGGAAAGAATTATACTAACTGGAGATTTTAATACAAATATAAATTGGAATACTCTAGATATAATAAGCCAAGAAAGCTGTTGGGACCAAAAGCTCCTGGATCTCGTGCAAGAGTTTTTCCTAACGCAACATGTAAGGGAAAGCACCAAAAAAAGAGGACTCGATGTACCCTCAATGCTAGATCTCAAATTTACTAGGCAAGAAAACGATATTGACAATTTAATATACCACCCTCCATTCGGCAAAAGTAACCATGCAGTACTAAATTGCAACTTCAGGATAGCATATGACATAGTTAACGGCAATGAAAGTTACAAAAAGAGCCTAAACTATAAAAAAAGAAACTATCATGACCTAAAGAAGGACGTCTTAGAAACTGATCGGGGAAAGGAGCTTAGAGGACAGGATTTAAATGCCATATATAAAAAATTCTGTGAACTTTATGAAATCAGAGTCCAGAAGCACATCCCAAAGCACAAAGAAGCAGAAGAAAATAAAGAAATGGTTCGATACAGAATGTAGAAAATCAAAAGAATAAAGAGATTTCTTGTGGAATAGATACGGAAGACACAATAGTGAACGGGCATATAATAATTATAAACAGGCAAGAAACGATTATACAGGAATAAGGAGGGAAGCCCAAAAACAGTTTGAGGAGGATATCATAAATAAAAGTAGTGATCAACCGAAGCTATTTTACAGCTACATCAGAAGGAAAACCAAAGTAAAAGATAAAATACAATCCATTACGGACGAGGGAATCACCAATACAGAAAAGAAGGATTTGTGAAACACTAAACAAGAAATTCCAATCAGTTTTTACAGAGGAAAAAAATTTTGAGAGGGATTATGTGGAACATGCATTCCCACACATACTACCAGATATACAAACATCAGAAAAAGTAATGCAGGAGGAACTAAGTAAATTAGACAAAGGAAAAGCAAATGGCCCTGATGAAATTTCGTGTTGGGTACTAAGTGAATGTGCACAGGAGTTAAGTAAACCATTATTTTTAATTTTCAAGAAATCCTTGAGTCAAGGTAAACTACCTGATATTTGGAAGAAAGCAAACATTGCTCCCTTATTCAAGAAAGGGAATAGACAAAATCCACTCAACTACCGACTAGTATCACTAACCATTGTTGTAAGCAAGGTATTATAAAAGCTTATAAGAAAAGCTTGGGTAAATCATCTAGAAGAACACAATATGATAACAGAAAAACAGTTTGGTTTCAGAAAAGGAAAATCATGTGTTACTAATCTGTTGAGCTACTATGACAGAGTAACAGACACATTACAGGAAAGAGAAGGATGGGTGGACAGCATCTATTTAAATTTCAAGAAAGCATTTGACACAGTACCACACCAAAGACTTTTATGGAAACTGTACCATCAAGGGGGAATTCGAGGCAAACTGTATTGTTGGATGCAAGATTTTCTCATAACAAGAGAAATGTGAACAGTACTAAGAGGAAATTACTCATCATGGAAAGAAGTGACTAGTGGAGTACCACAGGGCTCAGTGCTGGCACCAATCATGTTTTTAGTATATATAAATGATATAGACAATAACATTGGAAACGAAAGCTATTTAAATATGTTTGCAGATGATGCAAAAATACAAAGGAGAATTACTAACACAGACTCTTGTAAAGAAGAATTAAATATACTTCATGAATGGAGTAATACATGGAAAATGGAATTCAATGTGGACAAGTGTCATGTAATCAAGTTTGGTAAAAGTGGAAAAAGACCTGATTGGGATTATACGTTAGAAAATAAAACCCTACACACATCAGAAAGAGAGAAGGACCTAGGTGTGATTATCAATAACAGACTATCTCCGGCTGACCCATCAGTGAGAAGGTACAGAACATGTATACATTGCTTGCAAATATGAGAACAGCATTCACATACATAAATGAAGACATACTAAGAAAGATAATATCATTCATCAGACCAACCCTGGAGTATGCATCAGTAGTCTGGAGTCCTCATCTCAAAAAACACATAGACAAGATTGAAAAAGTTCAAAGGGCCGCTACAAGATGGGTACCAAGCTTAAGGGATCTAAACTACGAAGAAAGACTAAATAAACTGAATCTACCAACACTAAACGAGAGAAGGAAAAGATGTGACAAGATTATGCTATATAAATGCATATCAGGGAAGGAGAAAATAGATAAATGATTACTTAACCTATGGGGAAGCATCAGCAAGAGGACACTGCAAAAAACTGCATAAGAAGAGAGATGATAAAGACGTCAGGAAATTTAGTTTCCCAAATAGAACAATTGATCAGTGGAATGCACTGCCGAATGAAATAGTGCGTGCCAAAACAACTCACAATTTTAAGGATATGTACAATCAATATGATTTAAGACACGGGACAGTACGAGCTTGACTCATTCCTGTAAACATGCAATTAGGTAAGAACAATTAGGTAAGAACACACACACACACACACACACAAACAGACATATAGACAGACACACAGTACAAAGAAGCAGATAAGAAAATACAGAATTGGTTCAATACAGAATGTAAAAAATCAAAAGAAAGTAGAGATTTGTTGTGGAATAGATACAGAAGACACAAAAGTGAAAGGGCGTATAATAATTACAAACAGGCAAGAAACGATTATACAAGAATATGGAGGGAAGCCCAAAAGCAGTTTGAGGAGGATATAATAAATAAAAGTAGTGATCAACCAAAGCTGTTTTACAGCTATATCAGAATAAAACCAAAGTAAAAGATATAATACAATCCATTACGGACGAAGGAATCACTTATACACAAGAGAAAGATATTTGTGAAGCACTAAATAAGAATTTCCAATTAGTTTTTACAGGAGAAAAAAATTTTGAGAGGGACTATGTGGAACATACATGTCCACACATACTACCAGATATACAAATAGCAGAAAAAGTAATACAGGAGGAGTTAAGTAGATTAGACAGAGGAAAAGCAAGTGGTCCTGATGAAATTTCATGTTGGGTATTACGAGAATGTGCAAAGGAGTTAAGTAAACCATTATTTTTAATTTTCAAGAAATCCTTGAGTCAAGGTAAACTACCCGATATTTGGAAAAAAGCAACTATTGTCCCCTTATTCAAGAAAGGAAATAGACAAAATCCACTCAACTACCGAACAGTATCACTGACCAGTGTTGTAAGCAAGGTATTAGGAAAGCTTATAAGAAAAGCTTGGGTAAATCATCTAAAAGAACACAGTATGATAACAGAAAGACAGTTTGGTTTCAGAAAAGGAAAATCATGTGTTACTAATCTGTTGAGCTACTATGACAGAGTAACAAACACAATACAGGAAAGGAAAGGATGGGTGGAGAGTATCTATTTAGATTTCAAGAAAGCTTTTGACACAGTACCACACCAAAGACTTTTATGGAAACTGTACCATCAAGGAGGAATTCGAGGCAAACTGTTTTGTTGGATGCAAGACTTTCTCATAAAAAGAGAAATGAGAACAGTACTAAGAGGAAACTACTCATCATGGAAAGAAGTGACTAGTGGAGTACCACAGAGTTCAGTGCTGGCACCAATCATGTTTTTAGTGTATATAAATGATATAAACAGTAACACTGGAAATGAGAGCTATCTGAATATGTTTGCAGATGATGCAAAAATACAAAGGAGAATTACTAACACAGACTCTTGTAAAGAGCTGCAAGAAGAATTAAATAAACTTCATGGAGTAGTACATGGCAAATGGAATTCAGTGTGGACAAGTGTCATGTAATCAAGTTTGGTAAAAGTGGAAAAAGACCTGATTGGGATTATAAGTTAGGAAATAAAACCCTATACACATCAGAAAGAGAGAAAGACCTAGGTGTGATTATCAATAACAGACTATCTCCGGCTGACCACATCAGCGAGAAGGTATGGACCATGTATACACTGCCTGCAAATATAAGAATAGCATTCACATACATAAATGAAGACATGCTAAGAAGGATAATAACATCATTCATTAGATGCATCAGTAGTCTGGAGTCCTCATCTCAAAAAGCACATAGACAAGATTGAAAAAGTTCAAAGGGCCGCTACAAGTTGGATACCAAGCTTAAGGGACCTAAGCTACGAAGAAAGATTAAACAAACTGAATCTACCAACACTACAGGAGAGAAGGAAAAGAGGTGACATGATAATGCTATATAAGTGCATATCAGGGAAGGAGAAAATAGACATAAATGATTACTTAACATATGGAGAAGCATCAGCAAGAGGACACTGGAAAAAACTGCATAAGAAGAGAGGTGATAAAGATGTAAGGAAATTCAGTTTCCCAAACAGAGCATTTGATCAATGGAATGCACTACCGAATCAAATAGTGTGTGTCAAAACAATTCACAAAGTTAAGGATATGTACGATAAATATGGTTTAAGACACGGGACAGCACGAGCTTGACTCATTTCTGTAAAGATACAATTAGGTAAGAACAATTAGGTAAGGTAAGAACAGACACTGGCAAAAAAGTATCACTCCACTTTGCTAAAGGCAGGTGATAATAAAGCATCATTAGAAGTCTGAGCTGAGATCTACAAACATGATTTTGATCAGTTCCCGGTTGTATGCGCGATTTTTTGTATCGGGAAGGACAATGAAATGAAAAGTGCAGAAACTTTCCGAAACTCTTATTCATCCTACAGATCAAAGTATGATTTATATTGGGAAGCTGACTGTACAGTAAGATGTTTGTGGATCCCGGCCTTGGTCAATGTCTGCAGTAAGTGATGGTACCCACATGCTGTATTGCCAACCACATATTGATTTAAACGATTATGAATGACCAATTTAACCCGCGGCGTCTTATCGACGTGAATTAACGTCCATACGTTTTGTCACTGCCAATCCAGTTGACGTTCATAAACGCGAATCAAATGCAAGGTCCCTAATTTGCACAATTTTCAATTTTTGCTAGTGATTTTTGGTACGTATACACGGGACACCTTCCTCTACAAGATGCCAGGCAGGGACAATGCCTTACCCAGCATGACCCCCCCAGTATGCCATTGTCTCAGCAATTTACCTGTTACCAGTGACCTGGCCAGTAAAGCCATGTCATGCAACGGTACGAAATTCAGGGCCAGAGTGATTCCCCAATCAATGACAATGTGGAGGACAAACTTTACATAGCATTAGAGGAAGAAACAGATATGATGATCAGGTAATGTCGCCAAAAAAGGTCAGGTATGTTGATGTGTTTCATGAGTGAAACAATGCTTATATTGCCTATATTACTGTGTGAAAACCAATATTCTCTTGTACTACATATAAATTCACACCAAATAAATAAATAAATACCGTTTATGAGTGGTGTGGAATGGTTACACTCCCATGGAACTCGTTTTCTTTGGAGCCAGCCTGACAGAAAACACAGTAAGGTGAGGAGGTACTGCTACCTGTTTCAAGTATTTTAAACCTCATGTGAGCGATTTCTCTATGATTTTTTGATGTTTCTCACCAAAAGCGGAGGTTTGAGCCAAAAAAAAATTTTTCCAAAAATGGTCGGGATTGGGGGGAGTCAGTGGTGGAAAAGTGGTCGGGATGGGGCGGGTTAATAACCCACATGCTCGGCTGTTGTGAGTTGCTTGTCGATAT
The DNA here is from genome assembly GCF_032717465.1 of Coenobita brevimanus. Taxonomy (NCBI): domain Eukaryota; kingdom Metazoa; phylum Arthropoda; class Malacostraca; order Decapoda; family Coenobitidae; genus Coenobita; species Coenobita brevimanus. The sequence continues at coordinate 27,615,003 of NC_137065.1, forward strand.
ACTCTATAGCTCTCAATCATATCTCTGCAAATTTTGGTGCACATCTGTGCTTGTAAGGGGTTGGCAATACCCAACACCTACTTGCGCATAAGATGATCCACCGGTATACATGGAGAGTAATAAGGAGGATGGATGGTGAACTTGTTGAACGAAAGGCAATGATAGACTACGTGTGTGTGGATGAGCGAATGAGAAGACAAGTATTGGATGCAAGAGTGTGGAGAGGGTGGGGGAATGGAGTCTCGGACCATCACTTAGTGATGGCCAAGGTAATGATGCAAAGAAAATGGTTGAGGAGGCAAAGGAGAAGACAGGAGGACACAGCTCCTGTGAGAAGAGTGGAGAAATTGCAAGAGAGTGAGAAAATGACAGAGTATAAGAGCATAGTGGAAGAAAGATTGGGAAGGTATGAGCTAGAGCAGATGGAAGGGGTGGAAGACGTATTTAAGATATTCACGGAAGAGATAAGCGCAGCGTGTGAGGCGGTTTGTGGAGTGAGGAGGAGATGCAAGGGTGTGCAAGGTACAGCATGGTGGAATGATGAGGTGAAACGAGCTGTGGAACAAAAGAAGAAGGCATATGGTGAATGGTTGGCGAGTAGAGGTAGGGGAGAAGATGAGAGAGAGAAGAGAGAAGTATATGTGAGCAGGAGAAGGGAGGTTAAGAGACTGGTGAAGGAGAGTAAGAAGAAAGTGGATGAAGAGTTTGGGAGGAATCTGAGTGTGAAATGGAGGGAGAGTAAGAAATTGTTTTGGAAGGAGGTAAAGAAAGTAAGGCAGTGTGAAAGGGGAAATAATAGGGGACTGAAAGATAGGAATAATAGATTGTTGGTGGAGAAGAGAAATTGAGGAGATGGAAGGAGCACTTTGAGGATTTGTTGAATGTAGAGAGTGAGAGCAGTGTGAATATAAGTGGTTGGGGAATGGCTGGGAGAAGAAGAGATGAGAGGAGGGAGGAAGAGATCAGTAGGGTGGAAGTAGTGGAAGCGATGAAGAAGATTAAGCTGGGAAAGGTCCCAGGAATTGATGGAGTGTGTGGTGAAATGCTGAGGTATGGGGGTGAGATTGTTGTGGAGTGGATATGGAAGTTGTGTAGATTGGCTTGGGAAGAGGGAAGGGTTCCAGAGGACTGGAAATCAGGTATAATTGTTCCTCTGTACAAAGGAAAAGGGGAGAGAGAAGTATGTGGTAACCATAGGGGTATTTGCCTTCTTAGTGTGACTGGTAAAATATATGGTAGAATACTCATTGATAGGGTTAGGCATATGACAGAGGAGCTAGTTGGAGAAGAACAAGGGGGATTTAGGAAGGGAAAAGGGTGTGTAGATCAGATATTTGTTCTAAGATGTTTAGTTGAGAAGTATCTAGAGAAGGGAAGGAAAGTGTATGCTGCCTTCATGGACTTGGAGAAAACTGATGACAGAATAGATAGGCAAGGTATGTGGAAGGTATTAAGAATATATGGAGTGGAGGGGAAATTGTTGAGTGCTGTGAAGAGTATGTACGAGGGTGCTAGGGCTACGGTGCGAGTGGATGGTGAGCTGAGTGAGTTCTTTGATCTCAATGTGGGACTGAAACAGGGGTGTATGATGTCTCCATGGCTGTTTAATATATATATGGATGGGGTTGTAAAGGAGGTGCAAGGTAGGGCAGTGGATGTGGGGCTGGCCCTAATGAATGAGGGTGAGATTTGGAAGCTTCCGGTGTTGCTGTTTGCTGATGATACAGTATTGTTGAGTGAAGATGAATGGGAGTTGCAAGGTTTGGTGAATGAATTTGGGACAGTGTGTAGGAGGAGGAAGCTGAAAGTTAATGTAAACAAAAGTAAAGTTATGGTGTTTGAGAGGAATGAAGTCACAGAGTGTGCAGTGAGGTTGGATGGTGAGGATAGGGAGAATGTGAGTGCATTCAAGTACTTGGGTAGTGTGATGAGTAAGGATGGAACTTTGGGGGATGAAGAACGTGAAAAGGTACAGCAGGGAAGGAAGGTTGTTGGTTCGCTGAAAGCAGTGATGAGAAATAGGGAGGTGAGTATGGAAGTTAAGAAGTCACTGCATGATGGCGTTGTGATCCCTACCCTGACGTATGGAAGCGAGGCGTGGACCTTGCAAGAGGGGAACAAGTCAAGAGTGAGAGCAGTGGAAATGAGTTACTTGAGAGGAGCATGTGATGTGACGTGGAGGGACAGGTTGACGAATGAAGAAGTGAAGGAACGTTGTGGGGTAGATGTGGATGTGGTTGAGAAGATTAGAAGAAATACACTGAGGTGGTTTGGACATGTGGAGAGAATGGAGAATGAAAGACTGACTAAGAAGGTGTATGTAGGTGAGGTGGAGGGAGGGAGAGGGAGGGGTAGACCGAGGATGAGGTGGAGGGATGGAGTTGAGAGGTATATGAGGGAGGGGGGGTGAGTTGGGGGGAGGGTAGTCAAATGGTGGGTGACAGAGTGACTTGGAGGCGTTTTGTCTGCGGCCACCCATTGCGGGATTAGGGCGTCGGGCTATAGATAGATAGATAGATAGACGTTTTATATTGTTTGTTATTGCTCAAAACAAGGGATCACACAGAATGCATAGCAGTAAGGAGGTAGAGCACAGCACCAAAACTGTGATATTTCTGAATTTATCGAAACTGTAGAGAATCTTCACACTTCTCTGGCAATCTTAGAAAAATGTAATGGACCTGACTTAGATTATGCTTACTTTTCTCAAAAATCGCTACCATTTTGCTGATAACGGCCAGTAAATGAAAAATTGATACCAAAATTGAATTATCTCAGAACCTATGTTACAGCAGATCTTAGCATATCTTTGGAAATTTTATGAGAAGAAACCGGTGTTACCTAAGTGACTTTTCTCATAATATGTCACCATATTCCTGAAGAAAGAAAGATTATTTATACATTGCTTACCAAAACAATGTAATGCTGTAACCTAACGCACACTGAACCTATGCAGCTCACTGGAAAACTTATGGAAAGTAACAAATATTACATACATTGCTGCATTGAAATTTGCTGCTAAATTGCTAAAAGTATTAAAAAAAAAAAAAAAAGCCAACTCAAGTCCTGGCTGTCTGGAAAATAATTAGAGCAACAGAGGACCTATGCATATGGTGTGAAATCTAAATTGTCAGCACTGGCAAACATACTCATTCCAACACTGTCAAGTATTGAAGCCTACATTTTTTTCTCTTAACCTGAGGCATCCCATCGACGTATGGGAACGCCGCAACGTTTTGTCACAGCTAGACCCATCGACGTACCAGTATGTCGTGCAATTGCAAGGTTCATATTTTGCACAATTTTCAATTTTCACGGGTGATTTTTGGTATGTATACATGGGACACTTTCCACTACAAGATGCCAGGCAGGGACAATGCCTTACCCTGCACAACCTCCCCTCCCCCCGCACGCCACTGTCTCGGCAATTCACCTGTTACCAGACTAAAGACATATCGTGCCATGGTACGAAATTCAGGGCCAGAATGATTCCCCAATCGATGACAATGTGGAGGACAAAGTTTATGTAGTATTAGAAGAAGAAACAGTCAGAAATGATGATCAGGTAATGTGGCAAAAAAAAGGTCAGGTATGTTGATGTGTTTGGTGAGTGAAACGATGCTGATATTGCCTATATTACTGTGTGAATACCAATATACTCTCGTACTGCATAAAAATTCATATCAAAAAAATAAATGAATACCATTTATGAGTGGTGTGGAATAGTTACCCTCCCATAGAACTCGTTCTATTTGGAGCCAGCCTGATAGAAAACCAAGTAAGGTAAGGAGAACTGCCACCTGTACTTTAAACCTCAGGTGAGCGATTTCTCTATGAATTTTCGATGTTTCTCACCAAAAGCAGAGGTTGGAGCCAAAAATAAATTTTCCCTAAATTGGTCGGGACTGGGGGGAGTCAGTGGTGGAAAATCGGTCAGGACGGGGCAGGTTAAACCTCAGGTGAGCGATTTCTCTATGAATTTTCGATGTTTCTCACCAAAAGTAGAGGTTTGAGCCAAATTTTTTTTTTTTTCCAAAATTGGTCGGGATTGGGGAGAGTCAGTGGTGGAAAATAGGTCGGGACGGTGCAGGTTAACTCAATGTTCCATGAGTCGACCCTGTGGCAGAGGGAGTAGTTATTCCACAGCTATTTTACTTTCTTACTGGGTTGAATATTTTTCCTTTTCCTCTTCATTTTGGCTTTTCAAAGTTTGAAAAACTCATCACACCTCTCTGAATTTTTCAAGTAGTTCATACAAGTATACTGCAACAGTCTTCTGAACTCCTTGGTAGGAAAGGATGGGAAGCAAGTACAAGAGAATAACTTAATGTCCTGTTGCTGTTTAACAGTCCCTGTTTATTTATGTTTTTTTTATTTGTATGCCACTGAATAATGCAGTGTTTTGGGAAACATACTACACAAACACTCAAAATGGGAATTTCTTCACCAGTAATATAAATAATGTTCATACTCGTAGGTTAAATTCAGAGGTTTATTTATGTGAATTAAGTTTTCTATGTTTCTCAGGAACACAGTTCAGTTTTCATGATGAATGACTATTTCTTTCTGCATTTTCGTTCAAATGTAAAAGATTAACTGAATTCAAATATAACTATGATCCAGACTGCTGCTTGACATTTAGTACAGTAGTATGCTGCATGAAATGGGGGAACATTTAATAACCGGTAGGCAATGACTTTAGAAACATGAAAACTGGAGAGTTAGGCATGCAGAGTTCAGAAATGAATTCCAGCCACATCAGCACTTAATCCCTTCAGTTCGAGGATGTCTTTACTGTTTTATTCTTGCTGCCTCAAGACGAATTTATTCACCTTAAGTCTTGTTATGCTGGAGATGGTAGATATCACCGTTCATTAACATTTTCAGTACCAGAGCCCTAATGTAAATTTAGCAAAATTGTCCAAAGATACCAAAAAAAAAAAAAAAAAAAAAATGTATACTTGTTGTTTTTCTTGCTGTGGTCCCAGGCTCATCTGAAACAATAACCCAGTGGACTGCAAACTTAATTTACTTATCCTTATGATAAAGAAGAATGGGGCCGAGGGACATTTGTATAACTGGGCAGTGGAGATGCCCAATTAAATCAGTGCCACCACATCAAACCGACCCTCTCTAATGGTAAATGGTCGGGTCAGCATACTCATTGTCGCATCCCACAATCTCTAGCATTTTCCTTCTTCCTCCATTTCTCTCTTTCCCCGCCGCTGGTAACTACTTCCATTTTCCTCACTTCTTATCTCGCTCTTCCTCACCCGTCCTTCGTATCTCCTTTGATCTCTGGTGGAGAAAAAGAAGAAAGGGGCAACCGTGATGTGAAAATCCTGGGCATCATCGGGGAGGCAATGGTTATGAAGAAGAGAGAGAGAACGAGAGAGAGAGAGAGAGAGAGAGAATGTGTGTGTGTGTGTGTGTGTGTGTGTTCCTAACCTTCTGTATAAACAGTAGTAATAGAACGATTGCAACTCTCTAGGACGGCTAAAGGATAAAATGAAATGCCAAGAACTTGAGCAATGCGTCATTCGGTATGCGTCCACCAAGCGCTGCACATGGACTCACCATACAACCCCTATAACTGGGCTCATTGTGAGTTGAAATGAGACTAAAGATAAACAAAATCAACTCCATATGCCCTTGACATTTCACCACCTGATCTTCCTTAGATAATCGGTTCATCATCCCTTCATACTACTGACTAAAATCTGGGTTAAATCCGTCGAGGGGTTCGCAGATATTGCGCCCACACTCATATGACCATGGCCTTCGACCCCTTGACCTTGCTGACCTAATAAGTTCATCGTCCCTTCATACTGTACCACTGACAAAAGTTTGGTCAAGATCCATCCAGAGGTTCAGGCCATATCGTGCCCACATCCATGTGACTTTGATCATTGACCATGCTAACCTAATCATTTTATCATTTCTTCATACCGTATCATTGACAAAAGTTTGCTCGATATCCTTTGAGGGATAAAGGAGATACTGGATCCACAAGGATAATCCTAGCCAACTCCATATGATCTTGCCCTATGATCCCTTGACCTAAATTACCTAATATAATCATCACCCCCCCATACTGCATCACTGACAAGAGTCTGGTGGACATCTGGAGATGGGTTCAGATGTGCCCACAAGAGTGTTACAGACGTACGCACCCACACATGCACGGATGGACAGACTAACCACCTCATGCCTCTTTCACCATAGGTGGACGGAGGCATAACAACTTTATACAGCAACTAACATGTTAATATAAGGAGGGATCCACAAGAATGATTTTATCAGGGCTGACCAAGAGTGTTCATCCCAAAACTATAGTCTGTCAGATGTTGTTGCCAGTTGTTCTTTATTACCACAGATGACTGAGTGAATAAAAGCTGAGATGCAGAAATGCAAAGATGACAATAAGACAAAACTATGATGAATATGAAAAACAAAAATGAAACAAATATAATCCCGAATATAAGTGAGTCAGATGGGTAGGTAGTACTTAAATATCCTTTTGGTGAGATACCTTGGCTTCCCTTAGCCAATTGGCTTTGTAATTCTCCTCTTTAGAGAGCCAAGGAAGTTTCTCCTGGTAACCAACTGTGCCATCAGAACCTGCTCAGCCTGAGTAATTATAATAATGATAATAATAATAATAATAATAATAATAATAATGATAATAATATTAATAATTATAATAATAATAATAATAATAATAATAATAATAATGAAAGAAATGCTGAGAACTTGGACCCCAAGCTATCGACGCAAAGCATTGCTCAGTAGGCTTCTGTCAAATTTTCTTCACAGACTTGCCATACAACTTCCATGACAGAGTTCACTATGGGTTGAAACGAGACTAAAGATAAACAAAGACGACCCCATATAGTCTTGACCTTTCAACCCTTGACCTTGCTGATCGAATCAGTTCATCATTTTTCATACTGTATCACTGACAAAAGTTTGGTCATAATCCGTCGAGGGGTTCAGAAGATATCACACCCAAATCCATATGACACTGTCCTTTGACCCCTTGACCTTGCTGACCTAATCAGTTCATCTCTTCATACTGTATCACTAATAAAAGTTGGGTCAAAATCCGTCAAAGGGTTCAGGAGACATTGCATCCACAAGGGGAGGCGGTGGCTCAATCGGTAGAGAAGTTGCCTGCAGTCCTAGCGGACCCAGGTTCAAATCCCCGCTGGGGCAGGGAACAGTTTAAGGATTTGAATTTAATAAAAGCAGACTTTACCGATCTACCAGAAGACCCGCCGACATGTCGTAAAAATACCCCTTTTAATACCAGTACACCAGTCCTGTATGAGACAGCCATAGCATGTATTCAATATGGACGGTGGGTGTTAACGCCGAAGTGGTGACATGTAGAGGTGCATGGTATGTAGGAGGATTACATGTTGAGTGCAGGCTGTGAAGCCTATGCGCAGAGTCAGACACATAAACAAACACAAAAGTCGACCCCATAGGACCATGACCTTTGGTCACTTTTACTTGCTGATATAGACAGTTCATCATATCCTCATATTGCATCACTGACTAAAGTCTGGTGGATACCTGTTGATGGGTTCAGGAGATATCATGCTCACCACAGTGTTATGGATGCACACACCGAAGCATGCAAGTATACACCCATGCTTGCACGGACAGATCAGTCACTTAATGCATCCTCAACCATAGGTGGAAGGAGGCATAATAATAATAATAATAATAATAATAGTAATAATAATATTATTATTATTATTAGTATTATTATTATTATAAATAATAATAATAATAATAATAATAATAATAATAAAAATTAGAAAACAGTAAGATTGTCCAAGGATAGTTTTGATAAGGAAAATTTTCCCTCAGTGATTGCTTACAAGTAGCCAGGCTTTAACCCCTAACTGCTGGGTGTCTGTAAGGATGGATGACAAAGAGGCACCAGGTTCCCACTGGATATCGGAAGGAACCGCAATTGTTTTTGCACCTGACTCTGAAGTGGCCGCCACTTGATCTCGTCACCAAAAGCTAGGGAGAGAGTCCTGCCAGCCAAGTCAGCCATACCTTAATCATCTCTGTGACTTTGCCAGGTGTAAGACGAGATTTTCTTAAACTTTCTCATCCGATTCTGTACCTGCCTTACGTGGACATTTGCCTCGTCCACCCTTGCCAAGTCTCTTTGCAAGGATACTAGGAAAGGGCTCAGTGATAGTGCCATAAGGCATGCCTTGGTTGCAACTGTGTCGTTTATCTAGTAATGGAAAAGTTATCACATTGAGAGCGAATCCAAAGTCCCGTCTGCGAGCACACACGAATACATCCTACTTTGAGCACCAAAAATCACTCCTCTTCTTCACGTCATTACTCATCGATGTGATGGCCTACAAACCTGGGGATGTTTTTATTTGCAAGAAGAAGTGTTGGTGAGTAATATGGTCACTAATTTGTTAACCTAACTCTTGTACAGTACTTTTCGAGATATTAAGGCTTGAAAACAAGCAATCTGGGGGAAATTGGGTGTTCTGAGACAAATGCCACAGTAAATATAGCCCGGTGACTAGGGTTAGAGGCACCTTCAGGTCACGGTCACTGATCTTGTATCTGCAGCCTTAGGCCACTGAAGTATATAAGTCCATCAAGTTTACAGGCTCTAGCTTTAGTCCATAATGGAAGAGTAGGTGACATCCAGAATATCAAGACAAATCACAAACTTTACCTAAGGCAAAAAAGCCTAGGTCACTAATCTTGTACATGTCGCCTTTGGTCACGACAGTCTATCAGTCCATCAAGTTTGGTGGATCTAGCTTTATTCTTTCATGGAAAATTAGGTGACATCCGGAATATCCGGAATAGTCCCAGTTTTTTACCCTAGGAGGGGTCAAGGCCACTGATCTTGTGCAGGTCACAGTAGGTTATCACGGTCTGTAGGTCCACCAAGGTTGGTAATGTAGCTATCGTTCATTGGAAAAGTAAGTGACATTAGGGATATCTGGAAAAGTCCTAATTTCTGAACCCAGATGAGGTTAAGATCACCGATCTTTTACATGTCCCCTTAGGTTATCACAGTCTCTAATTCCACCAAGTGTGTTGGCCCTAGTTTTAATCCTTCATGGAAAATTCAGCAACATCCTGAAAATTTGGAACAGTCCCGGTATTTGACCCCAGGCGATCTTAGTGCATAATCAATCAATTACAACCATACTACAGTACGTTCTGTACTGTGTCTACATTAATGTTGTATTGCAATAAAATTTGAGCTTCGTAGCTTAAGCAATCATTGAGGTAGAATGGCTGACTCACCTTTCTGTGTTCTGGATAATATCTGGAAATCTGTTTGACGTACTGCACTAGAATTGGCCAATCGATGCAGTCAGCTTTCGAGGTAAGTTGACCAAGTTTAAAGGCTCTAGGCTACGTAGCTTTTGAAATACATGTATGACAATTTGATGTCCAAGGACAATTTTGATAGAGAAATACTTCCCACAGCCATTGCCTACAAGAAGATGGGAGTGACCTTGAAGTCCAGGTGATTTAGTGGATCTCACCATAGGGCCTGACAGTCAGTAATGACACCAAGTTTGATGCTCTTGCTTTTGCACTTCATGGACAATTTGGTGACAACCAGACTATCCAGAAAAGTCCTAACATTTTACCCTGGATGAGGTCAAGGTAACTGATTTTGTGCATGTCGCTTTATGTCATCACAGTCTGTAAGTGCACCACGTTTAGCTTCTCCAACTTAACCCGCGGCATCCTGTCAATGTTCTTTAACGTCCACACGTTTTGTCACTGCCAATCCCGTCGACGTACATAAACGCGAAAAAATTGCAAGGTCCCTAATTTGCACAATTTTCAATTTTCCCGAGTCATTTTTGGTATGTATACACGTGACACCTTCCTCAACAAGATGCCAGGCAGGGACAATGCCTTACCCAGCATGACCTCCTCCCCCCCCCCTGCATGCCATTGTCTCAGCAATTCACCTGTTATCAGTGACCTGGCCAGAGTAGCCATGTCATGCCATGGTACGAAATTCAGGGCCAGAGTGATTCCCCAATCAATGACAATGTGGAGGACAAACTTTACATAGCATAGAGGAAGAAATAGTTAGAAATGATGATCAGGTAATGTGGCAAAAAAAGGTCAGGTATTAGTGAGTGAAACGATGCTTATAATGCCTATATTACTGCTTGAAAACCAATATACTCTTGTACTACATATAAATTCGTACCAAGTAAATAAATAAATAGTTTTTGAGTGGATAAAATAGTTATCCTCCTATAGAACTTGTTTTCTTTGGTGCCAGCCTGATAGAAAACCCAGTAAGGTAAGGAGGTACTCCTACCTGTAATGAGTATTTTAAACCTCAAATGAGTGATTTCTCTATGAATTTTCGATGTTTCTCACCAAAAGCGAAGATTTGAGCCAAAAAAAAAAATTTCCTAAAATGGTTGGGTTTGGAGGGAGTCAGTGGTGGGAAAGTGGTCGGGATGGGGCGGGTTAAATCCTCAAGGCAAAATTACAGGAGATCCAAAGTATCTGGAAAAGCCCCAATTTTTTCACTATAGGCTATGTCAAGGTCACTGATCTTGGTCATGTTTCGTTAGTTCATCACCGTCTAGAAGTCTACCAAATGTGGGTTGATCTAGCTATCCTTTATGGAAATCTAGATGACATCCGGAATATCCAGAAAAGTCCCATTTCTTTTACCCAGATGAGGCCAAGGTCACTGATCTTGTGCATGTCACCTTAGATCATCACAGTTTATAAGTCCACCACGTTTGGTAGCTTTAGCTTCAATCTTTCACGGAAACTTAGGCGACATCTGGAGTATCCTAAAAAGTTCCAATTTTTTACACCCAAATGTCTCAGAGAGTAACCAACCAACTGGAACCATATTCCTTTCTACCTGCATCCGTCTTAAGGCTATATTGTATAAAATGTCAGCTTTCTAGCTAAACGAGTTTTTTAGATATTCTGGCTGACTCGGTTTTCTGTGTTCCGGATAATAACCAGAGATTCGGTTGATGGATTGCCACCTTATTTGGCCAAAAGTAGTGGAATGCTTCCCAACTAAGTTGGCCAAGTTTGAAGGCTCTAGGCCAAATAGCCTTTGAAATACCACAATTTAAAATAAGCAAGAGCAATAATAATAACTAGAGCACTGTATAAATGCCCAAGGGTAATTTTGATGGAGAAAAACTTCCCACAACCTCTGCCTACAAGAATCCAAATTATAAAGGGATCTTGAGGTCAAGAATATTGATCTTGTACATGTCACCTCAGGTCATCACAGTCTATAAGTCTACCAAGTTTAATGTTCTAGCTTCAGTTCTTCATGGAAAATTAAGTGAAAACTGGAATATCCAGGCAAGTCCCAATTTTTGACTCCAGGTTAAGCCAAAGTCAATGATCTCGCGCATGTCATCTCAAGACATTATAGTATACAAGTAAATCAAGTTTGGCGACTCTAGCTTTAATTTGTCATAGATAATTAGGTGACATCCAGAATATCTCGAAATAGTCCCAGTGTTTTACCTCAGGCGAGGTCAAGGTCATTGATCATGTGCATGTCACCTTAGGTCATCACAGTCTATGAGTCCACCAAGTTTGGTGACATTAGCTTTAATCCTTCATGGAAAGTTAGGTGACAACTGGAATATCCAGAAAAGTTCCAGTTTTAGACCTCAGGCGGGGCCAAGGTTGCTGATCTTGTGTACTTCACGTTAGGTCATTACATTCAGTAAGTCCACCAAAGTTGGTGCTGTATGTTTAACCCTTCATGGAAATTAGGTGACATCCTGAATATCTGGAAAAGTCCAAATATTTTACCCTGGCCATCTCAAAGAGTTATCAGCCGATTACAACATACTCCTTTCGGCACTGCTTTCGCTTCAAGGCTGTATTATTGTAAAAATTTCAACTTCCTTGGTTAAGAGGTTCTTGAGATTTTGTGGTTGACTCACTTTTACGTGTTCTAGATAATATGTGGAGATCTGGTTAACAGATTTCCACCATTTTTAGCCAAAACAAGTGGACAGCAGTCCCACTAAGTTGACAAAATTTGAAGGCTCTTGGGAAAATAGCCTTTGAAATATCGCAATTTTAAAATTACTACTACTACTACTACTACAACTACTACTACTACTACTACAGAACCACAACTAGCAGTTATATTAGTGTTAGTGTTATTAGAAGTCATAGTAGTATTGACAAAAAACAAGAAAAAATTTCACAGGGATGTGGGAAGTTTGAACTAGAACGCCATAAAAATGTCCAAGGTATATTTTCATAAAATTTTACACACCATTGCCTGCTAGAAGCCGAGCTATAAAGGGACCTTGACGTCAAGGTCATTGATCTTTTGTCTGTCAGTGTAGGTCATTATAATCTATAAGTCCACCAAGTTTGGTGGCTTTGGCTTTATTATTTCACGTAAACTGAGGAAACTTCTCTGTCTTCTAGAGTAGTCTAAAATTTTGAGCCATTGGCAATCTCAGAGAGTACTGATCCGATCTGAACTATACCAAGCACTGCTTTATGATCTTGACCCAAGTATATGCCATTAAAATTTCAGCTCTCTGTCTTAATGGTTCTTGAGCGTTAGGGTAGCCTTTTTTTCTGGATCCTATTTGGGTTCCGGTAGACAGCTCAGGATGATATTTGGTAAGATATAGTGACCATTGTTGAAAGTTTTAATAATGATAATAATAACAAGAATAATAACTATAACTCTGCAACTGTCCTATGGACAGTCACTAGACTCGACCTGCTGTTTGTTAGTTACCTTGACTGCACTGGAGAGATTTGGATTTCTTTTTTCTATCAGCAGTGGTCCATACCAGGACACATAACATGGGCCCTTTAAATTTCCTGCACGGTCTCTGGTTCTCCAGGAACCAATAGGATACTTTGAAGCTGGCTTAATAATAATTAGTTACGTATTTATAGTGTGTAGCCATAATAAGCAGATAAGGTATGTGTTTCATAAACAAGATCTGAAGATGCTGAGGTAACTTCATGTTTAACATCAAAATGGGATCCGACAAAGGTGTCAAGGAACGCATGTCTGCTACTATTTCTTACAATGACCTTGGCCCCATTGGGGAAATTTGGATTTGTTTTCTATCAGCAATGGCCTATGCCAGAGCACGGAACTTGGGACCTTCAGATTCCCTGTGCAGTCCGCATTTCTCATGGAATTGTTCTAGGACTCTGAGACCAGAATGATAAATACTAGAACTCTGTAACTGTCCTGCAGACAGACACTAGTCTCCATCTACTGTTCCTTACAGTGGCCTAAACCCCACTGGGGAGATTTGGATTTTTTTCTCTATCAGCAGTGGTCCATGCAAGAACACATAACCTGGGCGTTTCTGATTCCTTGAACAGTCTCTGGTTCTCCTGCAATCGTTGGGAGACTCCGTGGGTGGAATATTAATAATTTCTTACATATTAGTATTGTGTAGCCACAGTAAGGAAGCTTTCCCATGTTGCTGTTGTTGTTTAAAGATATCTCCCTCATATTGAGGGAGCTCGGCCATACATTAGCCCGGTCAGTGGCGATGGCTTTTGACAGGGGCATCTCCTGGTTGGCAACTGCAACCCACCAGGATCCGCTGGTTGGCCACCCAGCTGTCTGTCAGGGCAACCCAGCAGCCACCAGAGGGCTCGCTAGGCTCGGCGAGCAATGTTTCCCACACTGTATATACACTGTATATGGCTAGTGAGGGAGTGATCGCCCTCTACCTACACAGAAAAGCCCTCGGGAGCAGGGGGGTGGTTGCTTTCTCAGGCAGAGGAACTCCTTGAGAGTGAAATGGCTGGGAAGCATGCCGGCACGTGACTGGCTACAGCATAGCTGGGTCTTTCGGGTGTGGGGAATCAGGCAAGTTAGCTGCCTACTGCGACTGCAACACAATGGCGAGGTGTTCAGGAAGTTAGCCAAAGAAACCTTGATGGACTCTGAAAGAACAATAATGGCCCCCAGTCCCGTGCAGCCCTTAAATGGGCAGGGGGTGCTAAGAATCTCACGGTTGCCTCAGTTACAATCTAATTCCTTTGTCAATGCAAAAAATACAATTAAAATTGGTAACTGGAATGTGAGAACGCTAAATCATGACGGTAAAATCGATGAGTTAGTGAAGGTTTTTCAAAATTACGGACTTGATATTTGTGCTCTGACAGAAACTAGATTAACTGGAGTCGATAAGTTGGATTTGGAGGATGGTATACGTTTATTGATATCTGGCCGACAGGACGGAATGCATTATCAGGGAGTAGGATTGTTGCTGGGTTGTAAAGCAAATAAGGCTTTATGTGAGTGGGATCCTATAGATGAGCGATTGCTATACGCACGGTTTAAATCAAATCATGGCAACATCAGTCTGTTTGTGTGTTATGCACCTACTAATGATGCACTCGATGAAAGGAAAGACACATTTTATGAAAAGTTGCAAGAAGGAGTAGGAAGGGTACCTAGACATGATGTTTTGATCTGCGTTGGAGACTTTAATGCAGTAATGGGCTGTTCAAATGAGGGATTTGAGGCATGTACGGGTAAGATGGGAGTTGGTAGTAGGATGAGTGAAAACGGAGTGAGGTTTGGAAGCTTCTGTCTAGCAAATGACTTAGTCATCGGGGGCACACTCTTTCAGCATTGCAATATACACAAGACAACTTGGGTGTCGCCGTGTGGAAAATATAAAAATCAGATTGATCACATCGCTATCAGTAGGAGGCATAGAAGTTCTCTGCTAGATGTTCATGTTAAACAGGGAGCGGATATTGGTAGTGACCATCAACTCAGCATTGCAAAAATAAGGTTTAAACTTAAAAATCAGAAGAAGGAAAAATCTGGTGTTGGTAGATACGATATTGTTAAGCTTAGAAGAGAGGGAGAAGAAAAGGAGGAATTCAGATTAGAATGCAGAAATAGGTTTTTGGTGTTGGAAACGTTGGAAGAGGGGGAGAGAAGTGTAGATGAGATGTGGGAGGATGTGAACAAAGTTTTGCATGAGACTGCTGAATGTACGATTGGAAGGAGACATAGATTCAGGAGAAAGAAATGGATATCAGAGGAAACGTGGGATATGATAAAAAAGAGAGGTGAGGCTAAATTGAGGAGTGAGATGCAATGCGTTGATGAACGAGAGATTGAATTAGCAAGAGCTGCGTACTGGAGTTTGAATTCAGAAGTAAGAAGGTTAGCTAGAAGAGATAAAAGAAGATGTGTGGATGAAAAGGTTGCAGAGACTGAAATCCTAATAAACAAAAATGATGGACAGAGTCAAAGAATAGCATATAAATCGATTAGAGAACTGAGTGGTAATGCAGGTAAACGCAAGGAAATACCAATTAGAGACAGGGAAGGAAATTTATTGACCAAAGATGGAGATATTAAAAATAGATGGAAAGAGCATTTTGAGACAGTTCTTAATAGACCAATACCACCAGAAGAGGATATACCGTCTGCTCAGGAAGATTCAAATATAGAAACAGGAGAGTTGAGGCTTGCAGAAGTGGAGAAAGCAGTAAAACAGTTAAAGAATAATAAGGCACCAGGGGAGGATGGTTTATTTCCGGAAATGTTTAAAGTGGAGGGGGATAGATTAATAATGATCTTGACCAAGCTATTCAATAAGATATGGGTGACGGGGTTACTACCATCAGTTTGGAAGAATGGTGTAATTGTTAAAGTTCCGAAGAAAGGAGACCTGAGTGAATGTGGTAATTGGAGGGGAATCTCTTTGTCACCAATAGCTTTGAAAGTTTTCAGTAGAGTGTTGTTAAATAGGTTGGAGCCGGTGGTTGAGGGTATTCTGAGGGATGAACAGGCTGGTTTTAGAAAGGGACGTGGTTGCAATGATCAGATCTTTATAGTTAGGCATTTGATGCAGCAAGTTAATGAAATGAGAGTACCGTTAAGTCTTTGTTTTGTTGATTTTGAAAAGGCTTTTGATAGTGTTTCGAGAGAGTCTATGGGGAAGATCATGAGACATTATGGAATACCAGAGGAGTTTGTAAGGGTCATTATGAACATGCATGAGGACACATTTTGTAAAGTGATGGTTGATGGTTGTCTGAGTGATTCGTTTGAAGTCAAGTCCGGAGTAATTCAAGGTGGTGTTCTATCGCCTTTACTATTTATATTGGTCGTTGATTACATTATGAAACGTGTTGGAACAGAAACCGGTGCAGGTATACTTTGGGGAGAGAACAGGAAACTTTTGGATTTAGATTATGCAGATGATATAGTTTTGATTTGTGATGGGCCAGAAGAGATGCAGAGAGTGTTGTACTGTTTGGTGAGTGAAGGTCGCAAGATGGGTTTGGTTATTAATTGTGGAAAAACTGAAATAATCAATATGAATATGGAAAATGCGCAGGAATGTGTAATTGGAGGTATGGTTGTAAAGCAAGTTGATAGGTTTAAATATTTAGGTACTTATTTAGCCAAGGATGGTTCTTTGAACTTTGAATTCGAGGAAAGGTTAAAGAAGGCTAATCAGGCAATGGGAATGCTTAAAAATATTTGGAATAATAATAATTTCTCTGTGCATACAAAAATCAAACTTTATAAGGTAATGGTTAGGAGTATCTTAATTTATGGACACGAGTCTTGGTACAGCACAGTGACTATGGAAAATAAATTCTTGGTGTTTGAAAATAAAGCACTTAGAAGAATATTAGGAGTTAAGTGGTGGGAAAGGATATCAAATAGTAGAATTAGAGAAATAACGGGAGTGCAGCCGATCGATGAATATGTTAGATTCTCACGATGGAAGTGGCTAGGACATGTGTATAGGAGACAGGGAATAGTACGAGGTACACCAGGGTGGGTGGCACCTGGTAGGAGAGGTAGAGGAAGGCCAAAAGAGACGTGGGTGAGGACAATGAGACGGGAAGCTGGAGATGAGTGTTGGGGAGATCTTGAGGAGTTAGCACAAGATAGGATGTGGTGGTGTGAGTTCATCGAGACCCTATGCATCCCCGAGGGTGCCACAGGAAATGATTGATTGAAAGATTCCATGCACATATAGTGCAGGCAGGGCCATACATTAGCCCGGTCAGTGGTGTATGGGCTGATTAAAAAAGAGTAAGTGGGGAGAACAGGACCTGGGGAATGCCCAGCACACACGTCCTGTCTCCTGGCTTTGTGGTGTGTGTGTTTCCCATGTGGTAAGGTATGTATAATATAAATATAAACAAGATCTGAAGACCCTAAGGTAACTTCTCGTGCAACAAGGGATCTGAGAAATGTGTCAAAGAACGCATGTGTCTGCTACTGTTTCTTACAATGACCTTGACCTAGTAGATTTGGATTTTTTTCTTTCAGCAATGGCCCATGCCAGGACACATAACCTGCGCCCTTCTAGCAAAGTCTCCGGTTCTCCTGGAACCGTTACGGGACTCTGAGACGAGAATAATAAAAATACCAGTGAAAACAATAGTCTTCACCTACTGAAATTAACTAGACAAGTGCAAGTATCCTATGAACAGTCCCTAGTCTCCACCTACAGTTTCTTAGTAACCTTGACCCCAATGTGTAGATTTTGATTTTTTTTCTATCTGCAATGGTCCTTGCAAGGACATAACCTGGCCCTTCTGATTCCTTGCACAGTCTCCAGTTCTCCTGCAATCGTTGGGAGACTCTGTGGGTAGAATAATAAAAATTTCTTATGTATTATTACTGTGTAGCCACAATAAAGAAGCTTTTTCATATCGTTCGTTCGTTCGTTCAAAGATTCCCTGCACCTATAGTGCAGGCCGGGCCATACATTAGCCCGGTCAGTGGGGTATGGGCTGGTTAAAAAAACAGTAAGGGGAGTGGACAGGACCTGGGGATTGCCCAGCACACACGTCCTGTCTCCTGGCTGGCTTTGTGGTGTGTTTTTTTCAAATCGTTCGTTCGTTCGTTTACAGATTTCCTGCATCTATAGTGCAGGCCAGGCCATACATTAGCCCGGTCAGTGGGGTATGGGCTGATTAAAAAATAGTAAGGGAGGAGACAGGGCCTGGGGATTCCCCAGCACAAACTCCCTGTCTCCTGGCTGGCTCTGTGGTGTGTGTGTGTGTGTGTGTTTTCATATGATAAGGTATGTATGATATAAACAAGACCTGAAGACCCTAAGGTAACATCTTGTGCAACATCAACAAGGGGTCTGAGAATGGTGTTGAAGAATGGATGTGTTTGCTACTGTTTCTTCCAATGACCTTGACCAGGGAGATTTGGATTTTTTTTTTCTATTAGCAATGGCCCATGCCATGACACATAACCTCGGCCCTTCAAATTCCTTGCACAGTCTCGGGCTCTCCTGGAATCGTTACGAGACTCTGTGGCGAGAATAATAATAAAAATACCAGGGAAAACAACAGTCTTCACCTACTGAAACTAACTAGAAAACTGTAACTGTCCTATGAACAGTCCTTAGTCTCCATCTACTGTTTCTTATTACCCTAACCCCAATGTGGAGATTTGGATTTTTTTTTTTTTTTTTTTCTGTTGGCAGTGGTCCATGCCAGGACACATAACCTGGGCCCTTCAGATTCTTTGTGTAGTCTCTGGTTCTCCTGGAATCGTTGCAAGGCTCTGAGGTGAGAATAATAATAACTAGAACTCTATAAGTGTCCTATGGACAGTCACTACTCTCCATCTACTGTTCCTTACTGGGGAGATTTGGAATTTTTTTTTCTATCAGGAATGGTCCATGCCAGGACACATAACCTGGACCCTTCAGATTCCTTTTCAGTCTCCGGTTCTCCTGGAATCGTTGCAAGACGCTGAGGCGAAAATAATAATAATAATACCAGCAAAAACAATAGTCTCCAACTACTGAGACTAACTAAAACTCTGTAACTGTCCTATAGATTGATCCTAGTCTCCAACTACTGTTTCTTAGTGACCTTGACCCCATTCTGGAGATTTGGATTTTGTTTTTCTATCAGCAATGGTAAATGCCAGGACTCATAACCTTGACCCTTCAGATTCCTTGCATAGTCTCCGGCTCTCCTGGAATCATCATGAGACTCTGTGGCAAGAATAATAATATAATAATAATACCAGAGAATATATTACTCTCCACCTACTACATAGGTGGAGAATAATAATAGTAACTAGAACTCTGTACCTGTCCTACAAACAGTCACTAGTCTCCACATACTGTTTCTTAGTGGCATTGACCCCATTTAGGAGATTTAGATAAATAATAATTAGTTATGTATTAAGATCTGAAGATCCTAATGCAACTTATTGTTTTACATCAACAAGGGATCTGAGAAAGGTGTCGAAAAATGCTCGGGCCTCCTACTGTTTCTTACAGTGACCTCAACCCCACTGGGAAGATTTGGATATTTTTCTATCAACAATGGCCCATGCCAGGACACATAACCTGGGCCCTTCAGATTCCTTGCATAGTCTGCAGTTCTCCTGGAATCAATGTGAGACTCTGATGTGAGAATAATAAAAATAATATCAGTGGAAACAATAGTCTCCACCTATTTAGTAGGTGGAGTAGGTGGAGACTAATGATAATAACTAGAACTCTGTAACTGTCCTATGGAGAGTCACTGCCCTCCACCAACTGTTTCTTAGTGACCTTGACCCCACTG
The DNA here is from genome assembly GCF_032717465.1 of Coenobita brevimanus. Lineage (NCBI taxonomy): Eukaryota > Metazoa > Arthropoda > Malacostraca > Decapoda > Coenobitidae > Coenobita > Coenobita brevimanus. The sequence goes on from NC_137065.1 coordinate 27,634,623, forward strand.
GGGATATTTGGAATAATCTTTCTAACAGCAATGGTCCATGCCAGGACACATAACCTGGACCCTTCAAATTCCTTGCGCAGTCACCGTTTCTCCTGGAATCGCTGGGAGACTCTGAGGCCGAAATAATAATAATTAGTCACGCATTTTTACTGTGTAGCCACAGTTCAGAGGCATCATCCTGTGACGAGGTATGTGTAATATAAAATAATAAGATCTGAAGACCAAAGGTATCTTCTTGTGTGACATCAACAAGGGATCTGACAATTGTCTCAAAGGACATGTGTGTCTGCTACTGCTTCTAACAAATGACCATGATCCCACTGGGGAGATTTGGATTATCTATCAGAAATGGCCCATGCCAGGACACATAACCTGGGCCCTTCAGATTCCTTGCACAGTCTCCGGTTCTCCCGGATTCGTTGCGAGACTGAGGAGAGAACAATAATAATATTACCAGGAAAAACAATAGTCTCCACCTACTACATAGGTGGAGACTAACAATAGCATCGTCTGTATGAGACAAAATTAATAATTTAAAAAATACTATTATTTTTATACCCTTCAGCCCGAGTACTTAATATTCTAATTAATTCTTGCTGTCTTCTGACAATTTTATTGAACCTAGGGAGGATATTTAGTACTGAACAGGTTAATTATGATTATATCTAATGCCTCAGTAGAGAAAAATCGTCCTTGAATTAAAAAAAAAAAAAAAAATGTCTTGTGACAGGAAGCATAAAAAAAAATAATCTTCCTCAACGAAATGTGACTCGGGAAAATTTGGTTGCGAGAATAACCTAGCTAGAAAGCCTACTTAAGGAGGTATCACACAGTACCTCGTATCAGGAACGGCCGAGGAAGATTTAAGTGGAACAAAACTTGGACGCTATCACACACGTTCCTCGTATCCTCGGCCAAGGAAATGCTTCTCACACTGTTGCCAGAGCCCAGTCTCACGACTGTGGAAAGTGATCACTGTCTATAAAGGCGAATTCAGCTGCCCCAGTCCAGAAAATTTGTGTTGAAGCCATTGTATTCTACTGATTAAGCAGTACGTTATTGTTGTTGTGATGTTTTCAGGTGGTGACTGGTAGCAGCAGCCTGGCAGCAGTACATCTAGCTGCAGTGGTGTCCTCAGTTGTAAACACGTGATAATTTTATCGACATCACAGTTCCCTCGGTACAGGAAATATTAACTCTTTATAAGGGTTTCAGAACGATTGATATTTATTCTAAAATATTAATAAGTATTCAGTGTTAGGCTAAATGTTCAATGCTGTAGTACGATATATTCTCTGTCGAGTCCCCTGGGTTTTGGTCACACTGTTTTGCCCGTCGTATCCTCGGCAGAAATCCATTCAGATGAATTCCAAATGCCTCTAGTATCGTCGGCAATTTTACCACGTTACCGTTCCGATTTACCATCGTATCCTCGGCAAACCTAGTATGAAGTGCCGTGTGATAGCCCCTTTAAGGTCTTTTATTACACATACGATATTGCATTTCATGGAAAATTGCGCATTACGATATTGCACTTCATGGAAAATTCCCCTTCCCCATTTTTTGCACATTCTTGGGGGAGGGGGGGCATTCAACATCTGGCTCACATGTATATTTCAGTCAGTTTTGATATTTCATGAGCGTGAAAACGCCCATCATCCACCCACTTAGTGTAGTGGTACCCTGTTATTAGGGTAGCTTTACATCGAGTGGCAAGTCAAATGATTTCATGTAAACCAGGAAATCATTTACAGTGCTGGGTGGTAACCTTATAACCAACCGACACGTGTTCCCTACGTGACAGCAAGTGGGTTGGCGGAGGGTTAGTGCCCCTCCCAGGAAAACAACTAACTAAAAATATGAACAAGAAGCCTCGGACCAGGACTGACCTAAATAAGACAACTAAGGACCAAACACAGAGCATGATACGGATGGCGACGTGGAATGTAAGGGGTGCAAATGATGAGGTGAAAGAGAGAGAGATTATCCAGGTGCTTGAAGGTGCGAAAGTGGATGTACGTGGATTAAATTAAACTAAATGGTGAGGTGAGAATGTGAGAGAATGGGAGTATGGATGGGGTATATGTGCAGAAGTAGGTGAGAATAAGAGGGCAAAAGAAGGAGTGTGTATTGTTGTGAGTAACAGATGGAAGGAGAATATGAAAGAGTATGGATCTGTTGGCTCAAGGATTGTATGGGTAAGACTGAAAGTTGGACTACAAATGTGGGCAATTGTGTGCATGTATGCGCCAACGCAAGACCATGCAAGCACAGTGAGAGAAGAGTTCTGGACAAATGTGGAAGTGTGCATGGGAAAGTTTGAAAGGAATGAGAGTGTTTGATTGGTGATATGAATGGTAAAGTTGCGAATGTGAAGGTGGATGGAGTAGTTGGTGAGTAGGGTGTGCCTGCTGAGATAGATGAGAAAGGCAGTGCTTTAGTGGACATTTGTGCCGGGAGGGGGTTGGTGGTAGCCAATACCCTCTTCAGGCACAAAATCATCCACAGGTATACATGGTGAGTGATGAGAAGGGTGGGTGGTGAACTGAATGAAAGGAAGACAGTGATTGATCGTGTGTGTGGATGAAAGGATGCGAAGATGAGTAATGGATGCAAGAGCACATAGAGGCTGGGGGAGTGGACTTTCTGACCACCACCAAGTGGTGGTCAGAATCAAGGTCCAAGTAAAATGGAGAAATAAAAGAATGGAAGGACGGGAGGAAGGAGTATATGCAAGGAGATTGGAAAGGTTACAAGCGGATGAGAAAGAGGCAGAATATAAGAGAGAATTGGAGGAGCGATTGGGTAAATATGATTTGGGACAGATAGGGGACATGGAAGGTGTGTGCAAGATATTCCCAGAAGAAATATGTGCACCTTGTGAGGTGGTATGTGAGGTGAAGAGAAGACAAAAGGGGGTGCAAGGAACAGCATGGTGGAATGAAGAGGTGAGACAGGCTGTGGCACAAAAGAAAAAAGCATATAGTGAGTGGATGAGAAATAGGGGAGTGGAAGAAGTTGAGAGACGGGAGAGAGAGTTATATGTAGAAGGCAAGAGAATGGTGAAAAGATTAATAAGAGAGAGTAAGAAGAGATTGGATGAGGAATTTCGAGGGAATTTGAGTGTCAAGTGGAGGGAATGTAAGAAAATGTTCTGGAAAGAGGTAGAGTCAGGGTGGCAATGAAGTAAGTATGGGAGTGAAAGATAAAAATGGTAGGTTACAAGTTGAGAAGGGAGAAAAAGTGAGCAGATGGAGAGGACACTTTAATGAATTGTTGAACATAGAGGATGGAAATAATGAGAGTATAATTGGCTGGGTAATGGCCGGGAGAAGGAGGGAGGTGAGAAGAAAGGAAGAAATCAGTAGGATAGAAGTTGTGGAAGCAATGAAGAAAGTCATATTGGGGAAAGCCCCCGGAATTGGCGAAGTGTGTGGTGAAATGCTGAAGCATGGGGGAGAGAGTAGTAGAATCGATGTGGAAGATGTGCAGATTGACCTGGGAGGAAAGTTGAGTCCCAGAGGATTGGAAGTCAGGTATAATTATTCCCTTGTACAAAGGAAAAGAGGAAAAAGAAGTGTGTGGTAATCATAGAGGCATTTGTCTTCTTAGTGTAATAGGAAAAGTGTATGGTAGGATACTAATTGACAGAGACAGTGAAATAACAGAGGAATTAGTTGGAGAAGAACAGGGAAGCTTTAGGAAGGGAAGAGGTTGTGTAGATCAGATATTCATTCTTAGACCTTTAGTGGAAAAGTTTCTAGAGATGAGATGGATTTGGAGAATTCATATGACAGGGCGGATAGACAAGGATTGTGGAAAGTATTAAGAATATATGGAGTAGATGGGAAGCTGTTGAATGCTGTTAAGAATACGTATGAGGGTGCTAAGGCTGCTGTGCGTGTGGATAGTGAACTGAGTGAGTTTTTCTATTTGAAGGTTGCGTTGAAACAGGGATGTGTCATGTCTCCCTGGTTGTTCAATCTGTATATGGATAGGGTTATTAAAGAGATACAAGGTAGGGCAGTGGATGTTGAAGTGGCCCTAATGAGAGAGGGTAGTGTTTGGAAACTCCCTGTACTGTTGTTTGCAAATGATACTGTGTTGTTAAGTGAAGACGAAGGGGAGCAGCAAGGCTTGGTGGATGAGTTTGGGAGAGTGTGTAAGAAACGGAATCTAAAGGTGGATGTAGGGAAGAGTAAAGTTATGGTCTTTGAGAGACGTGAAGTCAGTGAATGTACAGCGAGGTTGGATTATGAGGAAATGGAAAATGTGAGTGCATTTAAGTTCTTGGGTAGTGTGATGAATAAGGATGGAAGTTTTGAGGGTTACTTACTTGAAAGGGTACAACAAGGAAGAAAGGTTGCTGGTTCCTTGAATGCAGTGATAAGAAACAGGGATTTGAGCATGGAAGTGAAAAAGTTATTACATGACAGTATTGTGATACCAACTCTAACGTATGAAAGTGAAGCTTGGACGATGTTGGAGGGACACAAGTCAAGAGTGAGAGCAGTGGAAATTATTTATTAGAGAGAAGCCTGTCGAGTCACATGGAGAGACAGACTGACAAATAAGGATGTGAAGGAGCGTTGTGGTGTGGATGTGGATGTGGATGTGATAGGAAGTGTCAGGAGAAACATACTGAGGTGGTTTGGCCATGTGGAGAGGATGGAGAGTGAGAGACTGACGTGGAGTGTGTGTGAGTGAGGTGGAGGGGGAGAGAGGCAGGGGAAGGCAAAGGATGAGATTGAGGGATTTTTTTTTTTTTTATGTGTCCGACTCCGGGCATAGGCTTCACAGCCTGCTCCCAAGGCCCAGTAGTCCTCCTACATACCATACACCTCTACATGTCACCACTTCGGCGCTAACAACCACCGTCCATATTGAATACATGCTAGGGCTGTCTCATACAAGACTGTTGTATTGGTATTAGCGGGAGTATTTTTATGACATGTCGGAGGATCTTCTGGTAGATCAGTAAACTCTGCTGTTATTAAATTCAAATCCTTAAACTGTTCCCTGCCCCAGCGGGGATTTGCACCTGGGTCCAGTAGGACTGCAGGCCACCTCTCTACCGACTGAGCTACCACCTTCCCCTTGGAGAGGTATATGAGAGAGGGGTGTGTGAATTGGGAGCAGGGTAGTGAAATGGCGGGGGACAGGGTGACGTGGAGGCGATTTGTTTGTGGCCACCCCGTATAAGGGATTAAGGCTTCTGGCTATAGATAGATAGATAGATAGACAGATAGCAAACGACACACATAGCCATTTCCTTTCAAGCGTTTTTATAGCCTGCTGGGGAGATAATTCGCTGCCGTTCTCCCTGCCTTAGTAAAGTCAACGACATCGACTATGTATTTTACCCAAATGTTTTTTTTTTTTTTTTTTTTTTTAAATAGGAAATCCAACGTTGTCAAAATCTTGTTACTGAGTATGCAGACGGACATGCTTAACCTGTTTGCGCCCCGTGTCCTCAGTATGGGACGGAACTGAGAGTTTTCAAAATTTAATAATGAGGGAACCCCCGGGTAAGGACCCATGAGCTTCCCGACTATTAGCCGACAGGCGGAGGGCGGTGCGCGAAGCATCCTTCCAGCAAAATCCCTCACACAGCAACTCTGGGAACTAGGAGGTTAAGAGTTTGTAAGTGGATACGATGGTGCTCGTGATTAATTCGGACTTGACGATGCTAAGTCAGAGAAGCTGTGTGTGTGTGTGTGTGTGTGTGTGTGTGTGTGTGTGTGTGTGTGTGTGTGTGTGTGTGTGTGTGTGTGTGTGTGTGTGTGTGTGTGTGTGTGTGTGTGTGTGTAGGGAAGTGGGGTAAGGTGGTATACATAGAATCAGTATTTAAACTGATTCAGATAATTTTGTGGTCGAGAGAAATCTTCTGTCAAAGGTGTAAAGCCATGTAGTCTCTCTCTCTCTCTCTCTCTCTCTCTCTCTCTCTCTCTCTCTCTCTCTCTCTCTCAGTATTACTTTTTCATGTCTGATCGTTTCCATCTCCAATGGGCCTCCAATTTTAGTTTTCATTCAACTCGTCAATTACTCACTCGTGTTTTCGTTTTTAACTCTTCTTTACAAACTCCCATTTCCTTTTCTTTTATCCCTGTGATTTTTTTATATTATATTCATCATTTGATTCTGTACATTTTTTAGTCAGTATTTGTGTCTTCAATGTGCTTTCCTCTCACTCCTCTGCTTCACTCTGATTTTTTCATTAGGTTCGTGATGGACTTCTTCTCACACGTTTCCTTTGTTGACTGAACTTTAAATTTCATGTAAAGGTAGATTTAACTTTATGTCATTGTGTAGCTGTTGTGATTTTTTTTTATTACATATGTTACCCACTCTGTATTTGTTCGTGTCCTCTCTTTTCTTCTTAACCATCTGTTTTACCTTTCTTTCATTTCCATTCTTTTTCTGCTATCTTTTCTTATTTACCTCTTTCCCTCTCCACATCCCTTATTTCTCTTCCTCTTTCATTCTTTCCGTCTTTCCTTCCTACCAGTTTCCCTTCCCATCGTTCTTCCTTTCTTAACTGTTTTCATTTTTCTTCATGCCTTATTACATTCATCTTCTTTCATTTTCACTACTTATCTCCCTTCCTTTTCCCACTCCCCCCCTCCTTGCTTATTTTCTCTTTCCTTTTTTTCTTTCTCCTTCAGTCTGTTCATTCGTCCTTTTCTCCCTTCTGTATATCCTTCCTCTATCATCTCCTCACCGTCAACTGCCTAACATCTTCACCTTCTTTCCTTGCCTTCTTTCTGTCAGCTCTCCACACGATAATGGATTGGGTAGGCCCGATGATGGATAATACTGACAATAAGCAATTTCCGGCCCAGAAAACACTGTGTTGGATTTTTCCTCCAATTATTCTTTATCTGGAGGAGTGACTTGAAGCTGTGCGATGAGTATGGTTCAGATGCTGTATGATTTTTTTTTTTCTACTTTATCCTTGCTATTTACTAAAGATTTGATTCAGCCTTCAGCAGAGACTGCTCGAACAAGATTTACAAAATTAACATAAAAGTTATAAGGGCTCTTGTATTAGCGACGCAGACGTACTTGTTTTACTGAGTCTGTTTGATCATTTACCATCAAAACAGGTTCCAACTTTGAGCGTGGGTCTGGAAAGAAACCATTCGAATTTGATGTTTGACCATTGGTCAAGGTCAAATCTCGGGCGCAATGTCCCTGTGCTCTCCATTATATTGGCCTGCTGTATTTATACCTAAAGTCCCAAAGGGGAACCCAGACTTCCAGTATCTGACATCATCACAAAAATACTTGATAAAAAAATCAGAGGACATTCTCTCTCTCTCTCTCTCTCTCTCTCTCTCTCTCTGCTGATAGCAGTCTGTCCATTTCTCTTAGGTATTTCAGAACTGGCCATAAGAAATTATTGGACTCTTTACGCTGCTCGAACTCAGCATTCAGTAAACATGCAGACTTGAGGATATAATTGTCAGAGTTCTTCAACACCTCTTACTGTCTGCTTGAGATGTACTTAGAGTATTACTGTGATAATCTGAAGATCCTCATGTGACCAGCCATGTTCAGCTACTTACCAGTATCAAATAAGTATTCTTTTTTTTTTTTTTTTATAATATTTAGAAAAGAATAATTCACTAACGTTGTGGACGTTATCAAAAACTTACCAGTAATAATGGGTAATTGGCTTTACATTTATTTGCACACAAAACTTGAATTTGTTGTGTTTATTTTACAGAGAGTTCTAAGTAAATTTAAGTTTTTACTGCTGCTGTCTTTACATCAGGGTTAGTAATAATATTATTATAAGTGTTGTCCAACCTGCTTCAGTGTTTTTCTTATTTCATATATATATATATATATATATATATATATATATATATATATATATATATATATATATATATATATATATATATATATATATACAGAGAGAGAGAGAGAGAGAGAGATTGCGTATATCAGTGGTGATAGAGCTATGACTGAAAGGAGTGCAAATCGTAAATTGTGCACTGAAATATTAATCAGTATCTCTATAACGACATCGGAGTTCAAAAAGTAGTCCTTTGACGTTGAAATTAGCCCATAAACTGGAAGGATCAAACGGAGTAAATTTAAGCATCGGTAACTAATTACCATTGCAATAACCTTTTATGGGATAGATACAGTAATATAAGTATTGAAAATGTGAAGGTGTAGGAAAGTCCATTTCTTTTATATCATGTACAATATATTGGATATCCTCCGATATGATCAACCTGCAGTTGTCATTACACAGACCACATTGCACTGAAATATCAGACATGTTCTCTCGTCATCACGTGCTTCAGAAACAGTCACAACAGTGGGACATATCCACACTTTCACTGTCTCAGCTTTAATATACATCCCTAAAAGAAGAAGTAACCTAGCGCTTATGAGAAATTTATTTGAAATCACAGAAGTGCAGGGAAGCAATTAGGGAAGCAATTAAGAATAGAGGCAAGTCAGTCTGGAGGTGAGATGAGTTGGGCTTGAGTGAATGGAATCAACTTCCATTGATCAAACTAGCGCAACTAGAACCAATACTCATCCTTAAGCCACACACACAAAAAGGAACGAGCGACATCATGTGCAATAAGGGGATAACGTAAGTAAGAGTAAGAGCGAAAATGTTGTCAGGGTGTATTTATGAAATGTAACATATTAGAGCAAGAAATAAGTACTTGCAGTGATGCAATTCCTTGCCACTTTTTCATAATCTTGGTACAGTAATTCTGTTCTTGCAGGCATGGATTTGTTACTAGTATGAGATAAGCATGACATATTTGACTTTACATTCTACTCCAAACACAATTATCGGAATCAGTAGTTAGCAGCACCAAAATAACTTCATCTTTCAAGTCTGTAACACATAAAAATACAGTCTCTTAATTTGCTGTCAGGCAAGAAAGTCACGAGACACTAAAGCAATACTGTATAAATCATACCTTAAAACATCAGCAAAACGAAAGGATCCGATATACTTAGTAGTTTTAATTTCAGTTAAGTGTACGTAAGTCTAAGCATTCTGTTGCAATATACGAGTGGTTCTTATTGCCTTGTTGTCACAGGACTATTCTGACGGAGGGGGAGTAATTTGCTTTAATTACGCTTGTCAAAAGTATATCGACCAGTGCTTCTTGCTTGTTGCAATGAACGAAAAGTCGAGGTGTAGCTTTATCGTGCGGGTGAGTGTATGATGGGCGCCCTCACTGACCAACTCAAAATCAATCACAGGCTGACTGTTTACACCAGACTTTACAACATAATGTTAGCCTGATGGCATTTATTTATTTATTTTTTTATTAAGAGGAAATTTCTTTTCATCAGTGCTGCATTCCCAGGCTCAGTATGTGAGAACCAAATAATACGGCAAATTATGCGATAATGATTATTTGGCAAGGTGAATTTGTGTGGTGGTTGCATTTACACAGTATTTTAGACGGAAGAGAGAAGAAGGAACTCGGAGAAAAGAAACAACTTAAAGATTCGTTAAGGGAAAACAAGGAAGAAAAGGAGTGAATGAAGGAGAAAAGATGAGAATTTAGGGAGATGGGAGAAAATAAAGAAATTATAGAAATATATGAACTTGAAGACAGGTATAAGGAAACAAGGCATGGAGAAAAAGAGGAAATGGATGAGAAAATAAGAACAAGCTGAAAGGCGACAATGCTGTCCAAGCTTTGTTAGCGACTGGAAGTGAGTTTTGACACTAAAAGTCATTTCTATAAGTAGGTACTCGAGTGCAACATTCCGCCCAAGAATCGTGGCCCTGTCTTAATAATCTTCGGAGCCTTAGCATTTTGCATGAGGAAGGTCGTAACTTTAAATCTTTTCATATTTTGCACTTGATGACCTTTAACCCCTGATTTGGAGGATATAGGTCATTACACTTGCAATACTCATTAACGTCTATAAGCATGTCAAGTTTCATTTGATTCCATCCACCCACTGTGGACCTAGGAAACACACCAGAGCTACAACTTCTAGGTGGCACTGCCAGCGACTGGAAGTGAGTTTCGACACTAAATGCTACTTTTCTATGGAGGCATTCCAGTGCAACGTTCCAACCAAGAATTATGCCCCTGGCTTAATGATATTCGGAGCCTTAGCATTTCGCCCTAGTATCAGTCGTGATTTTGGCTATTTTCACCGTTTTTGCAATTGATGACCTTTGACCCCTAACCTGGCCAATGTAGCACAGAGGTGTACAGTAGAAGACTGTAATACTAGTCAGTGTCTATATTTCAAACTTTCATTCAATTGGGGGACTTTCAGAGTGCTGAGTCATTCCAGACTCGGTCCTACACTAGACTTATGTTGGCTGTCATGCTTGTAATAGCCGTGGATTATTTGTACTCAGTGTCTAACTGTGACATAATTATTGTAATGGCAGATGCCATTGAAATTACTAAAATATTACTCAGAAAAATCATAACCAATAAGAATGATTTCCTTTATTTTCATAATTGCAGAATTTATGATCGTAGACTCGAAACCTAAGTGCCAGGCCGTCACAACTACACCTTGCATAAATTATATTTGATTTGCTGGACATTGTAGCCGATCTCTTACATATATTAAAGCCTGCCTATTATACATTATTAACATCAACTTTCGTACTGACAATCCTTGTGTTATCTGATATTAATTATTTTGTAAATTTAAGCATTTAACATATCGCCACGAGACTCGCATGAAAGTCCTGAATAGGAGAACAGACCATGCTTGCTTACCAAAGAGCAGTGAATGTTTCGTCCGTCCCTTGTTAATGTTTTACAATTAACTATACTGAATTAAAAGGATTAAATGCGATAACTCAAATTCAGAGGCTGCCTAATCAAATCAGGGACTGCTTATCATCCTTCATTATTATCAGTATCCTATCCTAGTAAAGACAAGATTCAGAACTCGCTCACTGGAGAGAGAGAGAGAGAGAGAGAGAGAGAGAGAGAGAGAGAGAGAGAGAGAGATTTATCTTTTTTTCTATCAGTTTATGTACAAAAGTAATTAAGATTTATCTTTTTTCTATCAGTTTATGTACAAAAGTAATTAATGGCTTTCACTGGTGCGCCAGAAAGAAAAAACAATGCCTAGTTACTTTTATTCCTCGTGTTATAACTTTGCCACTAGGCTACCTTTTGACTGGCATTTATGACGAAATTACATTACCTGGCTGAGATTTAATTGTATAATACCTTGCAATTAACAGACATCTCAGCAACAAGTTGCCACCGTAATGTTTAAATATGAAAATTGAAGAAATAAAACGTATGTACTGTATATTTTAATATCGACAGTTTGCATTATTTAACGTACGAGAGGATAATAATGTGTAACATAGATAGAAATCGTACCATGTCTCCAGTGCCATTTAGAATCATGTATGTTCCTTAAATTTTTGGAAGGGATGTTAAAATACATCATAAAACATGTAATTGAGCCTCTGAACAAGAAAATAATGTCAGAAGCCTAACTTTTTTTTTCAGTCCGTTAAAATACATAGTTTTATTCTTGCTTCCAAACGACTTTACCATTTAGAATACTCATACTGAAGGGGATTAATAAAGCAGTATCATCATCCAGTTCAGTCTCTCCTGAGCTGAACAACGTCGTCGGAGTAAAGAATAAAATGATTTACGTCCTCTGTGAAGGAAGTAGTTTAATCACGTTCAGGTCATGTAGCAGCGCACGCTCTAGGCAAACTTGTATTTGTCTCTCTCTTTTTTTTTTTTTTTTTTTTTTTTCCCTCATTGTATAAATCAAGGTACATCATACGAATCAGGCAAGTGTTGGACTTCATAACCTTTGGTTAATCGCCACAATGGTCTAGTAAATGAACCGCATGCACATCCGCCTTCACTGAGACCTAGCGAAAAGTGAGCTATGTTTTATACGCCTATGACGTATGGAAACACATGTCGAGTGGCGGTATTTGGCAAATATTAAATTCCAGTAAACTAAGCCTATGACAAGCTTCAAGAACGCAATACTCTTACTCAAAAAGACGATACGAATGTAGATATGAAAGCCAATGCACTGAACTCATCAGTAACACAACGAAATCATTGTGTGTAAGGGATTGCCAGATGTAAGCCAATTTACACATATGCTAAAGAGCCAGTCAAAAATAGTAATTCATGGGTGTGATATTTTTTTATCAACGAGTATTTACGTGACTTCAATGGTCTATAGTGTTGCTAACTCTTGTAAGTTTATCCATACATATAGAATAGTCACAATAGTTATGTTACTTTTTCAGGTCTAGGACCAAGTTAGGGCTCACCAGCTAGATAGCAGACGACACCCGAAAGTCCCTCATTCCATAGATGCAAAGGCCTTACTCCTGTCTCACAAGTGGAGCAGCTGGAGAACCAAGGGGACATTTTTGAAAACCGATACTCTGCTAGGGACGCTGAGGTCAATCTTTGCAGGGTTGCCAATCGAAAACTAGACGAGAGAGGGGAAAAAATGGATAGCACACTTCCTATAGGGAAAGAGTTCAAGATTATGCCTAAAGAAGTATGAGCTTGCCACGCCCATTAGCAATGCTTCTACGGCTCAAAATGTGAACAGTGCGGAAAAAAAAAAAAAAAACGGGTTTTTAGTCGTTGCTAGGCAACAAGTAGTTAAAGTTACCGTTTTGGGTGATTTTCACGTACATAAAATAGAATGGTCATCACAGTCTGCCAGGACTGATGATACTGGTCTAGAATGCGAGCAGTTTGCAGAATTGTTTAATCTCATGCAGTTGGTAAAGCAACCAACCAAAATACCAGATAAACCTGATCATAACGCTTATCACTTGGATCTGTTCCTGTCAAATAATCCAGATCAATAAAGGATAAAAGTACTGTCACAACTTGGATCCTCCGACCACAGTCTCACCAAAGCCTTTTTTATTCCCATGAATATGGGAATAAAGAAGTACGTATGCATAGTCTGAATAATTTATCTACAACAGAGGCAGGTTTAGGGGAGCACTTTTTCAAAACAATTTGCGGCATTCCATCTGGGCCGGGAGCTTTGTTGGTAGGTAAATTGTCTAGGATGGATTTACGTATCTTGTCTGTATTTTAAGTGGGGCAGTTTCGGGAGAATTAAGTTCTAATACTGGGACATTCCGGCTGGTATCGTCTATGGTAGAGTATCTGGCAAATGTACTGACAAAAATATCCGCTTTCCCACGTGGGTCATTTGTATTGTTGCCATCTGAAGTTTTTAGTGGGGGAATGGAAGATGACTTGTTAAAGTTATTATTGAAAGAATTGAGAGCTGACCAGAATATTCTATTGTCATTAGGGTTGTTAAGTAGTTATGATGCTTGCTTTTGAAGAAAGTTTGATTTAGCTAGATTTAAAAGAGCTTTTGCATGATATCTAGCAATTTTAAATTGAGAGAGTGATTCAGATGTTTATGATTTTAAGTAAGAGTTATATGCTAATGACTTTTGAGCTGTTGCTCTGGCACAGTTGCCATCAAACCATTTTGGAAAGTTCAATCTTTTAGTGAACTGATGACTTGGTATGAATAAATCCATAGACCTGTATTAAGTCTCAAATGTGGGACTGGGTAGAATTGAGATCACTAGAGAAGAAAGACTGTCATGGAATGTCAGCAAGATAATTTCTAAATCCATCCCAGTTTCCCCTATCAAAGTGCCATCGGGTCACCCTGACAGGTTCAGAACGGGGAGGTGTGGGGGGATTAACTCATGAGGCTTTGATGAGACTGCGGTCAGAGGATCCAAGTGGTGACAGTACCTCTATCCTGTATTGATCTGGATTATTTGTCAAGAATAAATCCAAGAGATTGGCATTATGGTCAAGATTATCAGGTATTCTAGTTGATTGCTTTACCAGCTGGGTGAGATTAAACGATTCTGCAAACAGCTCGCACTCTAGACCAGCATCGTCAGTCCTGGCACAATGCAATAACCATTCAACATTATGTATTTTAAAATCACCCAAAATGGTAATTTCGGTGCTAAGGGCAAGGTTAAGGTTATTCAACTGTGTGGATATGGAATCAAATACATTGGGTTCCGAAGAAACATTGGGGGAGCGGCAAACTACACAGATATATATGGTAATATTTTGACAGTTTACTTTATATAATGAGTAGTCAAAACTGGATGAAGTGAAGTTTAAGATAGTGTCAACTGGATATTGGGATTTGATATAACAACAGGTGCCACCCTTGTTATGGAAGTTTGTAAGGAGATGGTAACCGGGAAAACAAAATGGGGATATATCAGTAGAGTGTGAGATTTGTGATTCTGTGAGGAAAAGGGCCAGAGTGGATATGGACTGAAGGAAAAAATGAACTGAGTTTAAATTTGTGGTAAGGCCGCGGATGTTGGTGAAGAATAAGGCCGCACTTTCACTTCTTCGCTGACGAGCATTACCGGAAATAGCAACAGTCGCTGCCGGCACAGTCGCTTGATGGCGACCGGGAGGATTCTGTGCCGCCAGCCCTACCCTGCCGGTGGTGGCAATCCGAGGTACCACCTCATTTGATAGTAACATTGCAGCGGCCATTACTAAAGAGAATGAATAGAAGGTATGATATGTGCATGTAGTGTGGTGTAGACAGTTGAAGGTAGAGGTATTAAGAGAGTATGCTGGCCTACTCTCTGTGTAAATGAATGCACTGAAAATGTTCAGCAAAGGGAGATGGTCAGGATCAAGTCCTGAGGGCTGGTGAAACGGGAGCTCCAGCTCTCTCCATCACCAGCTTGCCATCCACCTCGAGCGTACTGCCCTGTTCGACTGGTGCTACAGTCTACTCATGATAATGGTGATAGTGGTATGGTTGGGTTAGTACTGAAGTAATGGTGGAATTGCTTTGATTGTCTTGGTACTAGGGTAATGGTGGTAATGGTGTGGTTGGGTAAGTATTGGTAAAAAAATAATCGCTGTACTATATTTGTATGGTTATGTTAGCACAGGAGTAATAGTGGCGCTGATATGGCTGTTAGCATTGCAGTAAGTGGGGATATTGGTGTGGTTGTCACAGTTGTGGAATAAGAGTAATGGTGGTAATTGTGTGGTGGTGTGACTACTGCGGTAATGGTGACCTTGGTGTGACAGTACTGGTCCTATAGTGATGGTGATATTAAAGTTGTGTTGGTAGCTATGGCATTATATATTTATTAGTGAGGGTAACAATGCTGGTAGTATTCGTGACGGTGAGAGAGAGAGAGAGAGAGAGAGAGAGAGAGAGAGAGAGAGAGAGAGAGAGAGAGAGAGAGAGAGAGAGAGAGAGAGAGAGATTTCCATATCTGCACATTTCTGATTATTCTAAACGCCTACATGAAACCATCCAGGAAAGAAAACACAAGTAGTTAAATTCGGAGTTTTAATATGAGATACAGTCTCACTTACCACCTAAAAATGATGACACTGGCGGCATGGTAAATATTAATAGCTATTTACAAGCAAGGCAAGGCACAGTTTTTGCAAAGTCCGAGTATGAATAATGGGTTCATTTTACTCTTTTCGCTTTAAACTGGCCCAAAATTACCATACCACGAAATTGAATGCAGAGTGGTAGCAAGAGATTAACACAGGAATATAATGGAAGTCACGAAGAAGTGCTGTGGAACTGAGACAGATGCGTTACATTCTCTCATTCTGCCACTGAGCTACGTGAAGGAGCAGAAAGACAAATATCCGAGCCATGTTAAAATGTAAGGAAAACATATCTTGCAAAGAAACTTGATATTTTCAATCTGATGGAGCATTCTTTGCTACCACCAGATAACTTCATTCAACAATGGACAGCCGTCTTGTAGTGAAGCGTTTATGTTCTCTATCCAGTAGAAAATGTGTATCCAAAACTGAATAAATATGTCAGGAGATAATGAGATGAATATATTTAATTCATAATTGGAGTGAATGAGCATGGTTGCATTAATTTGTTACATCATCATCATCATCATTATCATCCGAACCTCCATTCTCACCCAAGGGCAGGGTGAGGAGTAGCAATGTCCAGACAGCCCAAATATGCCCAGTCCAATGGGCCACGCTTCCACTCTGCCATCATTCAAGCCCCCGGAATCCAGGCTCCATTGGATACACCAACAACAATCATCACCTTCTGCAGCTTCACACAAACGTATCCGATTGAGTCAATCCGGACGCTGCCACGTTAAAAAGGGGTGCCACAAATCCCTGATCATGCACTTCTCCTCACAACATTCATCCAGCCAGTTCTATCTCTTGCCAGTTCCCTAGCCTCACCGACTTCCAAAACCTCTCTTCCTCACACACTCATCCACCATATCTCTCCACCTTCTCCTTTGCCTACCTCACCTCCTCCCTCCTTCAAATTCGGTCAGATATACCTTTTTTCACCACTCTATTGTTATCCATTCTCTTCACATGACCATACCATCTCAGTACACTCTCTTCGATTCTGGTGTCCACCGACTTCCTCATTCCACACTTTTCACGAATCACATTATTTCGTATCTTATCCACTCTCTGTACTCCAGATACATTCCTCAGCAGTCCCATCTCCACTGCTCTTACTCTTGACTTTTCATTTTCATGCCACACCATAGTCTCACATCCATATGTTAAAGTTGGCACTAACACTCCCTCATGTAAGTCTCGTGCAACTGCAACACTCAAGCCTCTGTTTCTTATCAAGGCCTTCATTGCACCAGCTACTTTTCTTCCTTGTGTCACTCTACTTTCAACTTCTTTTGCACATTTTCCTCTCTTTTCTGCCACTGTACCCAGGTATTTGAACTCTCTCACCAATTCCAGTCTCTCTCCATCCACTGTAACATCACACTGGGAGTCACTTTCTCTCTCAATAACCATCACTTTACTTTTTTCTTAATTTACTCTCAAGGCACGACGCTCACAGACATCAGCAAAACTCTGCACTAGCCTACCAAGTTCTTGTTCGGTACTTGCAAGCAGTACTGCATCATCCGCATACAACAAATTTGAGATATTCCATCCATCACCATTCATTACCAACGCCATCCCTTTCTCCATTACTCGTGTTTTTACTTCTCTCATCATCCCATCCATATATATATATATATATATATATATATATATATATATATATATATATATATATATATATATATATATATATATATATATATATATATATATATATATATATATATATATATATATATATATATATATATATATATATATATATATATATATATAGTTACGGAACAGAGAAAACTATCCCCCAAAGTTCCAGGTTCAATACAAAAGAGTTAGGTAAAATTATAAGTTAAAGTTTAATGCTCAAACTAACAACGAAACATTCAGGACTCATAAGGATAATGTAATGGCAAAAAACAGGTTAAATATATGGTTAACTGCAATAGCCTCTATTAACACGAAATTAGCAAGAGTAAATTTATGCCACGTTGAGTACACCACTTCCCATCCGATCAGTGAAGTTAAGCAACGTTGGGTCTGGTTAGTACTTGGATGGGTGACCGCCTGGGAACACAAGATGCTGTTGGCATCCCTACGTGTCAAGTGGGGTTGGTGAAGGATTAGTGCCCCTCCCTGTAAAACAATTAACTCTAAGCCCTTGGCCACCCCGTTTGGGATACATAGCGTCTGGCAATGAATGAATGAAAATTTATCTAAGTCAGCCCTGATAAAATGAGAAAACCGGATAATGCTCAGTTAATGCAAGATATATTATTACAGATACAAAATATTATCAAAAATGACTGACATAAAAACACATGAATCACAAAAACCTCACTAAGCCCACGAATTAACACCTTATGCTACACAGTACAAGAAAAAATGTAATAACACTTATACTCAAATTACACAGCTGCTAGATGGTTGGAGACTTCCTGAGCACTCACAATAATAACAACTGTACAGGGGAGGACAGAGATGTGAGCAAAATGAGGAGTAAATCTAAGTGGCAATTAATGCAGAGACTTAGCTCATTATATAGGGGCCGGCAGAGCTTGATACAACTTGTAAGAAGGACGCGCAAATGAAGTCATAGGGAACAAAGAGTTGACAATCCTGCTCTGAACAACAGAAAGAACGACTTACTCTACTATAAGGGAGAGAAGGGGAGTGAGGCAGAACACGCTCGTGATGATGAAATCATAGGCTATGTAACACCTCCCCACAAAGAAAAAGAAATTTACAGAGGAAATTTCTTATTACTCTAAAACAATCTGTCTAAAGTCTAGATAAGCAATCTGCAATAACATTTTCTTTCCCCTTGATATGTTGTATGTCTAATGAATACTCCTGAAGAAGTAGACTCCATCTTGTCAATCTCTGATTTTTATCTTTAAACTTACTAAGGAATTTCAGTGGGTTATGATCGGTATAAATGACTATGGGGTCAAAACCAGAACACAAATAAAATGAAAAGTGGTGTAAACCCAAAATCAAGGCCAAAAGCTCTTTCTCAATAGTTGAGTAGTTCTTTTGAGGTGGAGTGAACTTCTTACTGTAATAATACCCTGATCATCCTCTTCCAGCAAAACAGCCCCAGCTCCTGTATCACTTGCGCCATCAGCCATCTTAAAAGGCTTAGCAAAATTTGGAGTAGCGAGCACTGGCTGATTTAATAGGATAACTTTAAGTTTACTGAAAGAGGATTCACAGTTATCGGTCCAGACAATTTTAACTCCCTTTTTCAGTAGGTCTGTAAGCGGTGATACAAGAATTGAAAAGTTAAGAACAAATCTCCTGTAATAACCTACCATTCCCAAAAATCTTTGTAGCTCTTTCCTACTTTTAGGTCTGCGAAGATCACTTATAACCTGAACCTTAGCTCCTGGTGGTGCAACGTGTCAATCACCAATGATGTACCCAAGGTACTGAACTTTAGCTTGACCAAACTCACACTTTGATAAATTAGCTACAAGATTAGCCTGAACCAAACGCTCAAGAAAATTACTGACATGGCATAGGTGATCTTTCCAGTTGTCACTGAAGATTAATAAATCATCAATATAAGCAACACACCCTGCCAAACCCTCTGTTACAACATTCATGAGCTTCTGAAATGTGGCTGGTGCATTCTTCATACCATATGGCATTACAGAACATGCAAAAGTCTTTCCTAGTGTTACAAAACATGGGATCTTCCTAGCACGTTCAGTCATAGGTACTTGCCAGTATCCCTTTAACAAATCAAACTTACTTATGTACCTAGCCTTTCCGATCTTGTCTATGCAATCTTCCACGCGAGGGAGAGGGTAAATGTCTGTTTTAGTTATCTGATTAACACGTCTGTAGTCGATGCAAAGCTGCTGTGACCCACCTGGCTTAGGGACTAGAGCGACAGGAGAACTCCACTCGCTTTGACAGGGCTCAATCATCTTGTGGTCCAACAGGTAGCCAAGCTCCTTCTGGAAGAGAGGAACTTTCACTGGGTTCACACTGTAAGGAGGCAGTTTAATTGGCTTTGCGTCTCCAACATCGACATCATGCATCAACACAGTGGTTCTTCCTGGAGTGGCACGGAACACTTGCGGGTACTCCTGCAGTAATGCCGAAAACTCCTGCCTTTCCTCGGGAGCTAGATGAGAAAGCTTAGTCTGGAGATCATTCATGATATCAGGATTCTTCCCCAAACTATCACTCAGGCTCAAGCTGCATGGGAGAACTTCACTTGCAGACTCGGGTGGAACAGCTACAGGGCAGACTGGGTTATCTTCGTCCCGCCTGTGATATAACTTTAGTATGTTGATGTGGCAAAGTTGCTTGTTCTTTCTACGATCTGGTGTGGCGATTACATAGTTGACATCACTGAGTTTCTTCTCCACGGAATAAGGACCACTAAACTTGGCTTGAAGAGGTTGCCCATGCACTGGTAGCAGAATCAAAACCTGATCTCCTGGCTGAAAGTGGCGTAACCTGGACTTCTTATCATTCCAAGTCTTCATCTTCTCCTGAGCAGCTCCTAAATTCTCTCTCGCCAGCTGTAAAGCAGTGGACAGCCGTTCTTTGAACTTCATCACATATTCCAGCAGGTTGACGTCATCTTCCTCCGACAGCCAGCATTCCTTGAGTAGCTCAAGGGGTCCTTTTACTTCATGGCCAAACAGTAGTTCAAAAGGTGAGAAGCCCAGTGATTCATTTGGAGATTCTCTTGCGGCAAATACAACGAATGGAAGACCTTTATCCCAGTCTTTCTGATGTTCCAAACAGTATTTCTTGAGCATCGATTTGAGTGTTTGATGATATCTCTCCAATGCTCCTTGGGTCTGGGGATGGTAATCTGAAGACGTGATCTGGGTGATGCCCAACTCTTTCAGAGACTGCTTGAAAACATTTGACATGAAATTACTTCCCGAGTCTGACTGTACCTCCTTGGGCAGACCAAACTTTGTGAAGAACCCTAGCATTTCCTTGACCACGTTCTTTGCTGAGATATTTCTAAGTGGGATGGCTTCAGGATAACGAGTAGCCATATCAATCAGGGTCAACACATAAGAAAATCCTGAAGAAGTCTTAGGAAGAGGGCCCACAATATCCACCAACACACGGGTGAATGGCGCCTCAAAAGGAGGAATGGGAACTAGAGGTGCAACCTTTTCGGTCTGATTACACTTCCCCACAACTTGACAGGTGTGACAAGACTTACAATACTAGGAAACATCTCTGAAGATACCTGGCCAGTAGAAGTGTTTCAAAATGCGTGCCACAGTCTTCCTCATTCCAAGGTGTCCTGCCAAACTGGAATCATGAGCCACTCTAATGATATCCTGCCTACAAACACGAGGGATGACAACTTGATGTACAACCTCCCATTCACAGTCGGCTGATGCTGTTGGGGGTCTCCACTTCCTCATAAGTACTCCTGACTTTATATAATAACAAGTAGAAGCACCAGCTGACTCTTCCTCACTGCAAGCAGAGTTAGCCAGACCTTTCAACTCAGGGTCAGCAACCTGCAACTCAACCAACTCTTGACGAAACAAATTATCAACACTACGGGGTACTGCCTCATCTGGTGTGTGGTCCAAATTAGCAAGAAAAGTGTCAGCTAGGATAACATCATCATCATCATTATCCTCCAAGTAACCAGTAACTTTAGACTTAGCCCTAGTGACAGCACATGCAGAGAACACATCAGGGACATCACAATCCTGGGCCGCAGCCACTGGCTCACTAGACAACTGCGGAGCTGGACACACTTGAATTCCACCAATATCATTTGCAAGTAGGAAAGTTACACCTGACATTGGGAGTGTCTCAACTAACCTAACCATAACGGAACTATTAACAAAACCAGACTCTAAATTCACTCTGCACAGAGGGACAGAGAAGTAATTACTCCCTACACCTTGTAAGATTACAGTTTCATCAGAGGAATTAACATTAGAGCCTAGAACACTGGTCAGCGTAAGGGATTGGCAAGCACCTGTATCACGATATATTTTAACTGATTTCCTGTCATTACTGTCCAGAGGACTGACAAAACCATCAGACAGGAAATTAGCATATGAACTCTTGAGTGTGTCACCCACGTTACTGCTCAAAAGAGGAGCTTCATCATGAGGATTTAATTTACCCCTCAAAGCAGGTTCAGTTAACTCAAAGAATTCTGGGAACTCTCAAGGGTGGACACTAGACCAATTGACTGAATATTTAAAGACTCCTTTTTGTTCACATCACACTGTCTCCTGAAACATTTCTCCGTAGTATGACCAAGCTTACTACAATAAGTACATTTACTTTTCTGAAATCTAGAGGTGGAGCTGGTATTTACTTCCTGAGAAACATCATCTTTATTGTCTTTCCTGTTACCTGTACTCTGAGTAGAGGCAACGTACTTACTCTCAGCTTTCCTTTTTTCTTTAGAATATCTCTTGTTAGTGAGAACAATTCATCAGCTAAAACTGCAGCATCAGACAAATTATCTTTTCTTTTCTCATCAAGATATAGGCTTACATCATTATTAATACACCTTTTGAAGTCCTCCAGCAAAATCATCTACTTAAGATTTTCAAAATCAGAATCCACATTCTTAGAATTTAACCACTGCTCTAACAGATCTTCTTTGATTTTTGCATACTCAACATGGGATTGCTTATCTTGCTTATAAGTTGTCCTCAATTTTACTCTATAGGCTTCAGGAACAAGCTCATAGGCCTTAAGAATCAAGCTCTTAACTACATCATAATTATCAGATTGATCCTGAGGTAAAGATGCATAAGTTACTTGAGCTTTACCGATGAGAACAGTTTGAAGGAGTACTGGCCAATACTTTTTGGGCCAATTAAAACCTGTAACTACCCTCTCAAACAACTGAAAATACTTTGTTAAATCAGATTCATTAAAAGGAGGGACAAGTTTAACATTTTTAGCCACATCAAAATTATCAGAGCTAGATGATCCAGTTCCACCTTGTTTCATGCGATACTCATGGTCTGCCTGAATCCTAGCAAGTTCAATTTGTGCCTCCTGAGAACGTGCCTGAAACTCAGCCTCCTTAGCACGGACCTCCTGCAGGGCTAGCTGTAACTTTGCTAATTCAATCTGCGTTTGCTCATTTGGAGGAGTTACATTAAACAAGCTTTCATTAATCATGTCGATAATTTGATCTTTAGAATGATGAGAGCGAAAAACAATTCCCAATTGTTGAGCAACAAGCTTACGTTCATTCTTTGTTCTGTTTTCTACATCACACACTGTTTGCACATTTGACAAAAAATCTTTGGCTTCATCAAGAGTAGTAATAGTAGACATCATGAATAGATCACAGTCACAAAATATCAAACAATATCCTTATGATAATATCCTGAATATCTTGATAAGTGGTCGCCAAATTTATGTTCCGGAACAGAGAAAACTGTCCCGCAAAGTTCCAGGTTCAAAACAAAAGAGTTAGGTAAAATTATAAGTTAAAGTTTAATGCTCAAACTAACAACTAAACATTCAGGACTCATAAGGATAATGTAATGGCAAAAAACAGGTTAAATATATGGTTAACTGCAATAGCCTCTATTAACACGAAATTAGCAAGAGTAAATTTATCTAAGTCAGCCCTGATAAAATGAGAAAACCAGATAATGCTCAGTTAATGCAATATATACTATTACAGATACAAAATATTATAAAAAATGACTGACATAAAAACACATGAATCACAAAAACCTCACTAAGCCCACGAATTAACACCTTATGCTACACAGTACAAGAAAAAAATGTAATAACACTTATACTCAAATTACACAGCTGCTAGATGGTTGGAGACTTCCTGAGCACTCATAATAATAACAACTGTACACGAGAGGACAGAGATGTGAGCAAAATGAGGAGTAGATCTAAGTGGCAATTAATGCAGAGACTGAGCTCATTATATAGGGGCTGGCAGAGCTTGATACAACTTGTAAGAAGGACGCGCAAATGAAGCCATAGGGGACAAAGAGTTGACAATCCTGCTCTGAACAACAGAAAGAACGACTTACTCTACTATAAGGGAGAGAAGGGGGAGTGAGGCAGAACACGCTCGTGATCAAACATGCAGCATTCTGTTCGTTAGAATTATACAAAGGATGATGAAATCATAGGCTATGTAACAATATATATATATATATATAACAACCATGGGGACATCACACAATCTTGTCACACGCCTACACCGATCGTGAACCACTCACTTAGCTGCCCATTAACCCTTACACATGCTTCGCTACCATCATAAATACTCTTGACAGCACCTAGCAGCTTACCATCTACACCGTACATGCGCAAAACTTTCCACAATCCCTCTCTGTCTACTTTGTCGTCTGCTTTTTCCAGATTCATAAATGTCACAATCACCTTATGGTCCTTCTCACAAGCCTTCTCCGCTGTCTGTCTCAGTGCGAATATTTGATCCACACATCCTCTGCCACCCCTAAAGCCACCCTGGCCATCGCTCACTAGAACTTCTGACATCACTCTTACTTTCTCTATAATACTTCTTCCGTATACCTTCCCTACCACACTCAATAAACTTATGTCACGATAATTGTTGCAGTCACTTCGCTTACCTTTATTTTTGTACAGGGGCACAATCACAGCCTTTTTCCACTCTGAAGGCACAGTTTTACTCATCCATGCCTTCTTACCTATCTCCAACAAGCACTTCATTCCACTCTTTCCACTACACTTAAGCATCTCTGCATACACCTCATCAACCCTAGCTGCTTTCCCATTTTTCAGCCGCTTCACAGCACTCTTCACCTGTGCGAGTGTCACGTCTCCTGGTACTGCATTCCTTCTCTGCACCCCCCCAAAATCAATCATGTTTACAGCCGCTCTGCTTTCTCATTTCCCATTCATCAGGCTTTCAAAATATTCTTTCCATATGTTACTATTATTTGCTGCCGTGCTGACACCATGTCCAGGCACACTCTTTCACCATTATCAACGTCCAATTTCCCATAACTGGAAGTATGTTGTTATTCTGCTTATCCCCAACCCTCTATCTCTTGTACATAATATTTCTAAAGTCCATTTTTGTTATCTGGGGTTAGCAGCAGCAGCAGCAGCAGCAGCAGCAGTAGAAGTACTAGTAGGAGTAGGAGTAGTAGTAGTAGAAGCAGTAGTAGTACTAGTAGTAGTAGTAGTAGTAGTAGTAGTAGTAGTAGTGGTAGTAGTAGTAGTAGTAGTAGTAGTTGTTGTAGTAGTAGTAGCAGCAGCGGTAGTAGTAGTAGTAGTAGTAGCATTGGTAGCAGTAGCAGTAGTAATAGTAATCATCATCATCATCATCATCATCATCATAGCAATAACCATTCAAAAGGCTAGTCTATCTAACTATCTACTGCCAGACGCCTCAATCCTGTTCGGGGTGGCCACAAATAAATCGCCTCCACGTCGCCCTGTCCCTCGCCATTTCACTGCCCTGCTCCCAACTCACACCCCTCTCTCTCATATTACTTTCCACCCCATCCCTCCATCTGATCCTCGGCCTCCCCCTCACTCTCCCCCCTTCCACCTCACTCACATACACTCTCTTCATCAGTCTTTCACCCTCCATCCTCTCAACATGGCCAAACCACCTTAGTGTATTCCTCCTAACGCTTCCTATCACATCCACATCCACACCACAACTCTCCTTTATATCCTCATTTGTCAGCCTGTCTCTCCATGTGACTCCACAGGCTCCTCTTCAATAACTCACTGCCACTGCTCTCACTCTTGACTTGTGTCCTTCCAACAACGTCCAAGCTTCACTTCCATACGTTAGAGTTGGTATCACAATACTGTCATGTAGTAACTTTTTCACTTCCATGCTCACTTCCCTGTTTCTTAATACTGCTTTCAAGAAACCAGCAACCTTTCTTCTCTGCTGTACCCTTACAAGCACTTCACCCTCCAAACCTCCATCCTTACTCATCACACTACCCAAGTACTTAAACGTACTCACATTTTCCAAATCCTCACCATCCATCCTCGCTATACATTCACTGACTTCACCTCTTTCAAAGACCATCACTTTACTCTTCCCTACATTGACCTTTAGATTCCATTTCTTACACACTCTCCAAAACTTATCCACCAAGCCTTGCAGCTCCCCTTCTTCTTCACTCAACAACACAGTATTATCTGCAAACAACAGTACAGGGAGTTTCCAAACACTACCCTCTCTCACCAGGGCCATCCAACATCCACTACCCTACCTTGTACCTCTTTTATTACCCCATCCATGTACAGATTGAATTACCATGGAGACATGACACATCCCTGTTTCAACTCAACCTCAAAGAGAAAAATTCACTCAGTTCACCATCCACACGCACTGCAGCCTTAACACCATCATACATACTCTTCACAGCATTCAACAACTTCCCATTTGCTCCATATATTCTTAATATTTTCCACAATCCTTGTCCATCCACCCTGTCATATGCTTTCTCCAAATCCATGAAAGCCGCATCCAACTTCTTTCCCTTCTCTAGAAACTTTTCCACTAAAGATCTAAGAATTAATATCTGATCTACACAACCTCTTCCTTTCCTAAAGCCTCCCTGTTCTTCTCCAACTAATTCCTCTGTTCTTTCTCTAACTCTGTCAATAAGTATCCTACCATACACTTTTCCTATTATACTAAGAAGACAAATGCCCCTATGATTACCACACACTTCTTTTTCCCCTTTTCCTTTGTACAAGGGAATAATTATACCTGACTTCCAATCCTCCGGGACTCTACCTTCCTCCCAGGCCAATCATTTCACCACACACTCCATCAATTCCTGGGGATTTCCCCAATTTAACTTTCTTCATTGCTTCCACAACTTCTATCCCAATGATTTCTTCCTGTCTTCTCACCTCCCTCCTTCTCCCAGCCATTCCCCAGTCACTTATACTCGCATTACTTCCATCCTCTATGTTCAACAATTCCTCAAAATGTTCTTTCCATCTGCTCACTTTTTCTCCCTTCTCCACTAGTAATCTACCATTTTTATCTTTCACTCCCCTGCTAACTTCACTTCCGCCCTATATTACTCTCTCCACCTCTTTCCAGAATATTTTCTTACAGTCCCTCCACTTTACACTCAAATTCCTTCCAAATTCCTCATCCACTCTCTTCTTACTCTCTCTTACTAATCTTTTCACCTCTCTCTTTCTTTCTACATATAACTCTCTCTTCCGCCTCTCAACTTCTTTCACGCCCCTGTTTCTCATCCATTCATGCTTTCTTCTTTTGTGCCACAGCCTGTCTCGCCTCTTCATTCCACCATGCTGTTCCTTGCACCCCCCTGCGTCTTCTCTTCATCCCACACACCACATCACATGCTGCACATATTTCTTCTGTTAGTGCTTCCCAAATATATTGTGCTACGTACTCAGAAATATAAAAGATAATGCATATTTTTCATTTAGAATCACTGTGTTCCCTGGCCAAAACAGTTATAATTAAAAGTAAAGTGCCCACTTGTATCTACTGAATTATAAGGATCTTTTTATCTAAACTCTGAAACAGATGTTTTGAAATCAAATCAACGAGCACTGGGAATATTGTGTTATTGTATATTTTAAAGTAAGTCAACCTCAGCTTTTTAATACTAATGTTGTTTCTAGCCAAGGTCAGCTTCTTAATATTAATGCTGGATCTAAAGGTTTCAATGAGGTTTTGTTACTCTTACGTATGTTGCAATTACTTCTCCATGCATCATCATGCGATAGTATTTAACTCAGAGTACCCATAATAGAAACAATAATCCACTATTAATTATTATAGCCAAGAGCTTCTTCACACACGGCGGTTAATTGAAATTCACATTTAAACATAACATGAGAGAGAGAGAGAGAGAGAGAGAGAGAGAGAGAGAGAGAGAGAGAGAGAGAGAGAGAGAGAGAGAGAGAGAGAGAGAGAGAGAGAGAGAGAGATTCTTCATTTCGATTACGTGATGGGGTCTTTATTTACAGTGCTCCTACTGTCTGCAAGTGGTTTCGTTAACTTTTGGGAAGCTTCTCGTGTAAATGAATCAAAAACACCCTCTAGCAGACTGCCGCGTTTCGAAAGGTCTCCCCATACTCTAAAATTCGACAAAGTGTGAGAGTAGTAGTACCGTACAAGAGAGATACAGTCATATCGTTGTATCAGTACAGAGTTAGTTACCAAGCCGGCGGATTGCCACAAACATTATATCATTACAAAGTGAAGTGCTCGGCACCATAGTTAAATCTACGCACCTAAAATATTAAAACTTTCAAGTAAGATATTAAAACCTCCTCAGGCAGATGTCTGGGAGAGTGTTAACATTTTATGCAAAATGAAATTCAGAAATAGTCATTTAACCGGCTTTAGGATGGCCCGGGAACTTAGTCTTGAACATACTGCAGTTGAGAGGCTTTCCATTACTGAGCTGGCGGGGAAGAATTCGAAATTGGTCTTAAACAATATAGGGATAGAATTGTTAGACTGATGCCCATCGACTACACGACAAGTAAGTATAGAAAACATTTTTTTTTTCCAAGGAAGAATTATTTTCCAATAGAACAACCCACAGTATTCGGCTGAAATCCAGGACCCTAACTTTACTGCTGGATGAGCAGAAACAAGAGAAAGGGAATGAGTACACTAAAGTATTAACCAGGTTTCACGATAAACAAGTCGTCAGGGCATTATATTATTACAACAGTTGTGTTTTATTGCTATAGTTTCACTTTCATTTTAGATCTACTTGGCTGTGAAGTGCCTGACAGCTGCACGAATGAGGATGAGAGTATCTACAGGCAATCATTAATCAAACCTTAAACACATGACATTTAAGGAATACGGACCCATGCACTCAAGTTTCCTTGGTTTGCGGAGTAAAAGGTTTGAAAATAATAGTTGTTTGAAGGAAAAACAATATGATTTACGGTAATCTTGGAGTCTCTCTCTCATCAGATGCATTCATTCTGTTAATTGATTCTCCCTCACTCTCTTTCCCTATATTCTGTTCTGTCCCTTCAGTTCCGGCCTAAGTAAACGGTGTTCCCCACCTTTCTTTTCTTCTCTTGTACTTCAATGTATTCTTTCCTTCTCTTTTTTTTGGTCTCCCCCTATTTTTGTTTCTTTATATTCTTCCTTCTGTCGTAATGTTATCTAGTTACTGCCCGATATTCTCCTCCCCCTCAGTGCTCATTCTGCTTCCACCCATTGCTTTGTCTTCTTTTCCTTCCACTTCATCATTCTTCTCTTTCCACCTCCTACTCCCACTCCATGTTCTCTGTTCTCCTTCTGCTCCTTGCTCTTTCTTCTCCTTCCACTTCCTACTACATATCCTCGGACTACTAACTTCTCCTTCTTCCATTTCATCGTTCTTCTATCTTCACTTCTTACTCCGTCTCTTTCTTCTCCTCCGTTCCTTTTCCTCCCCCAGCTCCCTGTTCCTTGACCTCCTCCAATTCCCTGCTTCTCCTCCTTCAGCTCCCTGCCATCTACACATAGTCTCAGATCCTCTTCTCCTCCTTCCACTCCTTCATAATTTTCCTTCCATTTCCAACTCCGTTTCCTGTCTTCACCTTCATCTCTTCCTCCCACACCCTGCTCCCTCTCATTAACTGGCTGTGTGCTGCCATCGATAGCAGGTTCGAAATCCGTGTGGTACCATGGTGCCAATAACTTATCTGCGACGGTGTCTCCTTGGTACCCATTCTCTGTCGCATATTCCTGTGGACTATCACTTATTAGGCTCGTAAAATTATCCCATATTGGGGTGGAAGCTTCGGCAGGGAGTGATGAATGTATGTTTCTCAACCCCCTCCCCCCAAATATATATATATATATATATATATATATATATATATATATATATATATATATATATATATATATATATATCCAGGGGCAGGATCCCACTGCTACTTGGCGCATTCCCGGGTGGCGGATAGGGGAAGGCCTTGTAGATATACGAGGTACCGACTTAGACGGCGCGGACCATGGGACCCCCTATTGATATATAGGGCTCCACCGAATATAACGAATAAGGTGGCACAAAAATTACATCTCACCAGAAGCTATGTGGCAGGGAGGTGAGATTATTTGCCACAATCCTCCCAGCCAAGCATGAGTTCTATTGCAAATGATTTGACGGGCGTTCCTGTTGGATCATCGTCCACTAAAAGTCCAACCGCACTGTCTCCTGTGCTTACGGGCAGTGTGCCACCGAAAGTGAGTAAGCACTGTGTTGGAAAATTAGACTCTTAGAGATTAAACAAATTGAAATCCATGAATCTATGCACACAATGTAAGAAGCCTCGCAGAATATTGCAAACTTCATACCCTAATGATTGAACTGGAAAGCATTAGTTGGCATATTGTAGGTTTGAGTGAAATCCACAGAAAAGAGGAAAAAGTAATTCAGCTCGAAGACAGCAACCACCTATTCTACCACAGAGGAAGGGAGAATGAAAGAGTTAGTGATGTAGGGTTGCTAATTAACAGAAATCTTGCAGATAACATTGTTAAATTCAGCAGCGTATCTGACAGATCAGCATTTGTTGTCTTTAGACTGTGCAAAAGTATACCCTGAAAGTAATACAAGTATATGCACCAACTTCTCAAAGCCCAGATGAAGAAATAGAAACATTCTATAATGACATCTCCCAGATTATGGAAGAAGAAAAGACAACATGTATTACACTCATGGGTGACTTCAATGCAAAAGTTGGGAAGTTGAAGAATGGAGAAGCATGTATGGGAAAATTTGGAGTGGGGGAAAGGAATGAAAGAGGAGAAATGCTGGTAAAATTTGCTTAAATGTTTAACCTGAGAATAATGAACACATTCTTCCACAAAAGTACAGGAAGAAAGTGTACCTGGAGAAGCCCAAATGGAGAAACAAGGAATGAAATCGACTTCATCATAACAGATAAGAATAACACGATCACAAATGTCACAGTTATTAACAAAGTAAATAGAGGTAGTGATCATAGAATGGTGGGTTGCACAGCCAGATTCAATTTCAGAAGTGAAAGAAAGAAGATGATTAAAGATAAAAAGATATGCCCAATAATAGTAAACGAAAACAAAGCAGCCTTTCAGTTGGAAATAAGGAACAGATTTCAGGCTCTAAGTAATGCTGAATGTGACATTGATGAGCTGAATGACAGACTGACAAAAGTGCTAAGAGAATCAGCGGAAGTAGTAGGAAAATCTAATAGAACCAAAGCCAAAACATATTCAGAAAAGACACTCGAGCTTATGAAAAAAAGAAAGGAAAGGAAAGTAAAAACAAAGAAAGACGAAATAGAACGAGCGGAATTAAATAAGCTTAGCAACAAAAGACAAAGAGAAGAAAAAAGAAAGGGAAACATGGATCAGATCAAAGAAACCATCAAAAATGGAAAAAGTCTGAAACAGGTCCGAAGTAAAGTGGCACTAGGAAAGCAACAAATGATATCACTGAAAGAAAAAAAGGCTGAAATTATTAAATGCAGAGATAAGATGGTGAAGACAGTTCAAGAATTTTACAAAGAACTGTATGCATCAAAGACAGTAGTACCAACAGCTAACTTTTTAGTTGACACAAGTGAAATACCTGAGGTAACACCAGACGAAGTAAATATTTGTCTTAAAAATATGAAACGAGGGAAGGCTCCGGGAGAACATGGAATAGTAACAGATTTACTGTTGGATGCAGGAGTAGAAGTACTAAATAGGCTTGCTCACTTATTTACCCACTGCATAAAACAGAAGAAAATTCCCAAAACATGGTGAAATGCAATAGTTATTTTACTCTACAAAAAAAGTGACTCAAAATCTCTTAGTAACTATCGACCAATTAGCTTATTATCAGTCATTTACAAACTCTTCACTAAAGTCCTTACGAACAGAATAACAACAATTTTGGAGGAAAACCAACCTCGTGAACAGACAGGATTCCGAAGCGGATATTCGACCACTGATCATCTACACACAATGAATCAGCTAATCGAGAAAACTACAGAATATAATAAACCACTGTGCTTAGGTTTTGTTGATTGCGAAAAGGCTTTTGAATCAGTGGAGCCCATAGCAATTATAAATTCATTGCGAGAACATGGAGTGAATGAGAACATTGTAAAACTGCTCGAAAACATATATAAAGAGGGAACTGCTACAGTTAAATTACATAAGGACTCGGGAAAAAATTAAGCTTGAGAAGGGCGTGCGTCAGGGAGATATAATTTCACCAAAATTGTTTACAGAATGCCTAGAAAGTATTTTCAGAAAGCTAGACTGGGAAAACAAATGAGTGAACATAAATGGAGAAAAGCAAAGCCATTTAAGATTTGCAGATGATATTGTCCTAATCTCAGAAACAGCGGAGGCATTGCAAGAAATGTTAGATGAACTGAACAGAGAGATTCTGAAAGTAGGACTGAAGATGAACCGGAGTAAAACTAACGTAATGTTTAATCCACAAACACCAAAGAGCGTCATCAGAATAAGCGATGAAATTCTTGAAGAAGTTGAGGAGTACAACTACTTGGGACAAATACTAAAATTAATGGAAGATCACGAAAGCGAAATAAAAAGACGCATTACAATTGAATGGAAAGCTTTTGGTAAACATAGAGACATTATGAAACGTAGCTTGCCAGTTTGTATGAAACGAAAAGTATATAACGAATGTATAATTCCAGCAATGACGTATGGTTGTGAGACCTGGAAACTGACAAAATCAATGGAAAATAAATTACTCTGTTCTCAGAGAGCAATGGAAAGGTCAGTGTTGGGAACATCTTTAAGAGACAGAAAAGATCAACTTGGGTAAGAGAGCAGACTAAAGTCAAAGATATAGAAGTTATAAAAGAACAGAAATGGAGGTGGGCAGGCCATGTAGCAAGAATAAAGGATAACCGATAGAGCAAGAGGTTGACTAACTGGACACCAAGAGATTGTAAGCGTAGCAGAAAAAGGCCAGACAGGCGATGGAGAGATGAGATAGAGAAATTTGCAGGGAAAACGTGGCAAAGATTGGCTCAGTCAAGGAATTCGTGGAGAAGGTTGGAGGAGGCCTTTGTTCAACAGTGGACTAGTTATGGCTGATGATGATATCTATCTATCTATCTATCTATCTATATATATATATATATATATATATATATATATATATATATATATACGTATAAAATTCTGTTACTTCATTCTTTTTCCTATCCTTCCACTTTTGACCGTGTCATCCATTCATTTCCTTTTTTTTTTTTTTTTTTTTTTCAGTTTCCTAATCCTAATCTTTTCCTCTTTGTCCCCGTGTTACCACACCATGTCTTCCTCCTTCCGTCTTTGCGTCTGCAGTATGTGCCACGTACGAGTGACCAACGTGTACAGTGCACCGCCTGCCTGACGACGAGGATTTTTTTTTTTTTTTTTCTTAATGTGTCTGACTCTGGGCATAGGCTTCACAGCCTGCTATCAAGGCCCAGCAGTCCTCCTACATACCATACACCTCTACATGTCACCACTTCGGCGCTAACACCCACCGTCCATATTGAATACATGCTATGGCTGTCTCATACAGGACTGGTGTATTGGTATTAGCGGGGGTATTTTTACAACATGTCGGCGGGTCTTCTGGTAGATCAGTAAAGCCTGATTTTGAAATTCAAATCCTTAAACTGTTCCCTGCCCCAGCCGGGATTCGAACCTGGGTCCGTTAGGACTTCAGGCCACCTCTCTACCGATTGAGCCACGGTGTCTGGTAATGGCCGACTGCTGTATGAGAGAGAGAGAGAGAGAGAGAGAGAGAGAGAGAGATCATAACGGAAACGAGATACGGCGGAGCCTAACGAAAACTTTAGAATTCTTTATGTGACGGCCTTGACAAGCCTCGTCAGTCTGTATATATATTTTGTTTTCATTGTTTTCTACTACCATTATACTTATCCTTTTCTTCTTTTTACCATCTTCTCACAGGCATGCGAATTTCATTATATTCTTGTGTTTCTATGTGATATACAACTTCGTTCTTCTCGCTATTCTTCCTCCTATTTCTTTCTCTCTTCTACTTCCACCTTCATTCCTGTCTCCATACCACTTGCTATCTTCACTTCTTTTCATTCCCTCTACTTACAATTTCTCTTAATTACTTTTTTCCACCTGTACTCAGTCTCCCTACTTTTATTTTCCTACTTTTCCTCTATTAGGTTTTCACATACACTTCTACTGACAATTACGTTTCTTTTCTAAACTCCATTTCCACCTCCTCTTCTTCCCTTTATTTGTCACCCTCCTCCACTCCTCCATTCTAGTCAAACACATTAAAACGTTTATTGCAGACTTTAGCAACACTTGTTTTTTTTCTTCGTCCTCTTTTCCCTTTCGATCTTTCTCTCAGTATACTTGTCCTTCCCTTGAAATATATATATATATATATATATATATATATATATATATATATATATATATATATATATATATGGGATTGGTAATAAATTGTGGAAAGACTGAAATTATTAATATGAACGTGGAGAATCAAACAGATCGTGTAATAGGGAATAATCTGGTGAAGAATGTAGAAAATTTTAAATATCTGGGATCCATTGTATCATCTAATGGATCATTAAACAATAAAATGGAGGAGAGGATTAGACAGGCTTGGCTAGCTGTTGGAATGATGAAATATGGTTGGAATAATAATATGCTTTCGGTACATACTAAAGTGAAAATTTACAAGTCCATGGTTAGGCCAATTTTAATTTATGGGCATGAGTCATGGTACGGTACAATTGCAAAAGACCAGAAAGTATTAGGATTTGAGAATAAAATACTGAGAAGGATTCTTGGGATTCTTGGGGTAACTTGGCAAGACAGAGTTACAAATGAAAGAGTAAGGGATATTACGAGTGTGGAACCAATTGATGAATATGTGAGACTGTCTCGCTGGAAATGTCTGGGGCATATATATAGAAAAGAAGGCAGTTTAATACAGGATGTGCCAGAGTGGACTGCTAGAGGAAGAAGAGTCAAAGGTAGGCCGAGGGAAACAAGGTTGAGGACAATGAAAAGAGAAGCAGGAGAGGAGTGTTGGTGGGACTTGAAGGAAATGGCAAGAGATAAATATTGGTGGAGAGAGTTCATCGAGGACCTATGCATCCCGTGGGGTGACACAGTAAATGATATATATATATATATATATATATATATATATATATATATATATAGAGAGAGAGAGAGAGAGAGAGAGAGAGAGAGAGAGAGAGAGAGAGAGAGAGAGACAGACAGAGAGACAGATAGATATATATAGATAGATAGATAGATATATAGAAATAGATACTGAAACAGATATATTCTTTACTCTTCCTTTTATCTCCCAACAGTTTGTATCTTCTCTCATGCAGTGTTTCATTCCACCATGAAGTTATGTTAAGCTGTACGTTAAATGGCATTCTTAGCGACATATTCTGCACATTACAATTCACCGTCCTCTTGTATGCTCGATGTACAGTACGTTGATAGTGAACAACATAAGTAACAAACAAAATAATGTTAAGGAGTAATATGAATAATAAATAGCCAAGAGAGAGGTGATATGAAGCTTTCCATGCCATCTAGGACACATCTCAGAGATAGAGGGGCGCTTTAAAGACGCTGAAAGAAGGAGTGTTTTTAGGGAAAAGACGTGAAAGAACGGACACGTAGGCTGCATGCGAGAGCCAAAGTGGGCAGCTATAAGAATCAAGTTCAATTCTCGAGCAGGTTAGAGTTTTGGACAAAGTTTCTTTCCCACTTGTCTCTGTTCAACCAGCATTAAAACTGAGGATCTAGATTTAACATCGACTCTTGTGTGCCATACTCCAGGGAGAGATTGATATTTAACAGGAAAGAGTCGTTTGTCTTAATGGTCATTGCGTAGTTTGAGGTGAATAGGCAGGATGTTACACTGGTCGGTTTTCAGTTCTAGTGTACAAACGATTGACGCAGCAACAAGAACCACAGACTAAGTGATAAAAACACAAACACAAGGAACTTTTTGCTATGAAAATGCCTCTGTGAAATTAGTACCATAATAACGTCACTGCAGATAAGACACACACACACACACACACATGAAGCTCTGTAGTAAAATCAGTCATTCCCATTATCAAGAAATTTAACAATAGGCACTGAAGTAAACAGTGGTAATTACCGTCTGTGATCAGGCCTCCTGCACGAAGGTCATTATGTGAAGGAAAACTGGGAAGAGGAAGGAAGGGAGGATGAGGTTAAGTGAAGGTGGGTGTTATCAGATAGAGGAGGGACGGAGGCAGAATGCATTGAAAAAAAAAAAAAAAAAAAAAAAGTCGTGAGCAGCAAAATGAATCACAAAAGAGGCAAAAGGTTTAATGGTGATGAGGAAGGCCGTGGTGGGTAGTTGGAGTTTGTTGATGAGGGTGTGGTGGTCTTCATATAAGTGGGGGGTGATAGTGGTGTGCCAGTGGTGATGTGTTGGCATTGTGGTGCGTGGGTAATGGCGTGAGAGGCTGTACTGAAACATCCCACTGGACATGCCCAAACTAAGACATTAAGTCAGTATTTCAAGTTTTCCTTCAAACTTCTTTTTCGAAAATTTCATGGTGCAATAAAACTTGGTTGCAAGAATTACTGCTGAGTCAAAAATGTAACGCAACATCAGTTCTATTTTACTGGAGGCTTCAGAATAAACAGGGTGGTGTCTTTTGGATGCAGACACCCCAAAAACTTGCTGGCAGTTCTAATGGCCAGAGGAGAAAACATTTTTAGATAAGATTCCCCGATTATTTATAAATGTTTTATTGGCAGTTTTAAAGAGCTTGTGCGTGCGTGCGTGCGTGCGTGCGTGTGTGTGTGTGTGTGTGTGTGTGTGTGTGTGTGTGTGTGTGTGTGTGTGTGTGTGTGTGTGTGTGTGTGTGTGTGTGTTCTTACCTAATTGTATCTTTACAGGAATGAGTCAAGCTCGTACTGTCCCATGTCTTAAACCATATTTATCGTACATATCCTTAAATTAATGAATATTTATGGCACACACTATTTCATTCGGTAGTGCATTCCATTGATCAATTGCTCTGTTTGGGAAACTGAATTTCCTTACGTCTTTATCACCTCTTTTCTTATGCAGTTTTTTGCAGTGTCCTCTTCCTGATGCTTCCCCATATGTTAAGTAATCATTTATGTCTAGTTTCTTCTTCCCTGATATGCACTTATATAGCATTATCATGTCACCTCTTTTCCTTCTATCCTGTAGTGTTGGTTGATTCAGTTTATTTAGTCTTTCTTCGTAGCTTAGGTCCCTTAAGCTTGGTATCCATCTTGTAGCGGCCCTTTGAACTTTTTCAATCTTGTCTATGTGTTTTTTGAGATGAGGACTCCAGACTACTGATGCATATTCCAGGGTTGGTCTAATGAATGATGTTATTATCCTTCTTAGCATGTCTTCATTTATGTATGTGAATGCTATTCTCATATTTGCAAGCAGTGTATACATGTTCCGTACCTTCTCGCTGATGTGGTCAGCCGGAGATAGTCTGTTATTGATAATCACACCTAGGTCCTTCTCTCTTTCTGATGTGTATAGGGTTGTATTTCCTAACTTATAATCCCAATCAGGTCTTTTTCCACTTTTACCAAACGTGCTTACATGACACTTGTCCACATTGAATTCCATTTGCCATGTATTACTCCAGTCATGAAGTTTATTTAATTCTTCTTGTAGCTCTTTACAAGAGTCTGTGTTAGTAATTCTCCTTTGAATTTTTGCATCATCTGCAAACATATTCAGATAGTTCTCATATCAAGTGTTACTGTTTATATCATTTATATACACTAAAAACAATGATTGGTGCCAGCACTGAACCCTGTGGTACTCCACTAGTCACTTCTTTCCATGATGAGTAGTTTTCTCTTAGTACTGTTCTCATTTCTCTTTTTATGAGAATATCTTGCATCCAACAAAACAGTTTGCCTCGAATTCCTCCTTGATGGTACAGTTTCCATAAAAGGCTTTGATGTGGTACTGTGTCAAAAGCTTTCTTGAAATCTAAATAGATACTGTCCACCCATCCTTCTCTTTCCTGTGTTGTGTTTGTTACTCTGTCATAGTAGCTCAACAGATTAGTAACACATGATTTTCCTTTTCTGAAACCAAACTGTCTTTCTGTTATCATACTGTGTTCTTCTAGATGATTTACCCAAGCTTTTCTTATAAGCTTTTCTAATACCTTGCTTACAACACTGGTCAGTGATACTGGTCGGTAGTTGAGTGGATTTTGTCTATTTCCTTTCTTGAATAAGGGGACAATATTTGTTTTTTTTTCCAAATATCAGGTAGTTTACCTTGACTCAAGGATTTCTTGAAAATTAAAAATAATGGTTTACTTAACACCTTTGCACATTCTCGTAGTACCCAACATGAAATTTCATCAGGACCACTTGCTTTTCCTCTGTCTAATCTACTTAACTCCTCCTGTATTACCTACTTTTTCTGCTATTTGTATATCTGGTAGTATGTGTGGACATGCATGTTCCACATAGTCCCTCTCAATATTATTTTCTTCTGTAAAAACTAAATGGAAATTCTTATTTAGTGCTTCACAAATATCTTTCTCTTGTGTATGAGTGATTCCCTCGTCCGTAATGGATTGTATTATATCTTTTACTTTGGTTTTGCTTCTGATGTAGCTGTAAAACAGCTTTGGTTGATCACTACTTTTAGGAAGAATACTGCCACCGTATTCCCTGCGTGTCGTAAAAGGCGACTAAAAGGGGCGGGGTGAGGGGACTAGGGACCCCCTCCTCTGTTTTGTAGTTCCTAAAAAGAGACAGGCCAGAGAAAGGGATGGGGGATGGAGTTATCCTCGTACCCTGAAGATTGGGTCTATGAATGTGCGTGGATGTAGTACGATTGAGGTTAAAAGGGAGGAGATTGGGAGAATGTTTGTGAGAAGAAAGTTGGATGTGTTAGCTTTGAGTGAAACGAAGATGAAAGGGAAGGGGGAATCTATGTTTGGAAGTGTGAATGGAAGATTGTCAGGTGTTGATAGAGGAAGGGCAAGAGAAGGTGTGGCCTTGTTAGTGAGTCCGGAAATTCAGCAATGTGTGATTGAATGGAAGGAGGTGTCATCGAGACTGATGTGGGTGAAAGCGAAATTTGAACGTGAGTTGTGGGTGTTTGTGAGTGCACATGGGCCTGGTAGTGAAAGGGATGAAGAAGAGAGGGAGTCTTTCTGGAATGATGTTGATGAGTGTCTGCAGAGTTTTGAAGCGAATGTGAATGTGGTAATGATGGGAGATCTGAATGCTAGAGTGGGAAATGTAGCAGTTGAAGGTGTAGTTGGTATGCATGGTGTGCCTGGAAGAAATGAAAATGGGGAACGAATGATAGCGATGTGTGTTGAGCGAGAGATGGTGATTGGGAATACGCTGTTTGAGAAGAAAGATATTTATAAGTATACATGGGTGAGACAGGAGGGTGGAAGGGTTGTTGATAGAGCCTTGATGGACTATGTGGTTGTGTCTAGGAATGTAATAGGAAAATTGTTGGATGTGAGAGTTCTGAGAGGGGAGGGTGGAGGTATGTCTGACCACTACCTGGTGGAGGGAAAGTTAAGAGTAGGTAAGAGATGGATGAGAGCTAGGAGGGTTAGGTGTGGCAGGGAGGTTTTGAAAGTGAGTGAGTTGGATAAAAGAGAGAAAAAGATAGAGTATCAGGAGAAATTGAAAGATGAGTGGAACGCAGTGAAAGATCGGGAAAATGGCAGCGTGGAGGAGGAATGGCAGTTGTTTAAGAGTGCTGTGGTGGGGCATGCAGAAGAGGTGTGTGGTGTGAGACGTGTGGGTGGTGGTGTAAGAAAAGGAAGTGAATGGTGGTGCGAGGAAGTAAGTATGGCTGTGGCTGAGAAGAGACGTGCATATGAAGTGTGGCTGCAGAGGAAGGATGAGATGTCATATGGAAGGTATAAGGAGAAGAGGAATAGAGCGAGAAGGGCTGTGCGTGATGCTAAAGTGGCAGCAGATGAGAGGTGGGGTAGGCGGCTGACAGAGAATTTTCAGCAAAATAAGAAAATGTTTTGGAAGGAGGTGAAAAGGGTGCGAAAGGGAGAGTCTGGGAAGGAAGAACGAGTAAAAGCAGAGGATGGAAGGATGTTAATTGAGATGGATGCAGTAAGGAAGAGATGGGCAGAGTATTTTGAAAGATTGTTAAATGTAGAGGAGGAAAGGGTGGCTGAGATTGTGGCGGATGGAAGGGTGCAAGGAATAAATGTGTTGGGAGAGTTGAATGATTCTTTGATCACGAAGGAGGAAGTGGAGAAGGCGGTAAAGGAGATGAAAACAGGGAAAGCTGCAGGTATGGATGGGTGTGCTGTGGAATGCCTGAAGGGTGGTGGAGTGACTATTGTTGACTGGTTAGTAAGATTGTTGAATGTGTGCTTTGAGAAAGGTATGGTGCCAATTGACTGGGCAAGTGCTTGTGTGGTCCCGTTGTATAAAGGCAAGGGTGATAAGTATGAATGTACTAGCTTTAGGGGTATAAGTCTGTTGAGTGTTGTAGGTAAGGTGTATGGTAGAGTGTTAATTATGAGAGTTAGAGAGGGTACAGAGGGAGTGATTAGTGATGAGCAGTGTGGCTTTAGGAGAGGGAGGGGATGCGTTGATCAGGTGTTTGCTGTGAGACAAGTGTGTGAAAAGTATTTAGCGAAAGGCAAGGATGTGTTTTGGGCATTTATGGATTTAGAGAAAGCGTATGATAGAATTGATAGGGAGGCTTTGTGGACTGTTTTAAGATTGTATGGACTTGATGGTAGGTTACTAAAAGGGGTGAAAAGTTTTTATGTAAATAGTAGAGCGTGTGTAAGAGTGGGAAATGCTGTGAGTGATTGGTTTCCCGTGAGAGTGGGGCTGCGACAGGGATGTGTGATGTCGCCTTGGTTGTTTAATATTTACATGGATGGTGTTGTAAGGGAGGTGAATGCAAGAGTTTTAGGTGGTCTGAGTCTGGTAAATGTTGATGGAGGAGAGTGGAATCTGAAGCAGCTGCTGTTTGCAGATGATACTGCACTGGTGACTGATTCAGAGGAGAGATTGAGACAGTTGGTAGAGGAGTTTGGAAGGGTGTGTGAAAGGAGGAAATTGAAAGTAAATGAGAATAAGAGTAAAGTGATGAAGTGTACGAGGTTGATAGATGGTAGGGGGATGAATATAGTTTTGAATGGTGAGTTGCTTGAGGAGGTAGATTGTTTTAAATATCTAGGGTCACATGTTGCTGTGGATGGAAGAATAGATGCAGAAGTGAAGTTGAGAATAAATGAAGTAGGAAAGGTGCTGGGAGGAATGAAAAAAGTGTTTAAATGTCGTTCGCTTAGAATGGATGTAAAGAGAAGGCTGTATGAGGGTGTTGTGGTACCGACTGCATTATATGGGTCTGAACCATGGAATATGGGTGTAGCAGAGAGGAAAAGTTTGAATGTAATGGAGATGAGATGTCTGAGGAGTATGTGTGGAGTGACGCGTATGGATCGGGTGCGAAATGATGAAGTGCGAAGGAGAACTGGAGTTGTTCGGGAGATGGCTGGCAGAGTTGAGCAGAGGGTGTTGCAATGGTTTGGGCATATGGAGAGAATGGATAATGAGCGATTGGTGAAAAAGATAACTAGATCTGATGTGAGAGGTGTAAGGCTGAGAGGAAGACCACGAATAGGATGGATGGACAGTGTGAAGAGAGCGCTGGATGCGAGAGGGATGTCTGTTGAGCAAGGAAGAGTGGCTGTGCGTGACAGAAATAAATGGAGAGAAATTGTGAATGAATAAGTGATGACGCAGCCCTGAGGGGATATTCTCCCGCATTTGGTCTGATCAGCTAGTCAGGTCAGGTGCGGGTAAGGGGATGGGTCTGTTATGATGTGGCAGGGGTAAACCAGTTCTGCTGTCGGGCCCTGCTGCGGATGTCACTGATTGCATTGCCCAGTTGACCCTTGTGCGGTGTGGTGCGGTGAGGATCTGTCCGTTCTCCCCTTTGGGGCTAAGATGCGAATGAATGTGTTTGAATGGATGAGTAAATGGAGAGTGAGTCGTCCTGTCTCGGCTACCTCCCTTTCCTTGGGGGAAGCAGCCTAGGTATATAGATAGATAGATAGATCCTCCTCTAACTGTTTTAGGGCTTCCCTCCTTATTCTTGTATAACCGTTTCTTGCCTGTTTGTAATTATTATACGCCCTTTCACTATTGTGTCTTCTGTATCTATTCCACAACAAATCTCTTCTTTCTTTTGATTTTTTACATTCTGTATTGAACCATTTCTGTATTTTCTTATCTGCTTCTTTGTGCTGTGGGATGTACTTCTGGACTCCTATTTCATAAAATTCACAGACTTTTGTATATACAGCATTTAAATCTTGTCCTTTAAGCTCATTTTCCCAATCAACTTCTAAGAAATACTTCTTTAGGTCTTGATAATTTCCATTTTTATAGTTCAGGCCCTTTTTGTAACTTTCATTGCTGTTAACTATGTCATATGCTATCCTGAAGTTATAATTTAGTACTGCATGATCGCTTTTGCCGAGTGGAGGGTGATATATTAAACTGTCAATATCATTTTCTTGCCTAGTAAATATTAGATCTAGCACTGAAGGTACATCGAGTCCTCTTTTTCTTGTGGTTTCCCTCACATGTTGCGTTAGGAAAAACTCTTGCACGAGATCCAGGAGCTTTTTGTCCCAACAGCTTTCTTGGCTAATTATATCGAGAGTATTCCAATTTATATTTGTATTAAAATCACCAGTTAGTATAATTCTTTCCGATTTCTCTTCCATTTTATGTAGTAATGATCTTAAACTCTGAATTGTACTCTCTGCCAGGTCCTCATATTCGTCTCTTTCCCATGTGTTTGATCTGGGTGGCATGTACAAATTGGCTACAATTACTTTCCCTTCAGATGTGTTGATCTCTACTGCAATCAGTTCTATTTGTGATTGTATATCTAGTTTTATTTCATTGACTTTTAGATTTTTCTTAGTTAATATTATAATTCCTCCTCCTTTTTTTAAATTTCTGTCTCTTCTCCATATATTGTATTCCTCTAAGTTTAGTATGTCATTGGATATCCTTGGCGTTAATTTTGTTTCAGTTAGGCATATATTTTGTGGTTCATTTTCTCTGACATAATCATTCATCTCTAGTAATGTAGATACCATTCCATCCACATTTGAGTACATCAACTTTATCATCTTGTTTATATACTTGTCATGACATGGTTCTACTATCTTCCTCCTTTTTATTCCATCCTGTTTGTGTACCACTTTCGTACCTGCAATCCTATTACTTTGTAAAAAAAAAAATTTCTTCTTCTCCTCTTCTGATCTTCCCTCATTTTTTGTTTTTGCTTCCTCCCTTTTCTCTTTCAGTAATTCCAGTTCCTCTTGTGTTAGGCATCTTTTTATCCACACATTTTTGAACTCCTCTTTTTCCATAAGATTCTTTGCATTTTTTAGTATCTCTTCCACAGTGTTTACACTCTGGAAAGCCACCTTTAGAGGTCTTGTCCTGCTTTTCTCGTATTTCCCTAACCTTTTGTGTTCCTCTATGTCTTTACTACAGATTTCCTCTGATACTTCTTTCAGTAAGCTCATTACATTTGCCATCTCCTTTTTGTCTCTTGGGATCTTGTTTTTTACTTCATCCTCTTCTATACCAGTGATTACTATAGATTTGTTTATATCTACTGAATCTCTGACTAACTTTGGATTGTTTTGGATTATTCTTTTCACTTCCTGTTTAATGCTTTTTTCCTCCACCCTTGTTTCTAAGTCTTTCTTTACTTTCACCATTTCAGCATACGTGGTTTCCACATCATTCTTGTAGCTTTGCACAGCTTCATTCACCTGTGTGTGTGTGTGTGTGTGTGTGTGTGTGTGCGTAAAGTCGAGGTCAAATTTCACCATATATTATCGTCTCTCCTACTTCTCACTTTACTCGGCTAGCTAAAATTCATACGAGGCTTGGTATTTTCCTCTCCCCATAAATAATCGTGTATGTTGTGATAGGTCAGGAAGGAAGTGACTGACATGTTCCAAATGTGAAGCAGACGCAGTGGAACGATAAGAAAATTTTTGCTCTCGACTGTACAAGGAAGCGAGAGAGAAAAGAGCTGAAAACAGTGTAATTGTCCTCGTTCAACTGGCACTTACAACCCCATTAGTGTTGTTAAATACGCTAATGTGGCGGTTGTGCGGGGCTTATTCCCCGCCGCCCCTCTCGTCATCTCAGACAAGGGAGGAAGGTGGGTGTG
Organism: Coenobita brevimanus; assembly: GCF_032717465.1. Classification (NCBI taxonomy): domain Eukaryota; kingdom Metazoa; phylum Arthropoda; class Malacostraca; order Decapoda; family Coenobitidae; genus Coenobita; species Coenobita brevimanus. The sequence goes on from NC_137065.1 coordinate 27,678,322, forward strand.
CAAAGGCGGGTATCATGGACACAAAGGTTGGGGGTGGGGGTTAGGGGAACACGATGAAAGCGGGGCAGTGGAGTGGCGGTAGTAGGGAAAAAACAAGTATAAAAAGAGAAATTAAGTGAAACAATATAAGATCATCATTAACCTACTGATAGCGGTGCTCACAAAAATGAATATATATGCATGCATACTGTATACTGGAATTAAATATTCAGCTATATATTAGTTAACACTCGAGATTACTCCTTGATTATTTTACAGAACCGTTCCTATATTTTACTCATCTGAACTCGGATTTTTTTCTTTTGCAGTTTATTTCTGGCATATGAGTGGCAGAAAAATCCAATCCAGTGACTAAGCATTCTTTTCATACCACTTCTTCATATGTTTTTATCAAATTTTAGTATTAATCTGTTGTTACAACCCAGTATTCAAGAATCAAATATGACGATTTTAGTCCAGGTGAAATTCGAGAGCATAGCAGAATGATTGAAAAGGGCAAAACGCCATTCATCATGCTGCTCCTTGATGCACCGCTTGAGGGATTTCAAACATTTGATTAGGGATAGAAAAGCTATAGTGTCTATCCAATGACTTTTTCGACTGTGAACATGTAGTCTGCACGAGTTATGTCAAGTACCTTGCCTGGGAAATCCCTCATGCAGCTTATTAACCCTCAAAGTTCAGATGACAACCCTAGCCTTCACGAAGCAGGTGGTCTGAGATCCTTAGATCACAGAAGTAGGTGCATTATCTTTCCCACCGGTGTTTGAAGTTCTACTCATTTTCTGCGGTACCCAGTGTGTGGTATAGGCATATAGGAGGTGGGTGAGCTATAGTGCCAATCTTTCATGGGAATCAAGAAATACTGTATTGTCTGAACCACACAGTCCGATACACATGCCACTGCGAGTGGCTACCTTGCCCCTGCCAGCTCGTGCAGCGAAGGAGTTAAGTGATGGTTCGACTGGGAGAATTTTAAAGATGACAGTGTCGTCGTTATCGTGTCGACACGACGTCTGAGAGCATACGTTACTTCAGTGAGTGTATAGCAATGTGCGCCAGGCTCCCCTTGCAGCCCTCACCTCCTTCCTATCACTTTTGCGGTGTCTGTGCCTCACCATTCCTCATCACCATGCACATCGCCCCTGCCTGACGCTTCGCGGGTGTATGGGGAAGTGTAACATACATTGTGCAAACTTATACATAAGAATAAGTGTCACAGATAAAGAAACATAATCTCAGCGAAAAGATGATGTTTTTCCGAAAGTAATGTATGATATTGATTTAGTGAAGTAAGACTAGAAAACCTACAGGTAAGTTACAGAAGATAAGGAAATCTATAAATATTTAAATACTGAACAAAATACATATTTGTGATATGCCTGTTGTGAACTAAGAAATTAAATAACCAGCACTATATATATTTGTGACAAGACTGTTGTGAAATAAGAAACTAATTAAATTTATGATTTAGAATATAAAGAAAACTAGAGGTGTAAGAATATGAATGACCGCAGGGATAAATAAAGTGATCATACGTGACACAGAAAACTTATAAACAGGAATGTAACAATGATCTTTTGAATCAAGTATTGTAAGATTAACCTTGGAACTACTTTTTACTCCTTGTCGCATGCACAAGAGATGATTTATTCATACGACTTTGGCTGAGGGTACTGCACAGGAGCGTCAAGTTCAAGTGAGGCGAGGGCAGGGGGGATGAGCGAGTGTGAGTGGGGAAGCCACATCTGTCCCATGCGGGCATGCGATTTGCGAGCGGTAGCCATTCAATTCACGAGGTAATACGAACACAGACTTCAGTGAACCACCAAAGCGCCTCTGTTTATCACCTCTTATCTCCTCGATGCCTCCACCTGGATACCTGAGAACACGTGCAATGGAGTGATGAAGGATTGTTGAGTGTCTGGTGTTCAGTTTAAAGTTCTATGTGCTGTAATTACGGGGCTATGACTGCCTGAAAACAGCCTACTTTTCAAAGAAGAAAAATAAAAACGTACTGGGTAAACGGTCTATTTATTAAGCCCACGAGCTTTGGGGGTTAAGACACATACACCCTCATTTCTAACCAGACACACTATTTGTTTGTCAGTGTTTGTCAGTATTTGTTTTCTCGTCATTTTAAATGTCCTGATATGATAATCTTTTCTTCCTTAATCATTCAACCTTACAGATTTAGCTGGAAATCTCATCTTCATTTTGTTTTATGTACATTCGTCATTAATTTATGTAGTGAATTCATGTCACCAAACTGTGTTGCAAACAATCCTCTGTTTAATTCCTTTTTACAGGTACACAAGCAGTGGCATTTTTCAGTGTTCCCATCACTTTATCAAAGTCTCGTTAGTTAACAAACTTTTTAAAGCTTGTTATTACAAAAAAAAAAAAAATATGCACAGTACTTATAATTACTCATTTAGAAACTTTAGTGGAAATTTATAATGTTCTCTTTTCGCAAGAAGCATGTTAGTCAAACCATTCATAAGTTCTGATCCATCTTTTCCATTCATATCACACAGTACAAGCTGTCTCTTCATCTTTTCAGTACGTACAGATACTCTCCTCACCTCATTTCATAAGTCTGAAAAATAATAGTTATGATATGTTACCAATATTTCAATAAACTAGTCTCCAGATCATCAGGGATGATTTTGGTTGGTCCTATTACATACTTTTAATTTTGGTTCTATATGGGCTCAGAGGTATTCCGAAGGATAATGAGTGAAGATAATACAAAAAAGCAGAATTATATATATAATTAAAGACTGAGACAATTTATCAATATGATACTGAAAGTCTTCTCCTACAGTCACCCTCCTTTAAGATGATGCCATTAAAATTACTGTAGCCATTTTCATCCTTTCAAAAGAAAAGAGTATAACATAAACAACGTAAAGAATATCAGGAACATAACTGAGAAAATCGTGGAGAAAGGAGGAATATAGAACAGACACTAGCAGTGGAGGGTATACAATGGCTGAAACTGATTTTCTCGGAGAAAGAGAGAGAGAGAGAGAGAGAGAGAGAGAGAGAGAGAGAGAGAGAGAGAGAGAGAGAGAGAGAGCGTGGCGATGTCCTTGATTCATTGTTTTAGAACCAAAGTAAATTGCACCTCATATGAGGCAGCTTGACCCGTGCAGACGTTCATTGAGCATCATAATGAGGTCTGCTGTTTGGCAAAGGTTAAAGCTTTACCATGGCAAAATACGGGAAGAACGAAATGAAGATCCCTCTTTAAATCTGAAATGCTTGGACATATTGCATTTAAAAACTGAAGTTGAAGTGCTGACATTAGGAGTGACTTCTGATTAGCTGACAAGTTTTGTGCACGGGAGAATGAAAATGCTAATTGACTATGCTCAAGGACTTGCCAGATTTTGTATAAATGCATGTAGACGGATGAGTGTTTCATGCGCGCTGTAACAAAGTGTGCTAGTGACAGTATATTACTCTGCAATGAAGAAAGAACTGTTTGTGGTAACGCAGTACCCTATATATGAGAGTTGCACTACACAGCTAATGAAGAAAACAGGGCCCTTGTGCATTGTTTGAACTTAGATCGTTGACAAACACAAAAATTTACCTTAAATTCCTAGGCATCGATGAGCATAGCATTTTTACAACCACCAAGAATTACTCCCACGTCACACCTTTTATCATTTGGTACAAATGTTCACATACAGAAACACATTTTTTCTATATATTTCATTCAGTTCAACCTGTACAGTTCCATAAATCTTTTTATGAATTTTTTTTCTTAGAATTTTCTTTGCCTTCCAGCCTTTCAGATAATTTTCTTGTTATACACTTTATTTTCGTGGTGTGTGTGTGTGTGTGTGTGTGTGTGTGTGTGTGTGTGTGTGTGTGTGTGTGTGTGTGTGTGTGTGTGTGTGTGTGTGTGTGTCATTCATTGATTTGTGTATGATGCTCATTGATTACGAAAATGTCTTTAACTCAATAGAAAAAACTGTGATATTGATTACAATTCGTAGACAAGGTGTAGATGAGATTTGCTGTAAAATATTGTGAGCAGCTAACAAAAAAACTCCATACAGATACTTGGAAAACCGCAGTTAAAGATGTAAGACAGGATGATACCATCTCACTAAAACTTTTCAACGCATGTTTAGAACACCTTCAATCCAACAACTTAATTAGTGAAAGGAAATATGGTTTTCGCCACAAAAGATCCACCATTGACATACTTAATCTCCTGACTCATACCATCCACCAATCAATCGACCAACATCGAGAAACTCATGCAGTAGCAATTGATATTTCTAAAGCTTTTGACAGAGTGTGGCACCGTTCCCTGCTGTCCAAACTCTCTTGCTATGGACTAACGTCTTTTGTTCCTCTGCTTTCCTCATATCTCAGTGACAGAAAAATAAGAGTAAACGTAGATGATATCTATTCCAATTCCAACTCAATTAATGCCGGCGTGCCACTGGGATCAGTTCTGGCGCCAACGCTGTTTCTGGTTCATATTAATGATCTTTTATCTGTCACCTACAATTTCGTCCATCAGTATGTGGATAACTCAACACTTCACAGTTCATTCACACTCAAACACCAATTTAAAAAGTCTAATATCTCTAGCTCTCAACTCAGTACAGCCATCTCCATAAATCAAGACTTATCTATGATCAGTGAATGGGGACAAAACAACATTGTCTCATTTAATGCTAGTAACACCAAATATATATAATTTACTAATAGAAGGATATTGCCAGATTCGTATATTACCTTCACTGGTACTCATATTCCCATCTTCAAAAGTAGTGAAATTTTCAGTGTCTCACTTAACAATGCCCTCAGCTGGACCTCTCATGTCAGTTCACTTGCTAAAACCGCGTCAGAGAAACTTGGATTATTGTACAGAGTCCGCAACATCTCCACTGATGAGCAGTTAACTATAATTTATAAGAGTCATGTGCGCTTTCAGCTAGAATATTGCTCACCCTTGTGGAATGGATGTGGAGAGGCTGCATTAAAACAACTAGACAAAGTTCAGAACAAACCGTTGGATTTTTAATAACCCTGCCATTATAAATAAACTACATCCCCTACAGGTACGAAGGAATGTTGCCTTCTTTGCATTATTTTGCAGATATTTTTGTGGCAAATGCTCAGACGAAGTTGCGTCCATTGTGCCACCTCTCCATGCCTTCCCTCGTACTACATGGGCATCTGGTAGCGCTCATGACTGGAATATCACACAACCATATTGCAGAACTTCTGCCTATCAGAATTCTTTTATTCTCCGAACTGCACCTCTCTGAAACTCACTTCCCCAGAGTTGTTTCCCTTCAAACTTCAACCTACAGCTGTTCAAGTCCAATTGTTACATATATTTTATGAATGGAGGACGCCAGTAATCCAGTGCATGGATTATTTTTATTATTCATTGGTCTTTCCTTCCTCTGTTCTGTTGTTTTAAAAAAAGTATTAAGAAATCTTACTTGGGGTAATAAAGGGGCTGTAATAAGAGGTGAATATCTAAGTAAACTCAGGTTCGCAGATGACACCGTTCCCTTTAGTGAGTCAGGTGGACAGCTGCAATACATGGTGGAAGAAACAGACAAATCCTTGGTGTAAGAATGAATATATAAAAATATGTCATGTTTAACAACCTATCTCATATCGGAGAAATAGAAAACCAAAATGGAGTTTTAGAACTATCTGATTATATATGTAGGGCAACTTGTACAGACTAACCCGTCATTCAACCCTGAAATAAGCAGACGTGTAATGCTGGGTTGGAAGGCACTTGGTAGACAAAGTAACATAAAAAGGGGCTTTACCAATGTGTTCAAAGAGAAAAGTTTTTAATCACAGCTTCCTCCCCGTAATGACTGACGGTTCAGGAACAGGTAGACAGGAAAGAACGAGCTTCGATTAGGAAAGGGACTGATACAGAAGAAGTAAATAAAATTACAAAAAATAAGATATGGCAGCTGGCAGGCCATATATTGACAATGCACGACAAACAGAGTGACAAGGAAAGTGAAAGACTGGATAATAATTGATTCAAAATGACCAAGAACAAGATCAGCAACTAGTCTGTGTAATAAAATTTTACCTCCAGAGATACAGGGTACCAGAAAAAAATAAATAAATAACGCAGGTGAGGAAGACAGAGAAAATTTTATGAGATCTTAGGATTCTCGTCTGGAATGAAACAGCACAGGACCAGGATAAGTAGAAACGTTTGTGAGAGGCCTATGTCCTGCAGTAGAATGTTACAGGCAGATGATGATGATGATGATAATATAAATACATATATATATATATATATATATATATATATATATATATATATATATATATATATATATATATATATATATATATATTGTTACGGAACAGAGAAAGATAATGTACACTTTAAGTGAGACTACTAATAATCACTACTGTCCCGTAAAGGTCCAGGTTCAAAACAAAAGAGTTAGGTAAAATTACAGGTTAAATTTTAATGCTCAAACTAACAACAAAACATTCTGGACCCATAAGGACAATGTAATGGCAAAAAACAGGTTAAATATATGGTTAACTGCAATAGCCTCTATTAACACGAAATTAGCATGAGTAAATTTATCTAAGTCAGCCCTGTTAAAATGAGATACCAGATAATAGTGAATTCAAGATATAGCCTATTATTACAGATACAAAATATTATTAATGATGGCTGCCAACAAGAACCTTACATAAATTACAAAAACCTTACTAGGCCTAAGAATCAACCTTATGCTACACAGTACAAGAAAAAATGCAACAACAGTTATACCCAAATTACACACAGCTGCTAGATGGTTGGAGACTTCCTGAGCACTCACAATAATAATAACTGTACAGGGGAGGACAGAGATGTGAACAAAATGAGGAGTAGATCTAAGTGGCAATAATGCAGAGACTGAGCTCATTATATAGGGGCCAGCAGAGCTTGATACAACTTGTAAGAAGGACGCGCAAATGAAGCCACAGGGGACAAAGAGCTGACAATCCTGCTCTGAACAACAGAAAGGACGACTTACTCTACTATAACGGTAGAAAGGGGGACTGAGGCAGAACACGCTCGTGATCAAACATGCAGCATACTGTGCGTTAAAATTACACAAAGGATGATGAAATCATAGGCTATGTAACACCTCCCCATAAAGAAAAAGAAATTTACAAAGGAAATTTCTTATTACTCTAAAACAATCTGTCTAAAGTCTAGATAAGCAATCTGCAATAACATTTTCTTTCCCCTTGACATGTTGTATGTCTAATGAATACTCCTGAAGAAGTAGACTCCATCTTGTCAATCTCTGATTTTTATCTTTAAACTTACTAAGGAATTTCAGAGGGTTATGATCGGTATAAATGACTATGGGGTCAAAACCAGAACACAAATAAAATGAAAAATGCTGTAAACCCAAAATCAAGGCCAAAAGCTCTTTCTCAATAGTTGAGTAGTTCTTTTGAGGTGGAGTGAACTTCTTACTGTAATAAGATACAGGGTGTTCAATACCCTGATCATCCTCTTGCAGCAAAACAGCCCCAGCTCCTGTATCACTTGCATCAACAGACATCTTAAAAGGCTTAGCAAAATTTGGAGTAGCGAGCACTGGCTGACTTAATAGGATAGCTTTAAGTTTGTTGAAAGAGGATTCACAGTTATCGGTCCAGACAAATTTAACTCCCCTTTTCAGTAGGTCTGTAAGTGGTGATACAAGAATTGAAAAGTTAAGAACAAATCTCCTGTAATAACCTACCATTCCCAAAAATCTTTGTACCTCTTTCCTACTTTTAGGTCTGGGAAGATCACTTATAACCTGAACCTTAGCTGCTGGTGGTGCAACATGTCCATCACCAATTACATACCCAAGGTACTGAACTTTAGCTTGACCAAACTCACACTTTGATAAATTAGCTACAAGATTAGCCTCAACCAAACGCTCAAGAAATTTACTGACATGGCATAGGTGATCTTTCCAGTTGTCACTGAAGATTAATACATCATCAATATAAACAACACACCCTGCCAAACCCTCTGTTACAACATTCATGAGCTTCTGAAATGTGGCTGGTGCATTCTTCATACCATATGGCATTACAGAACATGCGAAAGTCTTTCCTAGTGTTACAAAACATGAGATCTCCCTAGCACGTTCAGTCATAGGTACTTGCCAGTATCCCTTTAACAAATCAAACTTACTTATGTACCTAGCCTTTCCGATGTTGTCTATGCAATCTTCCACACGAGGGAGAGGGTAAGTGTCTGTTTTGGTTATCTGATTAACACGTCTGTAGTCGATGCAAAGCCGCTGTGACCCACCTGGCTTAGGGACCAGAGTGACAGGAGAACTCCACTCGCTCTGACAGGGCTCAATCATCTTGTGGTCCAACAGGTAGCCAAGCTCCTGCTGGATGAGAGGAACTTTCACTGGGTTCACACGGTCAGGAGGCAATTTAATTGGCTTTGCGTCTCCAACATCGACATCATGCATCAACACAGTGGTTCTTCCTGGAGTGGCACAGAACACTTGCGGGTACTCCTGCAGTAATGCCGAAAACTCCTGCCTTTCCTCGGGAGGTAGATGAGAAAGCTTAGTCTGGAGATCATTCATGATATCAGGATTCTTCCCCGAACTATCACTCAGGCTCATGCTGCATGGGAGAGCTTCACTTGCAGACTCGGGTGGAACAGCTACAGTGCAGACTGGATTATTTTCGTCCCGCCTGTGATATAACTTTAGCATGTTGATGTGACATAGTTGCTTGTTCTTTCTACGATCTGGTGTGGCGATGACATAGTTGACATCACTGAGTTTCTTCTCCACGAAATAAGGACCACTAAACTTGGCTTGAAGAGGTTGCCCATGAACTGGTAGCAGAATCAAAACCTGATCTCCTGGCTGAAAGTGGCGTAACCTGGACTTCTTATCATACCAAGTTTTCATCTTCTCCTGAGCAGCTCCTAAATTCTCTCTCGCCAGCTGTAAAGCAGTGGACAGCCGTTCTTTGAACTTCATCACATACTCCAGCAGGTTGACGTCATCTTCCACCGACAGCCAGCATTCCTTGAGTAACTTAAGGGGTCCTCTTACTTCATGGCCAAACAGTAGTTCAAAAGGTGAGAAGCCCAGTGATTCATTTGGAGATTCTCTTGCAGCAAACATAACGAATGGAAGACCTTTATCCCAGTCTTTCTGATGTTCCAAACAGTATTTCTTGAGCATCGATTTGAGTGTTTGATGATATCTCTCCAATGCTCCTTGGGTCTGGGGATGGTAAGCTGAAGACGTGATCTGGGTGATGCCCAACTCTTTTAGAGACTGCTTGAAAACATTTGACATGAAATTACTTCCCCGGTCTGATTGTACCTCCTTGGGCAGACCAAACTTTGTGAAGAACCCTAGCATTTCCTTGACCACGTTCTTTGCTGAGATATTTCTAAGTGGAATGGCTTCAGGATAACGAGTAGCCATATCAATCAGGGTCAACACATAAGAAAATCCTGAAGAAGTCTTAGGAAGAGGGCCCACAATATCCACCAACACACGGGTGAAAGGCGCCTCAAAAGGAGGAATGGGAACTAGAGGTGCAACCTTTTCGGTCTGATTACACTTCCCCACAACTTGACAGGTGTGACAAGACTTACAATGCCAGGAAACATCCCTGAAGATACCTGGCCAGTAGAAGTGTTTCAAAATGCGTGCCACAGTCTTCCTCACTCCAAGGTGTCCTGCCAAACTGGAATCATGAGCCACTCTAATGATATCCTGCCTACAAACACGAGGGATGACAACTTGATGTACAACCTCCCATTCACAGTCGGCTGATGCTGTTGGGGGTCTCCACTTCCTCATAAGTATTCCTGACTTTATATAATAACAAGTAGAAGCACCAGCTGACTCTTCCTCACTGCAAGCAGAGTTAGCCAGACCTTTCAACTCAGGGTCAGCAACCTGCAACTCAACCAACTCTTGACGAGACAAATTATCAACACTACGGGGTACTGCCTCATCTGGTGAGTGGTCCAAATTAGCAAGAAAAGTGTCAGCTAGGATAACATCATCATCATCATTATCCTCTAAATCACCAGTAACTTTAGACTTAGCTCTAGTGACAGCACATGCAGGGAACACATCAGGGACATCACAATCCTGGGTCGCAGCCACTGGCTCACTAGACAACTGAGGAGCTGGACACACTTGACTTCCACCAATATCATTTCCAAGTAAGAAAGTTACACCTGACATTGGGAGTGTCTCAACCAACCCAACCATAACGGAACCATTAATAAAACCAGCTTCTAAATTCACTCTGCACAGAGGGACAGAGAAGTAATTATTCCCTACACCTTGTAAGATTACCGTTTCATCAGAGGAATTAACATTAGAGCCTAGAACACTGGTCAGCATAAGGGATTGGCAAGCACCTGTATCACGATATATTTTAACTGATTTCCTGTCATTACTGTCCAGAGGACTGACAAAACCATCAGACAGGAAATTAGCACATGAACTCTTGAGAGTGTCACCCACGTTACTACTCAAAAGAGGAGCTTCATCATGAGAATTTAAGTTACCCCTCAAAGCAGGTTCAGTTAACTCAGTTAAAGAATTCTGGGAACTCTCAAGAGTGGACACTAGACCAATTGACTGAATATTTAAAGACTCCTTTTTTTCAGATCACTCTGTCTCCTGAAACATTTCTCCGTAGTATGACCAAGCTTACTACAATAAGTACATTTACTTTTCTGAAATCTAGAGGTGAAGCTGGTATTTACTTCCTGAGAAACATCATCTTTATTCTCTTTCCTGTTACCTGTACTCTGAGTAGAGGCAACGTACTTATTCTCAGCTTTCCCTTTTTCTTTAGAATATCTCTTGTGAGTGAGAACATATTCATCAGCTAAAACTGCAGCATCAGACAAATTATCTATTTTTCTCTCATCAAGATATAGGCTTACATCTTTACTAATACACCTTTTGAAGTCCTCCAGCAAAATCATCTGCTTAAATTTGTCAAAATCAGAATCCACATTCTTAGAATTTAACCACTGCTCTAACAGATCTTTTTTGATTTTTGCATACTCAACATGGGATTGCTTATCTTGCTTGTAAGTTGTCCTAAATTTTACTCTATAGGCTTCAGGAACAAGCTCTTAGGCCTTAAGAATCAAGCTCTTAACGACATCATAATTATCAGATTGATCCTGAGGCAAAGATGCATAAGTTACTTGAGCTTTACCGGTGAGAACAGTTTGAAGGAGTACTGGCCAATACTTTTTGGGCCAATTAAAACCTGTAGCTACCCTCTCAAACAACTGAAAATACTTTGTTAAATCAGATTCATTAAAAGGAGGGACAAGTTTAACATTTTTAGCCACATCAAAATCATCAGAGCTAGATGATCCAGTTCCACCTTGTTTCATGCGATACTCATGGTCTGCCTGAATCCTGGCAAGTTCAATTTGTGCCTGTATCTGTGCCTCCTGAATACGAGCCTGAGACTCCGCCTCCTTAGCCTGAGACTCAGCCTCCTTAGTACGTGCTTGAAATTCAGCCTCCTTAACACGAGCCTCCTGCAGGGCTAGCTGTAACTTAGCTAATTCAATCTGCGTTTGCTCATTTGGAGGAGTTACATTAAGCAAGCTTTTATTAATCATGCCAGCAATTTGATCTTTAGAATGATGAGAGTGAACTGCAATTCCCAATTGTTGAGCAACAAGCTTAAGTTCATTCTTTGTTCTGTTTTCTACATCACACACTGTTTGCACATTTGACAAAAAATCTTTGGCTTCATCAAGTGTAGTAATAGTAGACATCATGAATAAATCACAGTCACAAAATATCAAGCAATATCCTTATGATAATATCCTGAATATCCTGGCGAGGTTGCCAAATTTATGTTACGGAACAGAGAAAGATAATGTACACTTTAAGTGAGAATACTAATAATCACTACTGTCCCGCAAAGGTCCAGGTTCAAAACAAAAGAGTTAGGTAAAATTACAAGTTAAAGTTTAATGCTCAAACTAACAACAAAACATTTAGGACTCATAAGGACAATGTAATGGCAAAAAACAGGTTAAATATATGGTTAACTGCAATAGCCTCTATTAACACGAAATTAGCATGAGTAAATTTATCTAAGTCAGCCCTGTTAAAATGAGATACCAGATAATACTCAGTGAATGCCAGATATAGCCTATTATTACAGATACAAAATATTATTAATGATGGCTGACAACAAAAACCTTACATAAATTACAAAAACCTTACTAGGCCTAAGAATCAACCTTATGCTACACAGTACAAGAAAAAATGCAACAACAGTTATACTCAAATTACACACAGCTGCTAGATGGTTGGAGACTTCCTGAGCACTCACAATAATAATAACTGTACAGGGGAGGACAGAGATGTGAGCAAAATGAGGGGTAGATCTAAGTGGCAATAATGCAGAGACTGAGCTCATTATATAGAGGCCAGCAGAGCTTGATACAACTTGTAAGAAGGACGCGCAAATGAAGCCACAGGGGACAAAGAGCTGACAATCCTGCTCTGAACAACAGAAAGGACGACTTACTCTACTATAACAGTAGAAGGGGGGACTGAGGCAGAACACGCTCGTGATCAAACATGCAGCATATTGTGCGTTAAAATTACACAAAGGATGATGAAATCATAGACTATGTAACAATATATATATATATATATATATATATATATATATATATATATATATATATATATATATATATATATATATATATATATATAATTTAGGGGTTATTCTTAAAGAGGTCTTCAAAACAGTTCATGGGTCGCCAAGTGGTCCAGCGTTTGCCTTGTTCCAACAGTTTAAGAGAAAGTTGCCTTAAATCAACAATTTCGATTTTCAGACGGAAAACACTAGCAGTTATATCAGTGCAATGTTGAAGGGAAATTTTGCACAAGTGCAAAACGGTGTCAACTACTGCGTGAAACCTTTTAAGCAGATTCAGCCCAGGGCCGACCACCTTCGACTAATGGAGCTCTGTGTAATCTTCTTAGTAGGACTCCTCTCCGAGGGATTCGTTTTGGACAGCCCAGCCCTGTACATCATGCATACTGGATGTCTAAAGCATTATACTGCCTCCATATATTCATGTTTCAGTACCAGTTCCAGCTGACCGCCAAGGAGAAAATGTTTATTCACACCATAACTCTGTTCGTTGCTCTTGTCATTGACGATAGTTTGGTTCAAGGCCCTTGAACTGTTTAAGTTCCGAGCAATGCTGTATCTTTCTTCAATCAACTTGGTTACTATGGGAAGATGATAGATGAAGCAGTTGGAGTAGCAGCCATAAAAACTTTCCAGCGACATTAATGGTACCAGCCCGAGGGATTAGTAGCTCTGGCTCTGCTCTCTGATGGTGTTTCTTGTGATGAGAAAAAAGAAATCTTTCAGTCTATGCGGGGGAAGGAAGAAGAGAAGGAACCACCAAGGAGATGAAGTGACCGAAGAGGAAATTCCATTTCTGGAGCTGAAAACTGGCATTTGCAATCTCCAACCGGTTCTTTCGAACTATGCAACTGAATTTTGATTCATCTCCAAAGATCCAAGCCAATGGAATAACGATTCATACTTCCTACAGTCGTAGGGAATTCTACGAGAGATGAAGATAGTGAATGATGTGGCTGAAAGTGTGGTGAAACTTATTCAGGACTACAACTCTTTACTTACAAAAAGAGAAGACCAAAAGCAGTATGTGTTTCAGGTGGTCACCACACATCAACGTGAACAAGGCTACTCACATGTAATCTGTATTTGTCATCCATTTATTCTTATTCTCTCATTATGGATGACATGAACACCACTTGCTAAAGAATATAGGAAATTCTTATCATGTATCAGATTCCAGGAGCACGTTGACTTCTAGAGAGAGACAGCATCAGAAAATCAATAACTTTGGTCCACATGTGCATACCCTGAATTAAGCTGCAAAGACCTGTAATTTGGCCTAAAGTATTTTCTTGGGCTAATGAAACAAACGTTTAACACCACAAAAGTGAAGAACTTAAATTTTCTGGACCCCCCTGTGGCGGGGGGGACACAATCTGGCTGCATTATGGAGTGGTTCTACTACTCTGCGGGCAGGTTGTGTTAGGAAGAATACTGCCACCGTATTCCCTGCATCTCGTAAAAGGCGACTAAAAGGGGCGGGGTGAGGGGACTAGGGACCCCCTCCTCTGTTTTTTAGTTCCTAAAAAGAGACAGGCCAGAGAAAGGGATGAGGGATTGAGTTATCCCCGTACCCTGAAGATTGGGTCCATGAATGTGCGTGGATGTAGTACGATTGAGGCTAAAAGGGAGGAGATTAGGAGAATGTTTGTGAGAAGAAAGTTGGATGTGTTAGCTTAGAGTGAAACGAAGATGAAAGGGAAGGGTGAGTCTATGTTTGGAAGAGTGAATGGAAGATTGTCATATGTTGATAGAGGAAGAGCATGAGAAGGTGTGGCCTTGTTAGTGAGTCCGGATGCACAGCAGTGTGTGACTGAATGGAAGGAGTGTCATCGAGAGTGATGCGGGTGAAAGCGAAATTTGAACGTGAGTTGTGGGTGTTTGCGAGTGCATATGGGCCTGGTGGTGAAAGAGATAAGGGAAGAGAGGGAATCTTTCTGGAATGATGCTGATGAGTGTCTGCAGAGTTTTGGAGCGAATGTGAATGTGGTAATGATGAGTGATCTGATTGTTAGAGTGGGAAGTGTAGCAGTTGAAGGTGTAGTTGGTATGCATGGTGTGCCTGGAAGAAATGAAAATGGGGAACGAATGATAGGGATGTGCGTTGAGCTAGAGATGGTGATTGGAAATACGCTGTTTGAGAAAAAAGATATTTATAAGTATAAGTATACATGGGTGAGACAGGAGGGTGGAAGGGTTGTTGATAGAGCTTTGATGGTCTATGTGGTTGTGTCCAGGAATGTAATAGTAAGATTGTTGGATGTGAGAGCTCTGAGAGGGGAGGGTGGAGGTATGTCTGACCACTACCTGGTGGAGGAAAAGTTAAGAGTAGGTAAGAGATGGGTGAGAGCTAGGAGGGTTAGGTGCGGCAGGGAGGTTTTGAAAGTGAGTGAGTTGGATAAAAGAGAGAAAGTGATAGAGTATCAGGAAAAATTGAAAGATGAGTGGAACGCAGTGAAAGATCAGGAAAATGGCAGTGTGGAGGAGGAATGACAGTTGTTTAAGAGTGCTGTGGTGGGGCATGCAGAAGAGGTATGTGGTGTGAGACGGTTGGGTGGTGGTGTAAGAAAAGAAAGTGAATGGTGGTGCAAGGTAGTAAGTATGGCTGTGGCTGAGAAGAGACGTGCACATGAAGTGTGGCTGCAGAGGAAGGATGAGGTGTCATATGAGAGGTAAAAGGAAAAGAGGAATAGGGCGAGAAGGGCTGTGCATGATGCTAAAGTGGCAGCAGATGAGAGGTGGGGTAGGTGGCTGAGTAAGAATTTTCAACAGAATAAGAAAATGTTCTGGAAGGAGGTGAAAACGGTGCCAAAGGGAGAGTCTGGGAAGGAAGAGAGAGGAAAAGCAGAGGATGGAAGGATGTTAATTGAGATGGATGCAGTAAGGAAGAGATGGGCAGAGTATTTTGAAAGATTGTTAAATGTAGAGGAGGAAAGGGTGGCTGATATTGTGGCGGATGGAAGGGTGCAAGGAATAAATGTGTTGAGAGAGATGAATGATTCTTTGATCACGAAGGAGGAAGTGGAGAAGGCAGTAAAGGAGATGAAAACAGGGATAACTGTGCTGTGGAATGCCTGAAGGGTGGTGGAGTGACTATTGTTGACTGGTTAGCAAGATTGTTGATTGTGTACTTTGTGAAAGGTATGGTACCAATTGACTGGGCAAGTGCTTGTGTGGTTCAGTTGTATAAAGGCAAGGGTGATAAGTATGAATGTACTAGCTTTAGGGGTATAAGACTCTTGAGTGTTGTAGGTATGGTGTATGGTAGGGAGATAATTATGAGAGTCAGAGAGGGTACATGATGAGCAGTGTGGCTTTAGGAGAGGGAGAGGATGCGTGGATCAGGTGTTTGCTGTGAGACAAGTGTGTGAAAAGTATTAAGCGAAAGGCAAGGATGTGTTTTGGGCATTCACGGATTTAGAGAAAGCATATGATAGAATTAATAGGGAGGCTTTTTGGACTGTTTTAAGATTGTATGAACTTGATGGTAGGTTACTAAAAGGGGTGATGAGTTTTTATTTAAATAGTAGAGCGTGTGTAAGAGTAGGAAATGCTGTGAGTGATTGGTCTCCTGTGAAAGTGGGGCTGCGACAGGGATGTGTGATGTCGCCTTGGTTGTTTATCATTTATATAGATGGTGTTGTAAGGTAGGTGAATGCGAGAGTTTTAGGTGGAGGTCTGAGTCTGGTGAATGTTGATGGTGGATAGTGGAATCTGAAGCAGCTGCAGTTTGCAGATGATACTGCACTGGTGGCTGATTCAGAGGAGAGATTGAGACAGTTGGTAGAGGAGTTTGGAAAGAAAGGAGGAAATTGAAAGTAAATGAGAATAAGAGTAAAGTGATGAAGTGTACGAGGTTGGTAGATGGTAGGGGGATAAATATAGTTTTGAATGGTGACTTGCTTGAGGAGCTAGAGTGTTTTATATATTTAGGGTCACATGTTGCTGTGGATGGAAGACTAGATGCAGAAATGAAATTTAGAATGAATGAAGTAGGAAAGGTGTGGGAGGATTGAAAAAGGTGTTTAGATGTCGTTTGCTTAGAATGGATGTAAAGAGAAGGCTGTATGAGGGTGTTGTGGTACCGACTGCATTATATGGGGCTGAAATATGGAATATGGTTGTAGCAGAGAGGAAAATTTAAATATAAGTTAATGAGGTGTCTGAGGAGTATGTGTGGAGTGACGCATATGGATCAAGTGCGATATGATGAAGTTCGAAGTAGAACTGGAGTTTTTCGGGAGATGGCTGATAGAGTTTAGCATAGGGTGTTGCAATGGTTTGAGCATATGGAGAGAATGGAGAATGAGCGATTGGTGAAAAAGATATGTAGATCTGATGTGAGAGGTGTAAGGCTGAGAGGGAGACCACGAATAGGATGGATGGACAGTGTGAAGAGAGCGCTGGTTGTGAGAGGGATGTCTGTTGAGCAAGGAAGAGTGGCTGTGCGTGACAGAAATAAATGGAGAGAAATTGTGAATGAATAAATGATGATGCAGCCCTGAGGGGATATTCTCCCGCTTTTGGTCTGATCAGCTAGTCAGGTCAGGTGTGGGTAAGGGGATGGGTCTATTATGATGTGGCAGGGGTAAACCAGCTCTTCCGTAGGGCCCTGCTGCGGATGTCACTGACTGCACTGTGCAGTTGACCCTTGTGCGGTGTGGTGCGGTGAGGATCTGTCCCTTCTTCCATCTGGGGCTAAGATGTGAATGAATGTGTTTGAATGGATGAGTAAATGGGGATTGTGCCGTCCTGTCTCGGCTGCCTCCCTTTCCTTGGGGGAGGCAGCTTAGGTATATATATATATATACACACACATATATATATATATATATATATATATATATATATATATATATATATATATATATATATATATATATATATATAGATAGATAGATAGATATTAGGTATATATATATATATATATATATATATATATATATATATATATATATATATATATATATATATATATCTGTACCAAAGACTGTACAATTATCATAGTATTTTTTTTTTTAAATACAGTTTTGATGTACAGATACTTTATGGACAACCTGTATATATATATATATATATATATATATATATATATATATATATATATATATATATATATATATATATATATATATATATATATATACAGTATATATAGATAGATAGATAGATAAATAGATAGATAGATTGATAGATAGATAGATAGATGGAGCCTCTGTGGTACAGTGGTAAACCGCACGTTATCGTACACTGAAGAAGGAGTGTTCGCGCCCTGCGAGGGTAATAACCTTTGGGAGCGTTCTTCAGGCCACGTACTGCATTGTCGGACACAAAGGGTGCTGTGGTTGAACCAGTGTCGCATACTATGAAGTATGCTTGCACCCAGTTGGCTTGCGCGGGCCGATTATACTTGGTTCACAAACTACACACACATCCAAAGCCACTCCAACATTATACTTACACTTACAAGCACTTCTCACCCTACATACAATCTCTACTAAACAGCCTAAGCCACTTGGTGGAGATACATTGGCTGTATCGTCCCCACTTCGGTCGGGATAGGTTGGTCCCGCAGTGAACACACGAACGGCTGATGAGATGAGAGATTACATATATATATATATATATATATATATATATCCCACCAACCTGCCCACCCCTCCGACCCACTGTATCTGTTAACAGTGTAGGTGAAGAAGCAAAAAACTCTGCAGTAATTGGCTACCATATTTCCACCCTGTTGACATGATTATTTTATATTTCTTCTAATCTTTGCCATGAGGGACTCCACTTTACCAATTGTAATGTGCTAGTCTAAAGTAGTGGTAAAGAGTTACATCTGTTAGAGCTGTTGGAGAATTCTCTATGCATCCCACCTCGGTTTCCATAGAGAACAGACAGACAATCAATCTCTCTTCCCCCCCCCCTCTCTCTCTCTCTCTCTCTCTCTCACTCTCTTCTTTTCCCTTCCTTATTATCTACTCTCTCCTTCTTCCTGTCTTCAGTCTATCCCTGACTTCAACAAGTCACCCAGGCAGTGCCAAAACTTATTTCACATTGTCACTGTCATCATTTGGTTCTTCTGTGACCCATAAACAAGGAAACACGAAAGGAATCCATAAGACAGGGAATTGAAAATTCGAGATGGGAAGAGAAATGATAAAAGAAGTAAAATTAATAAAAGGAGAAAAATCTGTGACACAGAAATACATTAGAGTGAGATGAATTTATATTAAATATACGACAATAAAAGCATAGAAGTAAATTATCACTGTACATATTGTTGTTAGTGATATTCCTAATTTTTTCCCTCTTTTGCCTCTCATATATCTGTAATTCGTGGTTAGTTCCAAATATTTACTTATACATCGCCTCCCCTTTCCTCCCGTTTCATTATTTGCTACTGATTTTTTTTTTCCTTGGCTCTTTTCTGTCAAATGCTGTCGTTTTAATCTCCACTCTACATTCCTCCAAATAGCCAGTCAGTTCAAACTTCTTTCCATCATGTCAACATCAACCTCCCTCCCCTCACCGTCACAGCCTCTCCGTCTCTCTCTTCCAATCCAAACCTTTCTCCCTCCCTCAGTTCTCTCCACCTCCTCCCTCATACTAACCTGACATAGGATAGTCATGACCTCAGACGTCCTCTTAGCCCCTGCCTTTCTTTCTCCCTCCATCCCTCCATCCTTTACCTTCCTTGATATCTGATCTAATATCTCACGGGTCCCAGAAATGGAAACTTGTTCTACTCAACGTCCATCTAATATACGATAGCACTAGCCGTGTGTGTGTGTGTGTGTGTGTGTGTGTGTGTGTGTGTGTGTGTGTGTGTGTGTGTGTGTGTGTTTTGGGCAGCCGAAACTACACATTAAAATCGCACCAAAATTGGCACAAAAATCGCAAAAAATTAGCTGATGTGAAAAAACTTGGTCCCATCATGATTGAGAAACTTTTACTATATTTAATGAGTGATCACATTTATACCAAATAAACGTCGCTCCCGGCGCCTGGCATAGGATCTCCGTAGAATTTTTTGCCCATAGCTGCAACTAAAATATACTCTAACAGCGCGAGAGCCCTCCGCAGACGCAAATGCGAAGGGCCCGAAGGGGCCACGAGCACTTGTCTTTACTACTGCTGGAGAAGGTTTAATGGTGAATTTAGAGTTAGGAAATTTCTTAACCGATTTTCGAACAACTGCAAGTGAGAAACCATTGTTACAAAAGAAATCTTAAAAAAAAAAAAAAAAAAAAAAAATACTGTTGACATAATCCCAGTCTGATACAAAACATGTGTTAAGTCAGGTCGAAACGAAGTTTAACTTAAATCTATCTGACACAAAGGAAAGGTGGTTTTGTCCTATACCTGTAAATGTCGGTTTTCTATAGCCTATACCGACGTTTGAAATGAGTTGTTCATGAAAGTACTATTTACATCAAGAAATTATAAAATATGTCTAACTGCTTCTTTAGAGGCAAACTTAATATGATTATGTTGTGATTATTAGGACAACACTAACCCTGCATATAAATATATGATAAAACATTTCCATACCATATGTCTTATGAGCAATAAAAAAAAATGTGCAGGTGTTAGGTCGTGGAATTAAATTAAGCCATCCCACCTTTACACCCAAAGCTTTTAAAACGGATCAGTTGAGGGTACCTTTAAGGCATCTGACAGCAGGAGAATAAAGAAAGAACCGCGGAGGTGAATTATCGCTGATTGTGCCATTCAGAATCCATCAGAGAATTTCACGCTGCAGAAATGTGACTGAGGCGCCACTTGGGAGATGAGGTAATGAGACTGGCGGCGGGAGTGGAGCGTGGAGGTGGGGAACGTCAGAGGATTGGAGGGCTGGAGAGGGGCAGTGACTGGAGGTGGTAGGTGTTCCGTGTTCGAGGGATAGGTTGCGGGGGTGGAAGGGCGGCAGGGAGAGGAGGTAAACAGAGTTGGAGGGGGGCAGACGGATGAGATAAAACAGGGTAATGAGGTTTGGATTCAGAGATGGCGGGGAGAAGCTAAGGAGAGAAAATTATTGACAATCTGCTCAGAAAGGAGGAGCCCTGCTTTGTGCTGTGATATTAATTTTGAATTTAGTCCTAATCCTAATGTCAGCAACATCATTCGTAAGTTTTTCAGACTGTCTACCAACATCAAAGACGATAAGCGGATACAATGTCTTATACTCAAGTAGCAGCTGGGACACCCCTTTTAATGATTAATTTGACTATTGTAATTAATGAGCATTATATATGTGTTAGTGAAGTTATTCTGTTTGAAATCGAGGTTTTGATCCATTTCAGGGTACGAATACCTCTCACAATTTAAGCAAACACTGGGGTGGGTTAGGCTACGGACATTGAAAGTTGTTGTATTTTGCATCTGACTGTTGTTCTTATTCATTTGGAATTCTGGGATGTCTTACCTCCACTCTTCAGCTCTTAATCTTTAGTCAAACTGTTTGTCCTGCACTAACTTCATTGCTTTTACGTTGTCTACTGGGGAAACTAATGTCTATCGAGGCATTATTAAGGATTTTTCTGGCCTGCTAAATTTCGTAATCATCTGTTGGCTGCCAGTTCACTTTCAGTAGAGTGATTTTCCCATTAGGAACTTTATGTGCACCACTGTCCTGAATGCCATATTTGACAACAGCATCATCGTAGGGAAGAGGTTGTGTAGATCAGATATTCATTCTTAGATCTTTAGTGGAAAAGTTTCTAGAGAAGGGAAAGAAGTTGTATGCGGCTTTCATGGATTTGGAGAAAGCATATGACAGGGTGGATAGACAAGGATTGTGGAAAGTGTTAAGAATATATGGAGTAGATGGGAAGTTGCTGAATGCTGTGAAGAGTATGTACGATGGTGCGAAGGCTGCAGTGTGTGTGGATGGTGAACTAAGTGAATTTTTCTCTTTGAAAGTTGGGTTGAAACAGGGATGTGTCATGTCTCCATGGTTGTTCAATCTGTACATGGATGGGGTAATAAAAGAGGTACAAGGTAGGGTAGTGGATGTTGGAGTGGACCTGGTGAGAGAGGATAGTGTTTGGAAACTCCCTGTACTGTTGTTTGCAGATGATATTGTGTTGTTGAGTGAAGACGAAGGGGAGCTGCAAGGCTTGGTGGATGAGTTTGATAGAGTGTGTAAGAAACGGAATCTAAAGGTGAATGTAGGGAAGAGTAAAGTGATGATCTTTGAGAGAGGTGAAGTTAGTGAATGTACAGCGAGGTTGGATGGTAAGGAATTGGAAAATGTGAGTACGTTTAAGTACTTGGGTAGTGTGATGAGTAAGGATGGAGGTTTGGAGGGTGAAATGCTTGAAAGGGTACAGCAGGGAAGAAAGGTTGCTGGTTCTTTGAAAGCAGTGATAAGAAACAGGGAAGTGAGCATGGAAGTGAAAAAGTTACTACATGACAGTATTGTGATACCAACTCTAACGTACGGAAGTGAAGCTTGGACATTGTTGGAAGGACACAAGTCAAGAGTGAGAGCAGTGGAAATTAGTTATTTAAGAGGAGCCTTTGGAGTCACGTGGAGAGACAGGCTGACGAATGAGGATATAAAGGAGCGTTGTTGTGTTGATGTGGATGTGATAGGAAGCGTTATGAGGAACACACTGAGGTGGTTTGGCCATGTGGAGAGGATGGAGGGTGATGTGAGTGAGGTGGAGGGGGGAAGAGGAAGGGGGAGGCCGAGGATGAGATGGAGGGATGGGGTGGAGAGGTATATGAGAGAGGGAGGTGTGAGTTGGGAGCAGGGCAGTGAAATGGCGGGGGACAGGGCGACTTGGAGGCGATTTGTTTGTGGCAACCCCAAACGGGATTGAGGCGTCTGGCAATAGATAGATAGATAGATCATCGTAGTCCCGAGTGGTGTTTAATTCCACTGAGTACCTTATCAAAGTACTCACTGAATCTGATAAGATGAGTAAGAGGAATGTCGCAGCTGAAATTCCCTTACTGGGATAGCCATGTATCATCAAGCAGTTGCATCGCTCTGTAAACCCTCTGTTTTCTGCATTTGTTAAACCACCGTTCATATATGTATGCCAAATAAACTAATTTCCTCAGGATTGTCCAGTGGATAGTCAAGAGCGACTTCTTAGTGGAGGTCCATCCCAGGATAAGGGTAACCTTCAATTGTTTTGTTTCCCAGTTTTTACTCGGTCCGGCTGAAGAGATACATTAGACCATTGTTGACGGGGCTGATTTCCCCAGTTATTTAGACCAAAATAACGTTCCACTTTTCTTCGTTCACTTCCCATCAATATAGAGGTAACATCTCGATGGGAGGTATATGTCGTATTTTTGGGTAACGATGTGATTGTCTCCAGATGGATTGAAGTCACCACCTGTGTAGGGCTCAAACTCTTGATACTAGAATCTTATAACCATGTCATCTACTTCCAAGCTTTGACGTCAGTTGAGATTCTCCATTTAGTTATGGGGAAAACGTTGATTTCAAGTGTAGTTACATTTTTTTTTTTTTCACCGGAAGATTGATAGGATTGTGATTCTCATCCGTTAAGGGGGGCAGTATGATATGTCACCGAAAAGTTGCGAAATTTGGTTATTTCCGTTAACCATCAGAAAAAATCTTTATTAATGTGACAACACACAATGAAAGTCTGAATTTTATGCAAAACCTTTAAGTATTTTTATTTTTATTTTTAAAGCATGAAGGTCCATGGGCCACCTGAACTTTAAATTTTCTTCCCACTTGCGTTTTAACTACTTGTCTATATTAGATTATTTAACTGAAGATACAGTATATAACCATCCTTCCTGGATAATTTGGCACATTTCTCATTTTTCACATGCTGGAAGTAAAGGGGAGGAGCAAGAGGAGGGGGAACAGTCCCTAGTCCAAAGGTTCCCATGGGGAATGAATGTATGAGTTTTTCACTCTTCCATTTTCATTTATCTTCAGGTCTCATTGCCCATAATCAGCCATGGAGAGGCTAAGCAAGAACCTTAACTCAGAGAGAGAGAGAGAGAGAGAGTACAGACCATGAATAAAGGAGAAAGACTTTAGAGCACGAACAGATTGAAATAACACATGGCACCTCAGCCCCTATCCCTTCTACCTCCGCCTGTTTGGCTTCCAACCCCACCCCGCCCGAACCAACTGCTCGAGCTGAGAAACGCAAAAACCTAACATAGGTTGAAAAAAGGCTGTTGTTACAGATGAATATGTATTAGTTGAAGAGGAAGCCAATTCTGGACACAGTTGGACTTGTGTAATAATACAATCAAACAGACACGAGTGTTACATGCTGGAGATGTATGGGCAAAGTATAAAATATTTATAAAGAAAAGAAGCTCATGGGGGAGATGAAGCTACACAAAATGACAATCAGTCCAGTGTATTCAGTTCAGTTACTGGGGTTAATATATGCAGGTGTGGAGAGACTGTGTGGTATGATTCTAGTAACTTAAACCCCCATCTTGGCCTCCCATACACCCAAACACTGCATCACTTCTTAGAAATGATTGACAGAAAGATGAATTTGCCTATCAAGAGAAAAATGAGAAATAGGCAATTGCAACAGGGCCTGTCTTATGCTGCTGGTGCCTTTTGAGTCCAACCGAGGCATTGCTGAACTTGAAGAACTCTTTTTTGCGATTGTAAGTTATGTATAAGATATTTCCTTCAATGTTCCATTATTTTTATACCATTTTTTTTCGTGTTTCGTCTTATGTTAATCGGCCTTTAATAGTCTCCGAAACAGTTGATTTTGATTTTCACTATTGCTGAAATAATTGTATTACACAATACTCTTTCAAACGTCAGTGCAATGCCCTAAAATTGGAAATTTAATTTTTTGAGAAAATCAGGGTGTAATTTAAAACCAAACTGTTTTCTGTCAGTCTAAAGCCTAGACACTGAGATGCATGATGGCATAGGAAAATAAATGTGCGTAGCGTACTTCGGAAGATATTGAACATTAAATTTATGCGCTTATATTATTGCCAATAATTAATTTATTTTATTTTCTATATATACTGTATATGTGAAAGGATGCCCTAGCACGAGAAGTAGTTAAGAGCAATTTATGGTTTCCTGGAATATACTGTAGTAATTTTGATGATATTTTTCACCTGTCCACTGCCGAAAAAGTATTAGAAAAAAAACGAGGGTGCCTTCCCGTGAAAAGAAGTGTTTTTGGTACGTTCTTTAACTGTAGGCTAATCAATATTGCGCAAAATGGCGCACTTACGGGTAACTGCGATGCAGTTTTCAGGCCATAACTCGAGAACCGTAGCCTGAATGCTTTTCTGAACATAAAAAGAGACATGTACACTTGACAAGAAGCGTTTTGGTGCATAGTACACTCGCGGAACGCCATTTTGTTTCGGAGTTACGTCTGATTAAGAAATAAGAAAGAAATTAAAAAAACTATATTATTGCGGTTCGATTTTGCGACTCCTACAAAGATTAGTAAGACTTTGTGAGTAATTTTGCACTTGAATAGAGAAGATTTTTAAGTTCATAATTGCTTAGAACCTAGCTCTGCAACCATTTTCCTGAAAACGCTCCTATACCCTGCAAGACAGGACGCCAGTTTGGACCTGCGTCATTCCTACTTACGGAGTGCTACCCTACCCTGTGATACTACCCCTTAACCACACATGAGTGGAGTCAGTCACAGGAGAGGTAATAGGTAGGTGTATCGTGGGGATAAGCTTTTCATTGATTTTATTGTCAGGGGGAACATATGGGCAAAAACTATAGGGAACAGGGGATATGGACCCATTCATAAAGGACCCCTCAGTGACATCGCAGTTGACCAGGATCGAGTTCACGGGTAAGATGAACTCCCTCATGTTCACTAACACCGTCTAGAGTATACCTTCCAATCCCAAGGACTTGTCTCAGTTAGCAAGGATGTTCAAACATTATTTTGACCTGGGTTTTCTGAGCACATTTTGAGGGTGTTGCTAACTACGGTGATGTATGTATCTTCATGACTGTTGAGTGAGAGCTGCTTTTGTTCTACGTCTATAATAGCTTAAATATCATAAGCTCCTGCCTGAAAGGTGATAGTAAATCTAAACCACTGTATCATCCATTTCTTGTTGGATGATGATCGAAACTGAGAGGCACAGTATGCCAGCACTGATAACTGTTATAGTGATTGGCGGGTTTTGGCAGATGTGGCACAGTGTGTTTGTTTACATTGTAGCTTCAGGAGTATGAATGGGCTTGCAAACCCCGTTATTGAAATCATATCAGTGTTTGAAATTCTTTGCCCATCAGCCTGAAATGGTTGGTGAATGAAGAAAGTGTATACTGTACATATTACATCCATATGGAATATAGCTGCAGTAGCATACTCGTAACGTAAAAATTTAGACGAATATTGTTTAGTATTCGTTTTGGTAAGTGTCTCAGACTTGGTTCAGACTAGGTGAGCCTTGACTGCACTGAAACAAATGATATCAGATGTCTTATTAATATGCTAGTAGGTTAAGGCATGGTGTGCACTTAAGAAAACTAGCGTAAAAGTGTATAAAACACAAAATAACATGCTTTGTAGAATCAGACATAATTATTTTTATATAGTAAACATCAGGCATGGAAGCAGACGGAGTTTGAAGGGTTCAAACAAATCACACTTTCGTTTCGATGATCGATTAATGGATGATCATGCAAGAAAATATCTATTTCTAAATAGATGGATGCTTATTGTTAATATGAAATATGAAATGTATCACTAAATGTTCATAATAAAGAAGCCCCTTTCTCTCCGACACACACTTTTCGTCCCGTCTCCTACCTCTTACGCACCTGCCCCCCTCCCCAGACACACCGTCATCCATACCCTCACACATAGGTCTGTGTGTGTGTGTGTGTGTGTGTGTGTGTATGTGTGTGTGTGTGTGTGTGTGTGTGTGTGTGTGTGTGTGTGTGTGTGTGTGTGTGTGTGTGTGTGTGTGTGTGTGTGTGTGTGAAAGATTGCAAGTCATATCTGTGAAGCTAAGTGGCCGGGCGGTAAGGTTAGTAGGGCAACGATGTGGTAGGGAGTGTGTGCTGCGTAAATGGAGTAGATGGGTGGTGGGAATAGGGAGGGTGGGTGGACGGTATGATTCGGTTGTGTGTTTAGTCAGAGCGTGCGGGATAGATAGGGTTGGTGAGCGGATGCAGTGTGGGACACTATGAGTAGGTGCTTGGAGTGAGTGAGTAAGTGAGCGTTGTCTGTCATTTGACGGATGAGTAGGCAGGTGGATTTGTTGATAAGTGGGTGGACAGAGAGGCAGGGTGCCTGTGAGGATGGGTAGGGTGGGCGGGCCAGTAGGTAGGTAGCGTGAGTTAGTAGGGAAGGTGGGATTTGTAGAGAGCCTGGGTAGGTGGATATGTGGGTAGATGTGTGGACGAGGCAAAATAGATAGGTAGGCCTGTGTATGAATAGTTGCGTCTGTGGCTGGGTGGGGTGGGATGGGTTTGATTGGGTGGTTGCGTGGATGGACGCGCAAAGTGGGAGGATAGCAAGGATGGAAGGTGGGGGGGGGGACGTGGAAATTAAGCCAGATTTACTGTATTGTACGTGAAAAATAGGGCTATTGTGAATGTGTGACCCTGTGGAAACTGGCCCTAACAAAAACATGTCCAAGGGAGATAAATAGGTCCAAGTGCAGGTATAGGTATGGTTCTACCATATGGGGAGAACACAAGTCCATAATTGAAAATAAGTTTTACGTGGCAAATTGGTCCGTGGGATAATAGGTACGCAAGGGAAAACATGATTGTGGGGAAATAGATCCAATGGTGAAACAGGTCCGTCGGGTAAAATAGCATTTTAAAAATAGGTCCATAGTTAAACATCGCCATTGAAGAGAAAGAATTAGTCCATGGATAAAAAAAGGTCCATAAAAAAAAAAATGTATTGAGAAAACTAGGTCCATATCGAAAAATTTCCGAGTGAAAATAGCACTGGCCCTCCTCGTTGATCTTAAACTGCCGCATTCACTGCTAGAGTGGAGTTGAAGGACTCTTGGGAGTAAATTACGCAATAAGGCAACCTTGCTATCTATGCTCAGGATTGACGTTATTTATCCAGAGGAGATGCTCTTGGTATAACACTCTGATCCTCCACAGTTCAAACATTAGCACCAGTCGAACAGGGCAGTACTCCCGAGGTTGATGGCAAGCTGGTGATAGGGAGAGCTGGAGCTCCCGTTTCACCAGCCCTCAGGACTTGATCCTGACCATCTCCCTTTTCTGAACATTTTCAGTGCATTCATTTACACAGAGAGTAGGCCAGCATGCTCTCATAATACCTCTACCTTCAACTGTCTACACCACACTACATGCGCATAACATATCACACCTTCTATTCACATCTTTAGTAATGGCCGCTGCAATCTTACAATCAAATGAGGTGGTACCTCGGATTGCCACCACCGGCAGGGTAGGGCTGGAGGCACAGGGTCCTCCCGGTCGCCATTAAGTGACTGTGCCGGCAGCAACTGTTGCTATTTCCGGGAATGCTCGTCGGCGAAGAGGTGACGGTGCGGCCTTATTCTTTACCAACATCCGCGGCCTTACCACAAATTTAAACTCAGTTCATTCTTTCCTTCAGTCCATATCCCCTTTGGCCCTTTTCTTCACAGAACCACAAATCTCACCCTCTACTGATATATCTCCATTTTGTTTGCCCGGTTACCATCTCCTTACAAACTTTCGAAACAAGGGCGGCACCTGTTGTTATATCAAATCCCAATATGCAGTTGATACTATTTTAAACTTCACTTCATCTAGTTTTGGTTACTCAATATATAAATTAAATTACCAAAACATTACCAAATATATCTGTGTAGTTTATCGTTCCCCCAATGCTTCTTCGGAACCCAGTGTATTTGATTCCATATCCACTCAGTTGAGTAACCTTGACCTTGCCCTTGGCAATGAAATTACCATTTTGGGTGATTTTAACATACACAGTGTTGAATGGTTATTGCATTCTGCCCAGACTGACGACGCTGGTCTAGAATGCGAGCTGTTTGCGGAATCATTTAATCTCACCCAGTTGGTAAAGCAATCAACCAGAATACCTGATAATCCTGACCATAATGCCCATCTCTTGGATTTATTCTTGACAAATAATCCAGATCAATACAGGATAGAGGTACTGTCACCACTTGGATCCTCTGACCACAATCTCATCAAAGCCTCATTAGTTAATCCTCCTACACCTCCCCATTCCGAACCTGTCAGGGTGACCCGATGGCACTTTGACAGAGCAGACTGGGATGGATTTAGAAATTATCTTGCTGATGTTCCATGGCAGTCTTTCTTCTCTAGTGATCCCAGTTCTACCCAGTCCCACATTTGCGACTTAATGCTAGCTGGTATGGATTTATTCATACCAAGTCAACAATTCACTAAAAGATCAAACTCTCCAAAATGGTTTGATGGCAATTGTGCCAGAGCAACAGCCCAAAAGTCATTAGCATATAACTCTTACTTAAAATCAAAAACATCTGAATCACTCTCCCAATTTAAAATTGCTAGAAATCATGCAAAAGCTGTATTAAATCTATCTAAATCAAACTTTCTTCAAAAGCAAGCATCAAAACTACTTAACAACCCTAATGACAATAGAATATTCTGGTCAACTCTTATTTCTTTCAATAATAACTTTAACAAGTCATCTTCCATTCCCCCACTAAAGTCTTCAGATGGCAATATTACAAATGACCCACGTGGGAAAGCAGATATCTTTGCTAGTACCTTTGCAAGAAACTCTACCATAGATGATACCAGCCAGAATGTCTCAGTACTGGAACTTGATTCTCCCGAAATTGCCCCACTTAAAATACAGACAAGATTCGTAAAATCCATCCTAGACAATTTACCTGCCAACAAAGCTCCAGGCCCAGATGGAATTCCGCCAATTGTTTTGAAAAAGTGTTCCCCTGAACTTGCCTCTGTCCTAGCCAAATTATTCAGACTATGCATACGTACTCCTTTATTCCCAAATTCATGGAAAGAAGCCAATATCCACCCAGTTCCGAAGAAAGGAAGTTCGTCTGACCCCTCCAATTACAGACCAATAGCTGTCACATCTTCTCTTGGTAAGGTATTTGAAACTTTAATTAATAAGCATATTGTTAAACATCTTGAATCCTACAACTTAATTGGCGATAGACAATACGGTTTTCGCCACGAAAGATCCACCATTGACATACTCAATCCCTTAACTCATACCATCCATCAATCAATTGATCTTTTTGGAGAAACTCATGCAGTAGCTCTTGATATCTCTAAAGCTTTCGACAGAGTATGGCACCGTTCCCTGCTGTCCAAACTCCCTTGCTCTGGACTAACGTCTTTTGTTCCTTTGATTTCTTCTTATCTTAGTGACAGGAAAATAGTAAAAGTAGATGATGTATATTCGAATTTCCACTCAATTAACGCCAGCGTGCCGCAGGGATCAGTTCTGGCGCCAACCCTATTTCTGGTTCATATTAATGATCTCTTATCTGTCACGCACAATCCCGTTCACTCATATGCAGATGACTCAACACTACATAGTTCATTCACACTCAGACATCCATTTACAAAGTCTAATATCTCTACCTCTCAACTCAGTACAGTCATCTCCATAAATCAAGATCTAGCTACAATCAGTGAATGGGAACAAAACAACCTTGTCTCTTTTAATGCTAGTAAAACTAAATATATACAGTTTACTAATAGACAGATATTGCCAGATTCGTACATTACCTTCAGTGCTACTAATATTCCCATCTCCAAAAGTATTGGTGTCTCACTTAACAGTGCCCTCAGCTGGACCTCTCATGTCAGATCACTTGCTAAAACCGCCTCAAAGAAACTTGGATTATTGTACAGAGTCCGTAACTTCTTCGCCGATGAGCAGTTAGCTATAATTTATAAGAGTCATGTGCGCTCTCAGCTTGAATATTGCTCACCCTTGTGGAATGGTTGTGGAGAGGTTGCATTAAGACAACTAGACAAAATTCATAATAAAGCTGTTAGAATCATTAACAACCCTGCCATTACATATAAACTACCTCCCCTGCAAGTAAGAAGGAATGTTGCCTCCCTTGCATTATTTTACAGATATTTTTTTAGCAAATGCTCAGACGAAGTTGCGTCCATGGTGCCACCTCTCCATGCCTTCCCTCGTGCTACATGGGCATCTGGTAGTGCTCATGACTGGAATGTCACTCAGCCATATTGCAGAACTTCTGCCTATCAGAATTCTTTCATTCCCTGAACTGCATCTCTCTGGAACTCGCTTCCCCAGAGTTGTTTTCCTCCAAATTTCAACCCACAACTGTTCAAGTCTAACTGTTACAGATAATTTATGAACAGAGGAGACCAGTAATCTGGTGTATGGATTATTTTTTTTTTCCCCATTTGTTTTTCCTTCCTCCGTTCTGTTATTAAAAAAAAAAAAATATAGAAGATATGATGGTCACGGAGTTGTCATCTACACACACAAATTATACCACAAACAGATATGTACTAAAGTCTACTCTGGAATCTGTTGTGTGCAGAGTAAAATTTAGTAAGATGCATCTGTCCATTTGCTCTCTCTACTGTCCACCACATGGTCCCATTGATAGTGATGCTTTAAATTCACTTTTTGACCACCTTCCTAGAAATAAGTTAGTGCTGGGCGACATAATCGCCTGTCACTATCAGTGGGGTAATTTGAGGATCGATGGTCGTGGGGAGCAAGTAGCCGGCTTTGTACTACATACCAATTGTCTTTTGAACGATAGAAGAGTGACTCAAGTTGATGACCGTACTTGGAATTTTTCGGCCATCGACTTATCTCAGGGCTCTTCAGTATAACTGAGATCCTTATGACTAATCCTTGGGAAGTGATCATTTACTCATCCCTCTTATTCACGTGACATTTTGGGGGACCCCTTCCATAATTTAGCTTTAAGAAGGGAGATGCGGGATCCTTTTCAAGGATCGCCAATTTAAATATATCTGGGGAGACCATAGATATAAAAGTCCAAAATTTTACGAATTCCATCTTACCCTTAACTGAGGCTGCTATTCCCAAGACTTCTGCAATTCATGCAAAACAAAAAGCTCATTGGTGGACACCAAACTGCCGACAAGCTTTAAGGAAACACAACAGAATATACAGGATTTTGACAGACAGCCTACTACTGAAAACTTTATATTTATAAACAGGCACAGGCTGACACAAGGAGAATAATTAGAAGGGCTAAACATCACCCATGAATTTCTTTTCTGTCCACGGTGTATCACTTTACCCTACTGACTAAAGTCTGGTCCGCAAATAACATACTAAATAACAAACGACCTTTGACCACTCTGTGGACGTAGCTAACATTCTCGTTAAAAATGTTTCACATGTCGGTAGCCCAGCCAATTTCAACCAACATTTCAAAGACCATAAATGCTTGGCTCAGCTACAAATATTAGACTTTGCTGGAGAAGACGTAGACTACCTGTAAAACCAAGAGTTTACGATAGACGAACTTCTACTTGCCCTAAATTCCTGCAAAGACACCAGTCCTGTACCAGATACAATCATGTATGATATGATTGAGCATCTTAATCAGGCCAACCTGATTATGCTACATTGTGCATGTCATACTGATACCCAAATTGGGCAGTCGTCTTATGAATCCCGCTTCATTTCGTCTAATGTGTTGAATTCTTGCCTACTTAAGGTTGTGGAACGAGTGGTTAATAATAGGATTCTTTTTGTTTTATAGTGAAATATATTTTTAATTGATCGACAATGTGGCCTCCGTAAATACAGAAATTCACTAGATTATTTAACGAAATTAGAGCATTGCATTTCGAATGCATTTGCCAATAAAGAACTCATGATAGGAGTGTTCTTGGACATACCATAAATTCTATGACATGACGTGGCAAGACTCTATGCTAATGACACTCTGTGTTAATGGTTTAAGAGGTAATTTGCCCATTTTTATATACAGTTTTTTATGGGGCATAAGTTTCTCTGACAAACTGCCCTGTAACCTAACATCGGACATATTTCTCCAAGAAATCGGGGTACCTCAGGGATGTGTGCTTAGTCCCACTTTGGTGTTATGATCAATTACATCTGTCTATAGCTCCCATCCCAAGAAATCTTAAGATGCTCATTTAATGCTGACGATTGTGCAATATGGCACCCTTCCCACAATGCACAATTTTTTCCTGGGTGGATTTCACCAGCCCTTGATTCCGTTCACCAGTGGGCCTTGCAGTGGGGATGTTTTCCAACCCTAAGTGTGCCGTTGCAGTTTCTGCCGCTCATAATGTTCTGCTTTGCGTTTGACAATAGATAACCGGACGATGCCTTTTAAAAATTTTGTTTAAAAATCTGGGCTTGAATTATGATTGGAGTATGAACATTAATGAACATACTGATAATTAAATTGCTCGTTGTGAAAAACCAGTAACTATCCTGAAGTACCTAGTGGGTACTACTTGGGGTGCCAATAGAAAATCTTTATTAACCCGCGGCGTCCCGTCGACGTACTTTAACGTCCACACGTTTTGTCACTGCCAATCCCGTCGACGTACATAAACGCGAAAAAATTGCAAGGTCCCTAATTTGCACAATTTTCAATTTTCGCGAGTCATTTTTGGTACGTATACACGTGACACCTTCCTCAACAAGATGCCAGGCAGGGACAATGCCTTACCCAACATGACCTCCTCTCCCTCCCTGTATGCCATTGTCTCAGCAATTCACCTGTTATCAGTGACCTGGCCAGTATAGCCATGTCATGCCACGGTACGAAATTCAGGGCCAGAGTGATTCCCCAATCAATGACAATGTGGAGGACAAACTTTACATAGCATTAGAGGAAGAAACAGTTAGAAATGATGATCAGATAATGTGGCAAAAAAAGGTCAGGTATTAGTGAGTGAAACAATGCTTATAATGCCTATATTACTGCTTGAAAACCAATATACTCTTGTACTACATATAAATTCGTACCAAGTAAATAAATAAATACTGTTTATGAGTGGTGTGAAATAGTTATCCTCCCACAGAACTCGTTTTCTTTGGTGCAAGCCTGATAGAAAACCCAGTAAGGTAAGGAGGTACTCCTACCTGTAATGAGTAGTTTAAACCTCAGGTGAGCGATTTCTCTATGAATTTTCGATGTTTCTCACCAAAAGTGAAGGTTTGAGCCAAAAAAAAAAATTTCCTAAAATGGTCGGGATTGGGGGGAGTCAGTGGTGGAAAAGTGGTCGGGATGGGGCGGGTTAATGGTGTACAAGTCCCTTATTAGATTATGAACTGGGCAATGGCTCACAGGTACAACGGTCACCATCTGATACCATACTTAGGTGGCTGGATGTGTTGCTGAATACATGTTTGCAAATTAGTCATGGAGCCTTAAGATGTACACATTTTGCTTGCACGGAAGTGGAGGTGAGTATACGTCCCCTCCATATTCGCTGAGACCACTGGATATTATCATAAGGCATGAGGACCTGTGGCCTGTGCCCCTCCCCCCTTCATCAGTACTGCCATCTTATGATGGTGGGTTTGCTGGCCACTTGCTTTATGCCTGTACTCGCTGACTCAGGAGTTTGGCGTGGATATTAATTACTGTGACAAGTTTGTGCTTAAAAAAATAAATAAATAAATAAATAACACCTTGAGACCCACCCAGTTTTGATGTTGAGGCTCCCAGCACCGAAGACCAAGGCACCGTAAGCTGAGGTCCACCATTTGTATGGTAACATCACTAGGCATCATTTGGGGTCTCACCAATTGTACACCAATGGCTCCAGGTCGAGTGACCGTGTGGATGCTAGTGTGTGGTTGACTGAATGTGCCCTCAGGTTTTGGTTGCTGACTCAGATTTTGGTTGCCGACTGTAGACACGACTCATCTTCATATACTCAGACACCAAGTCATTTCTTCAGGCAAATGGTTCTTGCACTATGAATTCTCATGAGGTCCAGGGCCACATTATCAACAAATTACATTAGTGCAACAAGTCCCTCACGTTCATCTGGGTGCTTGGTCATTGTCATATACAGTATATGGCAATGAGCAGGCTGAGTTAAGTCGGTTGTGGCGCACGAGGAGACTTGGGACATTCCTCATGCACGATCTGTGGTTAAGTCTCTCCCTTGGAAAGAAATCAATAATTCGTCTGTGGCTAGGACAGTGGACCAGGCTAAATATTCCAATGTTCAAGTCACTCCTTGGCGACTGGGATACGGCCAACTGTCCCAGTCGCCTGAAAGAAAGAGTCTTGGCATGCTTATGGACGAACTGCTTGCTGCTAACTCATGTGAAACCATAAATTGAGAGATAGTTATCACGGTACTGTGACATCTTTGGTGTGGTGTTGTGTGACAGCCATATCATCCCGCACAGTCGACGAATTATTCGTAAATGCAATTCACTTATAAACTACCGCATGGCAACAGTGTTGTACCCTACACTCTCTACATAACCCTTGGTATGCTTTGCACTCAGTCTCGCCGAACACAGTGAACGGCTGCCACTAATTAATAGTTGGCAACATGTGAAAGTAGCAGCGGAGAGTGCGGAGACAAGCCCAGAGGGGGCCTACAACCTCGTAGGTTAGGACAACACGATTTTAAATATCCCTTTCTGCCCTAGACTCCCTCCCAGACTTCCAAAAATAACTGTTCCACACTAAGGTTGTAAAACAAAGAATTTTTACTTTGATTTTAACAATTGCATACAGATTATATTACACTACTTTACAAACAAGTTACACAAATACAGCAAATCGCTTAATATCCATAGTCTCAACTCGACACAAGGGAAATCTTAGCCACTTATTTACGACTTGACAGCAACTAAGTACTTAACTTGATAGCTACGTACGACTTAATTGAACTCAGTCATTTGACTACTGTAGACAACCCATCCGTGTTCACCTAAATATTACAAGTCTTACACTAAGATAATTCTACCACTTAATTATTACTTCCACGACTTGGGATACAATCCATCTATCTACTGCCAGACGCCTTAATACCTTATACGGGGTGGCCACAAACAAATCGCCTCCACGTCATACTGTCCCCAGCCTTTTCACTGCCCTGCTCCCAATTCACCCCCCCCCCTCTCTCATATACCTCTCCACTCCATCCCTCCATCTCATCCTTTGCCTTCCCCTCCCTCTCTCCTCCACCACCTCACTCACATTCACTCTCCTCATAAGTCTCTCACTCTCCATCCTCTCCACATGGACAACCCACCTCAGTGTGATTCTCCTAATGCTTCCTACCACATCCACATCCACACCACAACGCTCCTTCACATCCTCATTTGTCAGTCTGTCTCTCCATGTGACTCCACAGGCTCCTCTCAAATAACTCATTTCCACTGTTCTCACTCTTGACTTATGTCCCTTCAACAACGTCCAAGCTTCACTTCCATATGTCAGAGTTGGTATCACAATACTGTCATGTAATAACTTTTTCACTTCCATGCTCACTTCCCTGTTTCTTATCACTACCTTCAAGAAACCAACAACCTTTCAAGCACTTCACCCTCCAAACTTCCATCCTTACTCATCACACTACCCAAGTACTTAAACGTACTCACATTTTTCATTTCCTCATCATCCAGCCTCACTGTACATTCACTGACTTCACCTCTCTCGAAGACCATAACTTTACTCTTCCTTACATTCACCTTTGCATTCCGTTTCTTACACACTCTCCCAAATTAATCCACCAAGCCTTGCAGCTCCCCTTCGTCTTCACTTAACAACATGGTATCATCTGCAAACAACAGTACAGGGAGTTTCCAAACACTACCCTCTCTCATTAGGGCTACTCCAAACATCCACTGCCCTACCTTGTATCTCTTTTATAACCCCATCCATATACAGACTGAACAACCATGGAGACATGACACATCCCTGTATAAACTCAACCTTCATAGAAAAACTCATTCAGTTCACTATCTACACGCACTGCAGCCTTAGCGCCCTTATACTTAGTTTGCACAGCATTCAACAACTTCCCATCTACTCTATATATTCTTAATACTTTCCACAATCCTTGTCTATCCACCCTCTCATATGCTTTCTCCAAATCCATGAAGGCCGCATACAACTTCTTTCCATTCTCTAGACACTTTTCCATAAAGATCTAAGAAAGAATTTCTGATCTACACAACCTCTTCCCTTCCTAAAGCCTCCCTGTTCTTCTTCAACTAATTCATCTGTTATTTCACTAACTCTGTCAATAAGTATCCTACCATATACTTTTCCTATTACACTAAGAAGACAAATACCCCTATGATTACCACACACTTCTTTTTCCCTTTTCCCCTTGTACAAGGGAATAATTATACCTGACTTCCAATCATCCGGGACTTTAGCTTCCTCCCAGGCCAATCTGTACATCTTCCACATCCATTCTACTACTATCTCTCCCCCATGCTTCAGCATTTCACCACACACTCCATCAATTCCTGGGACTTTCCCATTTTGACTTTCTTCAATGCTTCCAGAACTTCCATCTTACTGATTCCTTCCTGTCTTCTCACCTCTTTCCTTCTTCCAGCCATTCCCCAGCCACTTATACTCGCATAACTTTCATTCTCTGTGTTCAACAATTCATTAAAATGTCCTCTCCATTTGCTCATTTTTTCTCCCTTCTCAACTAGTAATCTACCATTTTTATCTTTCACTCCCCTACTAACTTCATTGCCACCCTCTCTGACTCTCTTTACCTCTTTCCAGAACATTTTCTTACATTCCCTCCACTTTACACTCAAATTCCTCCCAAATTCCTCATCCACTCTCTTCTTACTCTCTCTTACTAATCTTTTCACCTCTCTCTTCCTTTCTACATATAACTCTCTCTCTTCTGTCTCTCAAATTCTTCCACGTCCCTATTTCTCATCAATTCATTATATGCTTTCTTCTTTTGTGCCACAGCCTGTATCACCTCTTCTTTCCACCATGCTGTTCCTTGCACCCCCTTTCGTCTTCTCTTCACCCCACACACCACCTCACGTGCTGCACATATTTCCTCTGTGAATATCTTGCACACACCTTCCACGTCCCCCATCTGCCCCAATTCATATTTACCCAATCGTTCCTCCACTTCTTTCTTATATTCTGCCTTTTTCTCATCCTCTTGTAACCTTTCCGCTCTCCATACATCTACTCCTTCCTCCCGTCCTTCCCTTCTTCTATTTCTCCATTTTACTTGGACCTTGATCCACCACGTGGTGGTCAGAAAGTCCTCTCCCCGAACCTCTGTATGCTCTTGCATCCATTACACATCTGCGCATCCTTTCATCCACACACACATGATCAGTCATTGCCTTCCTTTCATTCAGTTCACCAACCAACCTTCTCATCACTCGCCATGTATACCTGCGGATCAATTTGTGCCTGAAGAGGGTATATGCTATTACCAACCCCCTCCTGGCACAAATGTCCACTAAAGCACTGCCATTCTCATCTATCTCAGCAGGCACACCCCACTCATCAACTACTCCATCCACCTTCACATTCCCTACTTTACCATTTATATCACCAATCAAAAACACACTCTCATTCCTTTCAAACTTTTCCATGCACACTTCCACATTTGTCCAGAACTCTTCTCTCACTCTGCATGCACAATCTTGCGTTGGCGCATACACGCACACAATCGCCCACATTTATAGTCCAAGTTTCAATCTTGCCCACGCAATCTTTGAACCAACTGATCCATACTCTCTTATATTCTCCTTCCATCTGTTACTCACAACAATACACACTCCTTCTTTTGCCCTCTCATTCTCACCTACTCCTGCACATATACCCCATCCATGTTCCCATTCTCTCACACTCTCACCTCACCATTTAGTTTCAGTTAATCCACATACATCCACTTTCGCACCCTCAAGCACCTGGACAATCTCTCTCTCTTTCACCTCATCATTTGCACCCCTTACATTCCAGGTCGCTACCCGTATCACGTCCTTTGTACGGTCCTTAGTCGTCATCTTTTGGTCAGTCCCGGTCTGAGGCTTCTTGTTCGTATTTTTAGTTAGTTGTTTTCTGAGGACGGGTACTAACCCTCCGCCAACCCACTTGCTGTCACGTAGGGAACATGTGTTGGTTGGTTATAAGGTTACCACCCAGCATTGTAAATGATTTCCTAGTTTACAGGAAATCATTTACCTGGGACACGTGCATCAATAATATTGCTGTTATTTTCTGAGTAGTGACTGCCAGTATTTTACTCTAACGGCACATATTCACCTTGCATTACTCTCCTGCAAGACTGTTCTTCAAATACTTCTACTCACTAGTACCGTGAGGCCCATGGTTGTGGCTGTATTCTCCCCGTCTGTCCCAGCTGGACACAAGACAATTTTCCGTCTGACTGCCAAACTCTGACTGCATCTTTCTCATCAATATACTTATATACACCTCCATATGGATATTGAGTCATCAATGCACCCCTATACTACCCCAGTATTTACCCTCTGAGAACCTGCTCTCACCCACTGGCACTCAACCAGTGTATAGATCTTGTAGACTGCAGCCATCACCGAGGCCCTCCAGTACATTAACCTCTGCACCCTGGCCCCTCAAGAGTTGTTTACAAATTTGTGTCCTGGGTGTTTTTTTGCCCTTCACCTAGTCATCCTCCTTCTCCCACCAATTTCTTATTTGCTTCATTTATTCTTGTGTTTCATCTTCCCTTTCCTCCAGAATTCTCTCCAGCACTCGCTGTCTCCTAGCTCCCTGTGCTCAGTCCCAATCACGCTATGCATATGCCAAAACCTAAGCACCATGCTTATGTCGGAGTGTTTTATATGATGCTTTCAGGAACTTATGACGTTGGTGGTCCATTGTCCTTTCGTCCCCTGTTCCACATCCGTCTGCGCCACATCCGACATCTTCTTCACTCCTCCTTTCTCCATTTTTCTCCTCTACTCCTCTACTCCCACTCGGCCCAGGCCTCGGTCTGAAGAGACCGTGTGAGTAGGAGGTGGGGATGACGTCAGGAGCAGTGGTATTCAGGTCGGTGCAAGTACTTGACTGTTGCCAGCCCGACATCCCTCTCCCCTTGTTCTCGCCATATACCCCGCAGGGACATCAGGGAAGTTCCGGGGGTAAGCATCCACGGGTGGTGAGAAGATAGAGAAGTCGATCCGAGATTGGGAGCGCTCGAATGACGGTCCGATGCGGCGACAGCAGCGTCTGTTAATCCAACACTTATACCCTAGATAAGAAGCAAGTAACATAGCAATAACACCTGACAGAGCATAAACATAAACTATTAGAGCAACTGGCTAGGTTGGTTTGGGTAGGGGTTTGAGGAGGAGCTTATTTTGGAAGTGTAGTAACTCATCTAAGTACATTGTGAAGGAGTTATTCTGGGGAAAAATCTCAGGGATTGCTCGTATTGCATCTAGTTCAACACGAGAGAGTGACATATTGAAATGTAACGTGTGAAAGACAGTTTAGTATCCTTGGTGAGGGTAGCATAAACTGGAGGTGTGAGTGTTTCACTGTGAGCACTGCAACCGTCACCCATGACCAAATGTCCTATACCTTTAACAGTCTGAATGGTCTGACTAATATCATTAACAGCACAAATAAGAGTAAGTTGCATAGGCTTATTTGTAGAAAAACACCACTTATCATTATTTTTAACAAACACAGGAACAAAGATTTTAACTTTTTTCCTGCAAAATTGAGGCACAAAATCCTTGTTGAGGAACGTAGCACTCTCGCATGTGTTAGTGGTTGATCTCAATTCTGGACTCTGCGGCTCCCACACCATCAATAAGCATATAATGTAAACGATTTTCATGCAGCGCAATTAATTTAGTAGTTTGTATATAGACATATGTGTCAGGGATTTTACAAGGCAATGAAGTGGTCCGGAAGACATCAAATGTGTCTGCCGGGTCACCCTGTACCGAAATTAGCAAGTAGAAACATACTGAAGAGGGAGTCTTGCGAGGCACTGCCTTAACGAGATCCCTGTATAACACAAGGTATTCGGGACGAACAGGGAAACGCAGTCCTGGTCTCGTTAAAGAAATATTATTTAAAAGTTCCACAATAATGTATTTGGCACAATGTCCGCACTCAGGCGAGCTTGCATCATATTCTGAAGGCCTAACTTGATCATCATGATCGGCAGTGATATCCGACAAAGCTAAGTCAAGATTAAGAAGAGCTTCAAATAAGCGAGCTTCGCATTCTAACTGCAAGGTTTTAATGGAGAAGTGCCTAATTACCGCGTGTGAAATGTTAGCTGCCAGCTGCAGTTTAGTAATTGCAGCATGCATGTGTGACATGTCTCTAATAGTTACATTTAATATCTGAGAATGAACATTTAACACCGACGCTCTTTCACGGACATCTCTTCAATTTGACCCAGTCTAGTGTGAATCTCATCCACCTGATCCTGGGTAGCAGTTCCAAATAAAGCATTAGCAACATCACAACAAGATCAATTGCGCCTCTAGTTCTACGACCTGACAATTGATTATCTGACAATAAGTAATTAACAGAATTTTTTAAGTTATTAAATCTAATATCAAACTCACGTTGAAAGCAGTCTCTCTTAATGACAGCACAAGGGTGGATGAGTTGTCCATGTGAGCTATATTTCACTGGACAGAATCAACCAGATCCCGTGCTTCAATAAGAGGTCGGTATAACTCATGCTGTATTAACAGCATAAGGACCACATAGTGATTTCCTGTTGAAATAAGTTCGGAGACTTGAGAATAGCTGAGGCCTGTTGTAGCAGGTTTTTCAGTGTGGGGATCATTGTGCCTAGCCTTTCCCGACACTACGACTGCAAGCAGCATACCGTGGAACAAAAATAAAATAACATGACTAGTATAACTTATTCTCTACTTGTCTTCCTGTCACTGTGTTCTATTGGCCTGTCCATTACTAGAGGTAAATCATCTACTGTTGTGTGTGACCTTGAACTGTACCTAGGAGCCGATGCAGGGCTGAGGCTGCTAGGTGGGGAGAAACGATCTGGCATCGGGCCAACCACTTTACTCGGGGACTCCCCGTTACCACTCGCCTCGTGACTGCTCGCTCTGTTTTCTATCTCGCCTCTATCCTCGCTCTCATCTTCACTTCTACTCTCACATTCACTTTCGTTTTTACTCTCACTCTCACTTTCGTTCCCACTCTGCTGAACTGGGTTGGTACCACCCTTAGAGATTTGACTGGCTGGCAGGTTGGATGATTGCCTAGCACCGCGGCTAGATACAGGAATGGCTGTAAAATCATCTGAGCCATCCTCATTATCACCATCATCATCGTCATCTGTTTCATGTACTCGGTATGTCCGACGTACATTCTTACCTTTCCTGGTGAGGCAAGATACAGGGACCACTCGCACATGATCAACAGGGAAGGTGGAGACGGCTCCATCCTTCACACATCGCACCTTAATTATAGCATCATTAACATACTCTTTGACTCTGTACGGTCCCACGAAGAGAGGCTGTAGCTTACTTGTAACTCCCCGTTTGGGAATGGTGTGTACATACTGTACACTCTGTCTCCTACCTTGATTGGTTTCACTACGGCCTTGCTAGCCGTATAATTCTCATTCTTGATACTATGGTAAGACAAATCTAAACTGGCACCTAGGGTAGGGCACGAAGCTCTACAGTGATGCCACGTTTTCCATATGCGCGATCCCCCCCCCCCCTCTCTCTCTCTCTCTCTCTCTTTCCTGGGGGAGATGCTTTTGTTTCTTTTATGAGTGACTTATAAACTTATGCTTTCATTTCTTTTTTTTATTTTATCAAATTATATTTAAAAATATTTATTATTGTTTTACATTTGTCGCCAGATGACCTAGCTGGTGCGGAGCCATGACTTGTTTTCATTCAATCACTCTCTCCCTCCTTCCTTCCCTCCCTTCCTCCATCTCTCTCTCAACACCTCCCCTGGCCTGCCTTCCCCCCCCCTTTCTCTCTCTCTCTCTCTCTCTCTCTCATCTAGGACACATTTTGGTTATTTTCTGTTACATTATACTGTACTTCTTGTAAATTTGACTTTATTTCCACACCACCCAGGAGGTAAGGACACAAAGGAATGTGACACGAGGAGGCTCTGGCCGGGTTAGTCTGGGTCTGTGTGAGTGTTGCCACTCACGAGGATTTAATGTAATATTTTTTCTTTTAGTAAGAAATTGGCATATTTTTACTTATATTCCTGCACATTATCTTATAATCATAATTGTGACATTATTACCCACCCCAGAAATACGGTAAAAGCCAATAAAAGTGACTACATTTTTTTTTTAGCAACTCTAAAATATTTATGCCACGTTTCTGTATTGCCATATAAATTTTTCATGCATAATAAGTTTACTGTTCTTTCATATATTATAATACACACGTTAACATTGTATTCATATGTGTTTATCTTATTTGTGATGCCTTTTACATATATAACAGCCGTTTCACATCGCGAGTTTGGAAAACATAGCAGAACTGTACAGAGGGTCGTGCCACATCCTAACCGCCAGGTTAGAGCTGTACCACCATAGCTCGGTGCAAGTATAATTGACATCTCTGAAATACCTTAGTTGCCATGGCTGCTAGCATGTATTTCGCATCATCGTTATTGTGGTGAGACTGAGTTTCATGTATTGTCTGATAGGGCACCTGTGGGTCCCTTAGATATAACAGGAAATAGGGTGAGTCTCTGATCGACCTATTATATCCTGAACTGTTAGCCATGCATGTCAAATGTATCATCCGGTGCCAATGGTTTGCATTACTTTCGATCATCGTACGCAAG
This sequence comes from Coenobita brevimanus, assembly GCF_032717465.1. Taxonomy (NCBI): domain Eukaryota; kingdom Metazoa; phylum Arthropoda; class Malacostraca; order Decapoda; family Coenobitidae; genus Coenobita; species Coenobita brevimanus. The sequence continues at coordinate 27,721,855 of NC_137065.1, forward strand.
ATTTGAATGACAGTTCCATTCACTCGTTCTACTAATCCATTCGCAAAAGGGTGATACAGGGCTGTAGTGACGTGCTTTAGCTTCAACATTTCCACAATGCCGCATAAGGTAGCATTCACGAATTCCGTTCCTTGGTCTGTGACCAATTGTTAGAGGAGTTCCGTGAATGCAAACAAATCGCTCCACAAACACACGAGCTACCTCCTCCGCTACCTTTGTTTTCAGTGGCCCAGCAACAAGAAATCTGGTTAGTGTATCCACTACCATAAGAACGTATTTATGTCCAGCCTCAGACATATTTAACATTCCTATAATATTCATATAGACCCGATACCATGGCGCCGGCACATCTTGGTACCTAATAAGAGGAGCCAGGATGTCCCCTGACCTCTTAGAAGTAATGCACTGTGTGCAGTGCCAACACAAGTTAGTAATATCCTTGACCATTGTTGGCCAATATGGAAATCTCTTGGCGTGTGCAATAGTTACCTTGGCCCCACCATGTCCTGACAGTGACAGATGATAGGTCAAGTGTAATTCTGCTGGTACACTTTGTACAGGTACAACCACCTGTAATACATTACTGTCCTCATACGCAAGAGACTTGGTTCTGTGCAACAGACCCTCCTGGTGGAGAGAAAACTGTTCCACTGGGGCAGCCAGTCTGGGGGCCTGAAGGGCTTTTCCACGAAGATACCGCTTCAAAGTTCCTTAAACCCGATGAACATCTTGCTGCTTCCACAGTTCGTCAAGGTGTCAGCTAACAGTATCCGTATCGATCACGCCCCACGTAACAGCTATAAGTTCTACATCATCGTCTTGCTCTCTGAGAAGACGTGACAAGGCATCAGCCACCCGGTTCTGATGTCCTGGCAGGTAGGACACCTCTAAGTCATATTCGGCAACCTGTATCTGCCATCTAGTTATCCTGCCAGAAGGCTCCTTCACACTGAAGAGCCATGTGAGGGGTCGGTGATCCGTCTGCACAATCAATTTATATCCCAAGACAAGAGGCCTATTTATCCGTAATCCGTACACAATACTCAAGGCTTCTTGCTCGATAGTGACATAATTAAGCTCAGCTTTATTTAGTGCTGTACTAAAATATGTCAACGGTCTAAGGTGTCCATCCTCATCTTTCTGTTATAATGCCCCACCTATCGCTGTACAGCTCGCATCAGTTGTCAGATAGAACGGTTTATCAAAAGAGGGGAACTTGAGTATGATGTTATCAGTAAGCTTACTTTTTAGACTTTTAAAGCCTGATCCGCCTCGTCGTTCCACTCGATTTTTTGTTTACTATTTTTTAATTCCTTCATTCCACGAGTCAACTTTGTGAGAGGCAAAGCAATCTTAGCATAATCACTCATGAATCTACGGTAATAGTTAACTAACCCTAGGAAAGATTGGAACTCCTTCAATGTCTTAGGAAATGCAATTTCCCTTATAGTTCGGACTTTATCTGGCTGGGGCCGCAGTCCTTCTGCAGAAATTATGTGCCCAAGGTAAGACAGTTCATCTTTGAAAAAATGCACTTTTCTAACTTAAGACTAAGTTGGGCTTCCATAAGTCTGGAAAGGATTTTATCTAGATTTTGTACACGTGAATCAAAATCCTTACCATAGACAATTATGTCATCCAGGTAAGTGTGCCTGATACGCCCTGTCAGTCCTATCAGGACTTCGTTAACAATGCTTTGGAATGCAGCAGGTGCATCTTTTAAGCAAAATAGTAGGCTATTATATTCCCACTGACCGTCTGGTGAGGAAAATGCGGTCAGCGGTCGTGACTCTTCATCCAGAGAGATCTGATGGTATTCCTGCCTCAAATCCAAAAAACTGAATACAGTATTTTCTCCTAACTGGGAAAGAATTTGTGCAATGATTGGCAATGGGAAGGGGTCTGACAATATCTGATTATTTAAGTGACGAAAATCGAAACAAATCCGCAGTCCACCATCTTTCTTGGCCACTGAGACCAACGGTGAACAATAGGGTGGTCTAGAGGGACGTATTATATTTTGCACCCTAAACTCATTTAACTGTTGCCTAAGAGTTTAATGATACTTAACCGGTATTATATGGCAGCCATCATTGAGGCCCTCCAGTACATTAATCTGTGGACCCTGGCCCCTCAAGAGTTGTTTACAAATTTGCGTCCTGGGTGGTTTTTTTTTGCCCTTCACCTAGTCATCCTCCTTCTCCCACCATTCTCTTATTTACTTCATTTATTCTTGTGTTTCATCTTTCTCTTTCCTCCAGAATTCTCTCTAGCCCTCGCTGTCTCCTAGCTCCCTGTATTTGGTCCCACTCACGCTATGCATATGCCAAAACCTCAGCACCATGCTTATGTCAGAGTGTTTTATATGTTTCTTTCAGGAACATACGACGTTGGCAGTCCATTGTCCTTTCGTCCCCTGTTCCACATCCGTCTGCACCACATCCGTCATCTTCTTCACTCCTCCTTTCTCCATTTTTCTCCTCTCATCCTCTACTCCACTCGGCCCAGGCCTCGGTCTGAAGGGGCCGTGTGATTAGGAAGTGGAGATGACGTCAGGAGCAGTGGTATTCAGGTCGGCGAAGTACTTTACTGTTGCCATCCCAACAACAGACATTTCATCTCCCTCTGCTTCGTCATGGGTGATGGGGATATAGTAGTGACTGATAAAATGATGGCTTTCTTGAGGGAGACCAGATTGCTCAGTAATGTGACTTTTTACTATTTGGGTGTGGTTTTTATTACTTCAGTTTTTGTATATATTTCATTTTTAATTAGGATGGACAGATGACATTTATGAATTAGTTCCTGATTTCTCATACTGATGTCCCCCTACATCATTCCACGTACCTCGCCTGACAGTACCCAGATGATTAGTGCACGTAAGCAGTATAGAGTGGTATCTGACACATTGTGTAGATAGTGCTCTCATGGTTGGGTATTTTATTTTTTATGCTTGTATAGCATACACTAGCTCCAGAAAATATCGGTACAGTGTGGGTACGATACCATCCAGAATGATTCGACCATGTGGCATTGATAGCCCGTTAATACATGTATAAAGTACACCTTTTACGGCTATTCCCTGCACATTATGAAGGACACGAGATATCTGATACAGCAGACATCAATCGTCTGGGATGATGCCTGCGTGTGTGAGGACAGAACCGCAATTCCCAGTATTCTTAGTTCCGTGCGTCATAATATTTATCACATATTCTGCACCGATACTGTCTGGAGCTAGTGTACATGTTTTGCACATTTTTGTTTAAGTCATCTAAATTAGGGTTGACGGTTGACTTAGGGTTGACGGTTGACCTAGGGATGACGGTTGACTTATACAGAATGGTTTCTGGCTTGTCAAGTTATCTTTCATAATCTGGTCTCCTGTATATATATATATATATATATATATATATATATATATATATATATACAGTATTTATATATCATCCAATCCTCCATTGCCCCATGAGAAGCGTAGGAGCCCGGGGCTAGGCAGTTGGTCCCGACATTAAAAATGAGTGACCAGACTCACTTATCCTTGAGTGGCATTGCATGGGCAATCAACCCCAGCCATCCCTTGGATATAAACCTGCACCGGCTCAATCCAATTGGAGCGCAATAATTACCCGCTAAACCAGCAGGCGCCAAAATTTGGTTATATGGTTACCACCCAGCGTAGCAAATGGTTTCCTGGTCTACATGAAACAATTTGGCATGTCACTCAGTGTAGTCTCCCACAGGCAGAAGGAAGAGGAAAGAATGAAGGAAAGAAAGACAGAAGAAGATAGAAGGAAAGAAGGATGGAGGAGAGGAAATGGCAGACACCCGACAGCAGCACTACATTGACTGAGTGGATGGTGAGCGCCCCGACTTACCACACACACACACACACACATATATATATATATATATATATATATATATATATATATATATATATATATATACAGAGAGAGATAGATAGATAGATAGATAGATAGATAAACACACACCAGAGGTGGGCACCGCAAACGAAAATTCACTTCCACGACGCAAATCCACAAACTAAGAAAACTGCCATCCACACCCGCAAATCCACAAAATTCTTGAAATTAGCAGTTCCGCAAATGCAAAAAAACGCAAATGCAAACTATTTTTATCCCTTTCATTACCCAGGCATCAGCTTCATTTTGTTCTGTGTACAGTTAGAGAATTATTACCCGTTCCCATCCCGGAGGGGCTCGGGACGGGTATTGTTTTTACTCGGTTTGTCTGTTTGCGTGTCTGTCTGTCTCGGTTAACAACTTTACGATAAAACTACTGGTGCGATTTTAATTAAAATTACAGGGATGATGAGCTAAGATCTTCTGATCACCTGATTAAATTTTGGGTCAATTTAGGCCAAAGCCCAAACTGTAGGAAAAAAAAAAAAAAAAAAAACTTTTTTGCCATAACTTCTTTCAAATTCGTCATATCGACATGAAACCAAAACCTACAGATGCATCTTTCAAATCTGCATCCTATGACATGCCTCATTACATCAGAGGGGTCACCGCTGAGTTAGAGGTAGGGGAGTGAGTGTCAGGTGGGTCGGGCCTAAAATTTCAAATAGGCATAAATCGTTAATTAATTATCAGCCGATTTATTCTAAATTTGATATGTGACATCTTTGACTAGATATCCTGTTGTTTAGACATCAGCACTAAAGTGACTGCCGGGAACGGGTTTACTGTGCCTTGGCACCACTTCTTAAAGTAAGTTCAGGACGATATTTTTCATAATCAAAGGGTTAAAAAATCATCTCTAGTTACTCATCCACTACAATTATATCTTTTTTACTCTATTCTGACTAATAATAGGTAACTTTATGAAATTTGGATAATGTCTAATGTAATGGATGGTATACATAAAATTATATAGTAAAACTATAATATATATTTCAATTGTTATTATTAGTATATTAGACAATTTTTACTACAAAACAAGGGTAAATTTTTCTCTGTTTTATTTAAATGAATTAAATTATTACACTTCACATCTCTCACTTGACAAGTTGACACACCAGTCTACCTCTGTTCCTTGGCTCTAACCTCCTCAGTCTCCTTAGTCACAGTCAGATTCCTCAAACAACTGAGACTACTCCTACATATAGTATATCTATCTATCTATCTATATTGATATCGCATGGGGAAAGGTGGTTGTCTGGTAAGGAAAATGGGAAAATTGTGTTCAGTTTCACTTCGTATGTTTCATGTTTAATGTTATTTATCCACCTAATGATTATCATTGAGATTGAAATAATGGTACTGGCAATGCTGTATGTCTGACAGATTTGAAATTTAGACTAAAGGTCATATTCTAGGTGGACTGGAGGTTTCATAGCACATCTTTGCACCTTTCATCTTGTTATTGGCTTTTATGCTAAACAAGTCTGTCTAATATCGATATACTAGCTACATCGGTAGCATACATTATAACATCTAAGAATCTGGAAAATGTATTGAGCTTGAATTAGACTTTACATTTTATTTATCTATTGGGAGAAAATCATCTTTGTTGGCTTTTATCCTTCGATGCTTATTTCTTACCCTTTCCCCACAAAGCACATACAGTATATTATTAAGATAATGTAGTGAAGAACCCTCCAATATAAAGTAGAATACGACTTTCTGTGACGATGTTATTCTTTGTTACTTAATCACGAGTACGAACATTGCCCCCTCTTGGCTGATACCCATTTGCATTCCTTTCCTGGGAGCTTGGTATGAAGCCAGCGCATATCAAAAAGAGATGAATCTGATCTCCAGTCGTTTCTCTCTCTCTCTCTCTCTCTCTCTCTCTGTTTCTCAAGGAATCGCAAAATTATCGTACAAAATGTACTATAATGAAATATGCTATTGCCCATCGTACCAAAGGTAAATTTATCTTATATACAGTATATATATATATATATATATATATATATATATATATATATATATATATATATATATATATATATATATATATGTATGTATGTATATGTGATACAATGGAATGTTAATTTAACGTTTCTGTGCTGTTTATTTCGGGCGCCATTTGACGATTTATTTGGTGCTGGTGAGATTTTTTTACTTTCTTCTCTGTATTCACTTTCTCACTTAATGAAGATACTTTGCCCTAACGAGAAAATGTATTATACAGCAGTTAAAAGGAGGTATTCCATACTGTAAACTATATTGGTAATTTGGTTGGTTCATACACCATTGTTCTATATTATACACTTAGTCCTTCAGTTCTAACTCTTTTAATCTCTAAGTTAACAAATAAATAAATAAATGAAAGGAATTCCTCTCATGAATATGTAAGGGTACTTTCCCTGAAATAACGATCTGAAATTTGAAATTGACTGGGTTCACGGTGGGCCACGATCGACGAATCGACTTTTGTTGATTACTGTACATATAAGGTGATTGGGATGTTGCCAGAGGTGGGTAGGAAGTTACTGCTTGCCAGTTTAATCTCTCATACATAACTATATATCATGCAACACGATGGCCAAATTACGTTCTAATTTTCGATGCATCTTACTAAAGGAAGACAGGGAGGTACTAAATTAGAAAAATGCAAAGTGGAGATGGAATGAGAGAACTGAAGTCGACTCGAGGGGAGGAATTGAACGGGAAAAGAAGATAAACAGGAAGACAAGGGAGGGATTGACTATAGGAATGACGAAAGAGATGCAGGTTAGATAATACTAAGTTATGGTGTGTCGATAACGCTCTGTCCGTGTGGAAGGACTGACGAAGGTAACTGAAGATAAAGTTTAAATATTTGGAATATGACGAACAGGGGAGAATGTGTAACTGGGGAGAAATTGGAAAATATGTAACATATGATAAGACTGCACACACACACACACACACACACACACACACACACACACACACACACACATACACACACACACACACACACAATCGTTTATTGGTAGTATTAGTTATAAGAATGTGGCAGTTTGTATCACTTAGGATATTAGTGTTGTTGTTGTTGTTGTTGTTGTTACTTCCGACAACGAAACTGGAGGAGGTTATGTTCTCACCCCTGTTTGTATGTCTTCATTTTTGTTTGCCTACAATGTATCTCAAAAAGTCATTGATGGATTTCAATGGAATTCTGTGGATATGTGAGCCATGAGCCAAGGAATAGCTGATTGAATTTTGGTGGTGATATAATTTGTTGTTTATAGGTGTTGGTTGAGGTGTGCGCTCTCTGAGTGCGAATAACTCGTTGTTTTTGTTGATGATGTTGTTGTTGTTGCTGTTGTTATTGCTGCAGATGCTGGTGGTGTTAGCAGCTAGCAATGTGACGGGGTGTAGCGGCGTATACATATTAATATGCTGGCGTTGTTGTCAGAGTGCAAGCACAGGTCTCTATACTTTGTACTGCTTCTTCGTGAGAAAGGGCGAGCTCTCTGCCGATCAATGGCAGCTCACCTTTACATATTTACGTACTTGGAACACATATACACCTCCCACATGTATGCGTTCATGAAGTGAGTGGAGACTTTGATATATGAATACGTGATATGAAGGAGTTTGTGAGACTTGTGCCCGTTCTACAGCCATACCTGGCGTTCCACGCCGTGATCAGTAACGAAGAAGAAGTGGTAAACCTTGTAGCTATGAAAACATAGTGTAGACTTGGAGCTCTCAACCTGTGGTTTGCGAATCCCCAGGGGGAGAGTTTCCGTGGGAAACTTAGATGACTGCCGATAATGTATTAAAATTTGCTGAGAGAGAGAGAGAGAGAGAGAGAGAGAGAGAGAGAGAGAGAGAGAGAGTAAGACGTTTATAGATGCGCGTATCAACTTGGCTCAAACAGTAGCCCTGAATGAGGATGGGGGGAACTCTCTCCTTACAGTGACCGTAACTGATGCACGTACTTGTTACCCCTCCGTTTCCAGATATTTTTCTTTACCTAGGTGAGGAATGTTCGTCCATCTATCAATCTGTCTTTTGCCAGACGCCTTAATCCCGTAAAAGATGGCCACAAACAAATCGCCTCCATGAGTCGCCCTGTCCCCTACCATTTCATCGCCCTGCTCTCAGCTTACACCCCCCTCTCTCATATATTCCCCACTCCAACCCTCCATCTCCTTGGCCTCCCTCTCCCTTCCCCACCTTCCATCTCTCTCACATCCACGTTCTTCGTCAGTCTCTCACTCTCCATCCTCTCCACATGGCCAAACCACATCAGTGTGTTTCTCCTAACGCTTCCTATCACATCCACATCCACACCACAACGCTCCTTCACTTCCTCATTTGTTAGTCAGTCTCTTCATGTGACTCCACATGCTTCTCTCAGATACTCATTTTCACTACTCTCACTCTTCACTTCTGTTCCTCCGACAAGGTCCAAGCTTCACTTCAATAAGGTACAGCTGGTATCACAATACTGTCATGTAGTGACTTTTTCACTTCCATGCTCGCATCCCTGTTTCTTTTCACTGCTTTCAAGGAACCAGCAACCTTTCTTCCTCGTTGTTCCCTTTCAAGCACTTCACCCTTTAAACTTCCATCCTTACTCATCATACTACCCAAGTACTTAAATACACTCATATTTTCCATTTCCTCCTCATCCAACCTCACTGTACATTCACTGACTTCACCTCTCTCGACCATAACTTTACACTTCCCTATATTCACCTTTAGATTCCGTTTCTTACATACTCTTCCAAACTCATCCATCAAACCTTGCAGCGCCCTCACTTAACAACACAGTATCATCTGCAAACATCAGTACAGGAAGTTTCCAAATGCCCTCTCTCACTAGGGCCGCTCCAACATCCACTGCCCTACCTTGTATCTCTTTTATAACCCCATCCATATACAGACTGAACAACCACGGAGACATGTCACATCCTTGCTTCAATCCAACCTTCAAATAGAAAAATTCACTCAGTTCACTATTCACACACACTGCAGCCTTAGCACCCTCATGCATACTCTTCACGGCCTTCAGCAACTTCCCTTCTGCTCCATGTATTCTTAATACTTTCCACAATCCTTGTCTATCAGACAAGGCATGTTCATAACATTTCTAATTATATGATGGTGTTTTTGATACTATCATATGTATGCTAGTGTGATTATTATTTTTTTTTTCAGAATGTGACAATGGTCATCATTACTTAGTAATACAGCATTTTACAATTCGTGTTTATGGCTGGTCGTATGTGCGGCTACACAGCAGCAAATCTTATATTTTATTGGTGTTAGCGGAAGTATGCACTCTCTGATCTTCAAGTTACTGTTTGTTCTTTTGACTTAATATGACAACCTCAAGTTGTTTCTAATCTGTAATCTTACGACGGTGGTGGTAATATGATTGCCTGATGTGTTTTTATTGTTTGACTTTTGTTATTCTGACTGCCTAAAATTGTTTCTACTATTCGATTAATGCCTGAAGTTGTTTGTAATGTGTGATCTTACGGCGGTGTTGGTAATTTGACTTCCTGCAGATGTTTTGACTGCTTGGTCTTTTGGCATTATGACGACCTAAAGGTGTTTCCACTTTGTGATCTTATGGCGGTGGTGATAAGTGCACGATGTTTTTATTGTGTAATATTATGGCGTGTCAACGTCAATGGTACTATGTATGGCTCTGATTATATAAATAAAAACTGGTTATATAAATAAAAAAATTTTTATTACAATTCAAGATATCGTTATGATATCATCGGCAAAGAAATGTGAGTATGATGAAAGCTACAACTCAGTTTGAATTCACTAGTTTCGTCAACAATAGGTGTGCCATTCCACACTGTGTTATGTGACACAAAGTTTTTTCGCTACAGAACATGAAACAATGCTTTCTCAAGAAACGTTTGAACAGTTGTCAACTGAACATGAGAAGTAAAAATTCTCTCCTTCGGGCAAACTGAAGAAAGACTGAAGCGACACACGTCTTTCGTTTGGAACAGTTCAGTCCACAATATGAAGCTGGGTTACGTGCATCATACATACTATCATTGAGAACTGCTCAAGAAGAAAAAAAATCGCAACTTTGCAGAGACGCTATTCGACCTATACAGTAGTCCGCTGTTACTGGATGTGATGCTGAGCAGAATATCACATCACTACGGTTCTTAAATTATGCTGTTCATCGCCGAATATTGGATATGTCTAAAAGTATAAAACAAGCGATTTCTGAAACAAAAGAGGCATCTTTAGACAATCTAGTAGCTAGCTTGACTCGACTGACGTGACTGGTGTCCAGTTCCTGGTGTTTGTACGATACATCAGGGGTGGCGATTTCAAGAAGGATTTTTTGTTCTGTCATGATTTGAAGTCAACTACAAGAACTGGAGAGATCATTATTTCTTTTAGAGGATGAAGGAATTTCATGGAATTATATATGTGCATACACAACTGAAGGAGCATCAGCAAAGCTTGGCTGTCGATCAGGGTTTCGATGATGGGTGAATGAGTCGAATTGTGAAACAAGACATCTTCATAGATATGCCCTGTCATCTAAAACTCTTCCACCAGACTTAAGATTAGTACATGATTATGCTGTGGATACGATAAATACCATCATGTTTAATGCCCTAAATACACGACTCTTCCACTTATTGTACCAAGAGTTTGGAGCAGATAAAGAAATTTTACCCTTTCACACCGAGGTTGCTGCTTGTCATGGAGGAATGCAGTATAAAGAATAGAGTCAATGAAGGAGGAGCTTTCCGAATTCTGATGCGACAAGACAAAATCGCTTGAATTAACTAAGAAATTGTCAGACAGTAGCCTCAGAGGATGGCCACTTTGAAGGACATATTCTTACGTCTAAACTTAATAAATTTATCCCCTCCAAGGTCGTTTTACCAAAGCGATTGATTTCATGGATAAACTAAGATAATTCAACATGAAGATGAAGCTATGGGTAGGGAAGGTTGAAGACGAAACTCTTATCATGTCTGAACTCTTTAGTAAGGCACTTGCTAAAAGCAAAGGCATGGAAAACTAGAATTAGTACACCTTGTGGTAACATATCTTTCTTCCCTGAGGATGGAGCTGCAGTCTTACTTCCCTGAACTGAGCGGGTTGGAATCAAAATTTATAAGAAACCCTTTCATTGTTAATGTGCACCTTCTCCGAGACGACATGCCAGAAGGATTGTTAGAGTTGGTGCAAATCCGTTGCCAAAGATGCATTTGAACCACTTCCCTGACCAAATTCTTTTCTAAAATAAGTGAAATTTACCCTTCTGTAGCTTATGTTGCTGTGAGGTATTTGATGATGTTCTGTAGTATTTACATATAAGAACAAAGATTTTCAACGCTGATGAACATGAAAATTAAACACTGAGCATGGCCTAATGTCGAGCAAGACCTTCCAGTACATCTGTCCAATACTGGTCCTCGAACTGAGAAACATGTATGCACAAAACAGACTCAGCTTTAACACTGAAGTTTAATATCGGTTGTCGTATTTAAAACATAGTGTTAATGCTTACTTGCCAGCTGGAGTAATTATGATTTCGTTAGTCTTACAAAAGCCAGTATAGTACCATTGTTCACCGAACAAGTGTTGATAATGATTTTCTTCTCTGAGTTGTTACAGTTTCACTCCTGTGTAGCATGACTGTACATTGACTATGATGTTAATGCTTAACTGCTTAAGAAAGTCAGTACAGTTTCAACCATTTTATAATATCCTTTGTAGTAACACTGAATACTGAATTAGTCTTAATGTATTTCTATTCTATATTTATTGTCACATTAATGGGGACGGGTCGATGGTGTGATAACTCAGGTGGTAGTTGGTGGGAAAAAGGTTGAGAAGCCCTGGTGAACAAGAACTGGTGTTGATGAAACAGTATTGCTAAACAAGAAATATAGATTATTAAAAATATAAAAGGTTGGTGTCTGAAGGCAGTATACTGTAATGGAGAGTATGTATTTGGGATTACAAAATATGACAAGATGTGAGACAGGTTGACAGACACAGAACTATGCATGAAGTATATAGACTGGTTGGCATGCTGTTTGCAAAGAAGAAATCTATTTGGCAGACATTGGAAATAGAAAGGTTGATAGACTGGTTAGCAGGTAGGGAGGCGGTGGCTCAAGCGGTAGAGAGGTGGCCTGCAGTCCTACCGGACCCAGGTTATAATCCCCGCTGGGGCAGGGAACAGTTTAAGGATTTGAATTTAATAAAAATCAGACTTTACTGATCTACCAGAAGACCCGACGACATGTAAAAATACCCCCGCTAATAGCAATACACAAGTCCTGTATGATACAACCCTAGCATGTATTCAATATGGACGGTAGTTGTTAGCGCCGAAGACGTGACATGGAGAAGTGTACGGTATGTAAGAGGACTACTGGGCCTTGGGAGCAGGCTGTGAAGCCTATGCCCAGAGTCGGACACATTAAAAAAAATATGTAGGCAAACAAACAAATCAGAGAGGAAGTCAAAGAATGTAGGTACAGTGGGTAGGTAGGTAGGTGACATACGCTAACAAGCAAGAATAACAGATTCAGGGACTCAATAACAGATTCAGTAACTCAAATAAAATATATGTCGTGAGGTATGTAAACAGCGTAGGTAGGTAAAATACTCATATGTATGCAGACAGTGTAGGCTAGTAGGATATGCATGCGAATACACAGAAGAGAGACACAAGTACACAGCACTCAAGAGAGCACATACCTTCAACAAGCCTACACCAGGCAACTCAGATCACCACCGACATTTATGCAACTCTTCCTTGGCCCATGACCCAAATACCCACAAGATATCATTGAAATATATCAATAACTTTTTGAGATATCTTGTGGACAAACAAGTAAAAAACAATCGTGAACCAGCAATTAATCAACTCTTTCATGGCCCATAACCCAAATATCCTCAAAATTTCATTGAAATCCAATCTCAAATTTTTGGATATCTTGTGGACAAATGGATAAACGGTAGTGGAAACAATCTCCTCTAACTTTGATAATTGTGTTGACAGACACTCTAGGCAGGATGGAAGGATATACAAACAAGTAAACACGCAAATAGGCAGCGTGGCGTGGGAGGAAGCGGCGGGTTGGAAGAGCATTAAATAAGACATGAGAGCTCTTGCCTTGAGGAGAAGCTTAGCCAGGCATAATGGGCTTGGGAGAGGGGAAAAGACCAACAAAACTGGAATAAAGAAAGGGAAGAGGAAAGGAAGTGTCAGGAGTGAGTAAGTTAACTGGAATGTAGCGAGGAGAAAAGAGAGGGAACAAGAAGAATGAGGGATGATTAAAGGCAGTAGCAGGGTATATAAGGAAAGGGCATGAAATAAGAAGGTTGGGAAAGCAGAAATAAGAAAGGGAAGTGTGGATAGAGAAGGGACGCGGAAATAGTTGGGAGTGAGGGAATTATCGAAAATGCGGGAAAGGATAAAACCAAGAGGAATATACATAGGAATATATAGAGGACTATACAGATAATTTAAGACAAGGGGAGTGAGGAGAGAGAGACCTTGAGAAGTGGGCATAATGAAATACAAGTGATGAAAGTGAAGGTAAACTGGGGCGATTACTGAGAGAATGAGGAAATAACCGTGAATTGAGGTAAAGGAAAGGAGGAAGGAGAAACAGTGAGTGGGGTTAACCCATTTGCATCCAATGTCCTCAGTGTAGGAAGAAACTGGGCATATTCAAAAGTTACTAGAGAAGGGGACCTGCGGTAGGGCCCTATGAGCTTCGCGACTATGATCCTGATTGGCGGAGGACGGTACACTTAGTACCCTTCCAGCATAATCCCTCACACAGAACCCTGGGAGCTATTCGACAGGAAGGGAGGGTGGGAAAGTGAAAAAAAGAGGAGGAGGAGGAGGAGGAAGGAAAAGTATGAGGTAAGTGAAGATGAGAAAGAATATTTGCGCATGGATGAAATGATGCCTTTTAAACATCATTTAATTCATCTATGGATACTCACCAGGAAAGTATGATTTTTTTTTTTAAGGTGATCATGATCAGTAGGAGTATATACAGTGTACATACATACTTATATATATATATATATATATATATATATATATATATATATATATATATATATATATATATATATATATACTGTATATAATAGAGAGAGAGAGAGAGAGAGAGAGAGAGAGAGAGAGAGAGAGAGAGAGACAGACAGACAGACAGACAGACAGACCTGGAAACTGAGAAAATCGATGGAAAATAAATTACTCTGTTCTCAGAGAGCAATGGATAGGTCAGTTTTGAGACTATCTTTAAGAGACAGGAAAAGAACAACTTGGGTGAGACAGCAGACTAAAGTCAAAGATATTACAGAAGTTATAAAAGAACAGAAATGGAGGTGGGCAGGCCATATAACAAGAATAAGGGATAATCAGTGGAGCAAGAGGCTGACTGACTGGACACCAAGGGATTGTAAGCATAGCAGAAAAGGCCAGACAGGAGGTGGTGAGATGAGATAGAGAAAATTGCAGGGGAAACATGGCAAAGATTGGCTCAGTCAAGGAATTCGTGGAAAAGGCTGGGGAAGGCCTTTGTTCAGCAGTGGACTAGTAATGGCTGATGATGGCGATGATGATGATGATGATGATGATGATGATTATATATATATATATATATATATATATATATATATATATATGTAAACCCTCGATATAACGAACCCCGGTATTGCGAATTTCGGATATAACAAACGGCCAAATGGCGACCGAATTTTATCCAGATTTTGCGAACAAAAGTTGCTAAATGCGGGGGAAGTTCGCAAATCAGCCCATGGTGACAACAGCATCTTCTCCTGGCATAGTAAGTGTACTTCAGCAGCATCCCTTCCTGGTACAGTATGTGTACTGCAACAGTACTTCATTATAGGCTACTATATTCTTCTTATGGGTATTTTATCTATAAGGCCAATTTCATAGCGTATTCTGTTTACATGTTCAACTTCATAAATCACTGAATTCTCCATGTAAAACTTCATAGATTTAGTTTAGGTTACGTTTGAGCACGTAGGACCGAACGACTCCCTTTATATAGCGAACTGGGTTCAGTAATCCCTTGGAAATACTGAACCCAACGGATATAGCGAACTTTTAGATATAGTGACCCACCCCTCCCCTCATTTAGTTCCTTATATCGAGGGGTTATATCGAGGGTTTACTGTATATATATATATATATATATATATATATATATATATTGATAGATAGATATATATTGATAGATAGATATAGATATAGATAGATATAGATGGATAGATCGATATAGATAGATAGATAGATAGATATAGATTTATCTATCTATCTATCTATCTATATATATACACAGAGAAAGAAAAAATGTGTGTGTGTGTGTGTGTGTGTGTGTGTGTGTGTGTGTGTGTGTGTGTGTGTGAGGCGGGGTAGGAAAAACATAGTAACATAGTTTAGGGTGGCGCAAAATGTAGGCTGAAATTCTGGGTTGGTGACAGTAAATTAGTGGCAAAATTATTTAGTCTGACACACTACTGACGCTATGAGAATTACTATATGCACTTGCTGATATTATATTAACTAGGAGGCTACAACAGTGTCGGCCCAACCACTATAGGGTTCAAGCTGAGCTGAAATTGAATATATCGCAATGAGATCCTCGTTCACTAAATAGAGTGCTATTTTGTTATAGTTGCAGACTAACCGGGCAAAGTTTTCTGTTTCAGCTATTCATCATTTTCCTAGGTAACCATCATTGTCAAAACGGTTCAAGTAGAATGCTGCAGCTGACGTTATTCGTTCATATTTTAGTGACTGAAGATTGAAAGCTGGTGGATTATATACCATTATCACTATCATGGACATGAAAACTCAGTTAGTCCAGCCAGTTGACGCCAGACGATTTTATTCGGCAGAGTGAGCCATTGGAGCACGAGTGTTAACAGTATTAGTACTAAGCCCCTTATGACTGGGACAACTCCACTCTTCTGTTTTTACCTCGCCCGGGACGGAGTCCGGCGAGATAGATTTTTTTGGTCGATTAGTTTTGTTTTTTGTTTGTTTCTGTTTCTTTTTGTTTGTTTCTATTTTTTATTTGTTTGTTTCTTTGTTTTTGTTTCTTTGCTTCTTTGGCTGTTAGCAACATTACGGAAAAATGAATGAATGAAATTATGTGAAACTTTCAGGATATGTGGGCATGGGTTCCAAAAGGAAGTGATTGAATTTTGGAGGTAAGTGAATGATCCTGAAAGGTCAAAATCAAGGTCACGGATTATCAGTGGGCTAACTTGAAACCGGGTGAAGATAGAGATATTTATTCTTATCAACATACAGGAACTCCTATATAAGCTTTCATTTGGCACCAAGACCTTGGGTGATCCTGAAAGGTCAAACTCATGGAAACAGATATTCAGGGAGCTATAACTCAAAAGTGCTTGAACATAGATATTTACTATTATGAACATAAATGAAAACCCGAATAGGTTTTTAATTGTTACCATGACCTTTGACCTTAAATGACCAAATATTTACTATTACAGTAGAACGTCGATTTAACGCGGTAGGGTCCATGGGAGTTTGCTTTAAATCGATTTCGCTTTAAATCGAAGTACCTTTTTAATGGAATGGCGCTTCAGAAAAACAAACTTTGTTTATATACTGTATATGTGTTTTATTAACTAATAAACATAGGAAGATATATGGAATAATGTTGGAATGTGTAGTCACCACTCCCTGTAGCTGCAGTTGCGAAGAGTCGTATAGCAAAGGCAGGACGCGGCAGAAATCACAGCAAAGGACAGTACTGTACAGCGTACAGCACTGTAGCACTCCAGACTGTCTGAATCATCTCAGCCCGTCTAGAATACACAGAACATTTTTTTTTTTTTTTTTAGCATTATGCTAAAACAAGAACTAATAAATCAGCACAGCTAAAATTACGGAATGAGAAAGTGTTTACAAGCGATCAGCTGATGCAGCAGGGCATTATGTTGGTCCGCACACGCACATATGGCCGATCTTTCACCATGCTTCCCACACTCGTTATCCACTTTCGCTTTTACTCTCAATTTTCACTCTCATTACGTCACTTTCATTACGGTTCTCCCTCCTGTGGCGGGGGGGACACAATCTGGCTGCACTATGGAGTGGTACTACTACTCTGCGGCCAGGTTGTGTTAGGAAGAATACTGCCACCGTATTCCCTGTGTGTCGTAAAAGGCGACTGAAAGGGGCGGGGTGAGGGGACTAGGGACCCCCTCCTCTGTTATTTAGTTCCTAAAAAGAGGCAGACCAAAGAAAGGGATGGGGGATTGAGCTATCCCCGTACCCTGAAGATTGGGTCTATGAATGTGTGTGGATGTAGTACGATTGAGGCTAAAAGGGAGGAGATTGGGAGAATGTTTGTGAGAAGAAAGTTGGATGTGTTAGCTTTGAGTGAAACGAAGATGAAAGGGAAGGGTGAGTCTATGTTTGGAAGTGTAAATGGAAGATTGTCAGATGTTGATAGAGGAAGGGCAAGAGAAGGGATGGCCTTGTTAGTGAGTCCGGAAGTACAGCAGTGTGTGATTGGATGGAAGGTGTCATCGAGACTGATGTGGGTGAGAGCGAAATTTGAACGTGAGTTGTGGGTGTTTGTGAGTCCATATGAGCCTGGTAGTGAAAGGGTTGAGGAAGAGAGGGAGTCTTTCTGGAATTATGTTGATGAGTGTCTACAGAGTTTTGGAGCAAATGTGAATGTGGTAATGATGGGAGATCTGAATGCTTGAGTGGGAAATGTAGCAGTTGAAGGTGTAGTTGGTATGCATTGTGTGCCTGGAAGAAATGAAAATGGGGAACGAATGATAGGGATGTGCGTTGAGCTAGAGATGGTGATTGGATATACGCTGTTTGAGAAGAAAGATATTTATAAGTATACATGGGTGAGACAGGAGGGTAGAAGGGTTGTTGATAGAGCTTTGATGGACTATGTGGTTGTGTCCAGGAATGTAATAGGAAGATTGTTGGATGTGAAAGCTCTGAGAGGGGAGGGTGGAGGTATGTCTGACCACTACCTGGTGGAGGGAAAGTTAAGAGTAGGTAAGAGATGGGTGAGAGCTAGAAGGGTTAGATGAGGCAAGGAGGTTTTGAAAGTGAGCGAGTTGGATAAAAGAGAGAAAATGATAGAGTATCAGAAGAAATTAAAAGATGAGTGGAATGCGGTGAAAGATTAGGAAAATGGCAGTGTGGAGGAGGAAAGGCAGTTGTTTAAGACTACTGTGGTGGGGCATGCAGAAGAGGTGTGTGGTGTGAGACGTGTGGGTGGTGGTGTAAGAAAAGGAAGTGAATGGTGGTGCGAGGAAGTAAGTATGGCCGTGGCTGAGAAGAGATGTGCATATGAAGTGTAGCTGCAGAGGAAGAATGAGGTGTCATATGAGAGGTATAAGGAAAAGAGGAATAGGGCGAGAAGGGCTGTGCATGATGCTAAAGTGGCAGCAGAAGAGAGGTAGGGTAGGTGGCTGACTGAGAATTTTCAAAAGTATAAGAAGATGTTCTGGATGGAGGTGAAAACGGTGCGAAAGGGAGAGTCTGGGAAGGAAGAGCGAGTAAAAGCAGAGGATGGAAGGATGTTAACTGAGATGGATGGAGTAAGGAAGAGATGGGCAGAGTATTTTGAAAGGTTGTTAAATATAGAGGAGGAAAGGGTGACTGAGATTGTGGCGGATGGAAGGGTGCAAGGAATAAATGTGTTGGGAGAGTAGAATGATTCTTTGATCACGAAGGAGGAAGTGGAGAAGGCAGTAAAGGAGATGAAAACAGGGAAAGCTGCAAGTATGGATGGGTGTGCTGTGGAATGCCTGAAGGGTGGTGGAGTGACTATTGTTGACTGGTTAGTAAGATTGTTGAATATGTGCTTTGTGAAAGGTATGGTGCCAATTGACTGGGCAAGTGCTTGTGTGGTCCCTTTGTATATAGGCAAGGGTGATAAGTATGAATGTACTAGCTTTAGGGGTATAAGTCTCTTGAGTGTTGTAAGTAAGGTGTATGGTAGAGTGTTAATTATGAGAGTTAGAGATTGTACAGAGGGAGTGATTGGTGATGAGCAGTGTGGCTTTAGGAGAGGAAGAGGATGCGTGGATCAGGTGTTTGCTGTGAGACAAGTTTGTGAAAAGTATTTAGCGAAAAGTGAGGATGTGTTTTGGGCATTCATGGATTTAGAGAAAGCGTATGATAGAATTGATAGGGAGGCTTTGTGCATTGTTTTAAGATTGTATGGACTTGATGGTAGGTTACTAAAAGGGGTGAAGAGTTATTATGTAAATAGTAGAGCTTGTGTAAGAGTGAGAAATGCTGTGAGTGATTGGTTTCCTGTGAGAGTGGGGCTGCGACAGGGATGTGTGATGTCGCCTTGGTTGTTTATTATTTATATGGATGGTGTTGTAAGGGAGGTGAATGCAGTAGTTTTAGGTGGAGGTCTGAGTCTTGTGAATGTTGATGGTGAAGACTGGAATCTGAAGCAGTTGCTGTTTGCAGATGATACTGCACTGGAGGCTGATTCAGAGGAGAGATTGAGACAGTTGGTAGAGGAGTTTGGAAGGGTGTGTGAAAGGAGGAAATTGAAAGTAAATGAGAATAAGAGTAAATTGATGAAGTGTACAAGGTTGGTAGATGGTAGGGGGATGAATATAGTTTTGAATAGTGGTTGCTTGAGAAGGTAGAGTGTTTTAAATATTTAGGGTCACATGTTGCTTTGGATGGAAGAATAGATGCGGAAGTAAAGTTTAGAATAAATGAAGTAGGAAAGGTGCTGGGAGGAATGAATAAGGCGTTTAGATGTCGTTCACTTAGAGTGGATGTAAAGAGAAGGCTGTATGAGGGTGTTGTGGTACCGACTGCGTTATATGGGGCTGAAACATGAAATATGGGGGTAGCAGAGAGGAAAAGTTTGAATGTAATGGAGATGAGGTGTCTGAGGAGTATGTGTGGAGTGATGCGTATGGATTGAGTGCGAAATGATGAAGTGCGAAGGAGAACTGGAGTTGTCTGGGAGATGGGTGATCGAGATGAGCAGAGGGTGTTGCGATAGTTTGGGCATATGGAAAGAATGGATAATGAGCGATTGGTGCAAAAGATAACTAGATCTGATGTGAGAGGTGTAAGGCTGAGAGGGAGACCACGAATAGGATGGATGGACAGTGTGAAGAGAGCGCTCATTGTGAGAGGGATGTGTGTTGAGCAAGGAAGAGTGGCTGTGTGTGACAGAAATAAATGGAGAGAAATTGTGAATGAGTAAATTGTGATGCAGCCCTGGGGGGATATTCTCCCGCATTTGGTCTGATCAGCTAGTCAGGTCAGCTGCGGGTAAGGGGATGGGTTTATTATGATGTGGCAGGGTAAACCAGCTCTGCTGTCGGGCCCTGCTGTGGATGTCACTGATTGCACTGCACAGTTGACCCTTGTGCGGTGTGGTGCAGTGAGGATCTGTCCCTTCTCTCCTTTGGGGCTAAGATGCGAATGAATGTGTTTGCATGGATGAGTAAATGGGGAGTGTGTCGTCCTGTCTCGGCTACCTCCCTTTCCTTGGGGGAAGCAGCCTAGGTATATAGATAAATAGATTACAGTACTGTACTGCATTTTTAAGCTATTCCAAATAGATTTCACTCACCTTTACTGAGGCAAGCCTTCCTCTGAAGAAGTAGATCCAGCCTCAGCCAGATCACAATCCACGTCACTGTCTGGTGGTAATCAGACACGTGGGAAGCACGGGACGATGCTCGCTCCCCAGACCAGGTGCTGAAGCAATGGCAAATAACCATCTTGTTAAATTTTAGCACATTAGGCTATGCTACATATCACACACAGTTTAATGTCCATTTTTCCATATTGTACAATAAACAGCTTCTTACACAGTTTCATAACACACTCACCTGATAAAGGACGAAAGAATGAAGTGATTTTCTTCTGTTGCTGGGACATGATCTTCTGATCCAGCGGCTGAGAATAAGTTGATGCGGCCCTATTCAATGCCTCGAACACGTTCATACTGCACTCTATATCAGGGTCATGTTGAAGCACAGATTGGGTGGCAGAAGTGATGTGCTGCATAAACTCCCTGAGCATAGGAATTGTCAGTTCTTTCTTGGATGTCTGGGACATATCTGGTTATGCTTCTTCTTCCTCGTGCTTCTTCGCAATCTCTACTACGACTTAAGTGAGAGGTTCCTCCATACTGTCGAGCAGCTCTTGCACATCACTCTTTTCTACGGTAGTAAAACCGGAATCACCTCTCACTTCGTTACTCAGCCTCAGGATGTCTTGCACGTCCTTGCCTTCATCAGAGCCTTTGAAATCATTGACGGCTTCAGGCCACAAATTACGCCACACTCTATTTAGTGCACTTTCTGGCACATTATTCCAAGCAAGGGATATGTTTGCAATGGCATCTTTGACAGTGTAGGTCTTCCAAAACTTGTCATAGTCATGTCCATGTCTTTATTCATGGATTCAGCCATTTGCTTCAATGTATACTTTAGGTAATTTCGTTTGAACAACGCAATAACACCTTGATCTAGTGGCTGAATCAATGAGGTCAAGTTCGGAGGAAAGAAGACCAACTGCACGTCCTTGCTTACAGTGCACAAGTGTTTGGAGTGGCTGGATGCATTGTCCACCAGAATCAAGGCCTCGTTACTTTGGTTATATTGTTTTGTAAGTATTTTCAAGGAATGGAATAGCATGGCTGAGGTACCACTCATCAAAAATGTCTGATGTCATCCATGCCTTCTTAGTAGACCTCCAAAACACAGGAAGTTTGAGAAAGAGCACATTTTTTAGAGCATGTGGTCTAGCTGAGTGGTGGATGACGAGTGACTTCATCCATGCAGTCCCTGATGCACTGACCATGAGGAGAATAGTGAGCCTGTCCTTACTTGCTTTAAATTCAGGTGCCTTTCCTCATTTTTCATTAAATATTTTTTTTGGGGGCATCCTTTTCCAGTACAGTCCCGTTTCATCACAGTTCCACACTTGGCACTTTGAATATTCATTTTCCTCGACTAGTTCACTCAGCACTTTTTTCATTTCCTCGGCAGCCTGAGCATCGGCAGGTGCAGCTTCACCTGTCAGTGTTACGTTCCTTAGCCCCGTTCTCTTGATAAATTTATAATTCCAACCGGTACTTGCACTGAACTTACTATCTTTAATGGATTTACCTTCCTTTTCAAGTAGCCGAGTCTGTATTTCGTAGGCTTGTGATTGCATCATAGGGCCCGTGAGAGGAAGTTTTCAGCGCTGCATATCTTCCACCCATAACTTCAGTGCATCTTCCATCTTACCATACATGCACTACTTCAGGTGGAGTTTTCCCTTTGAAATGTCTGGTGAAGCATAGGCTTCTCTAATTTTCTTCTTGTTGAGCTTGATAGAGTGAAAGGAGCTCTCTGACAATCCAAACTGCCGGCCTACCATTGACGCTCCATTTCCTTTCTTCAGGGCATCCAGCACTTCTATTTTCTGTTCAATTGTAAGAGACTGCCATGATTTCTTGGCGGGGATAGATAATGATGTCGTGGATGGCTTCTTAGACATAGGGGTTGTGAGTAGTGCACACGAGGCAGAAGAAAGTCGCAGAGTAGTTTAGGTGTGTCCGCTCGCTATAGAGTCACCATGTGAAATGAGGAGAAACAATAGGTGGCGGGTGGCGGGCAGCCTTGTGGGATGCATAGAGACATTTAGCGGGAAACAGTACAGATGTTCGCAGGGGAAAAAAAAACGCGCCAGATTCAACTCGCTTAAAATCGGAAGGATTCGCTTTAAATTGATATTATGGCCCTAATTGTGGGTACCGTTTTAAATACAGTAGATCATTTTAAATCGATTCGCTTTAAAGCAGTAGTGGTTAAAAGAGAGTCATTGAGTAAGAATCAGTCAAAATTACTGTATGATCAACATGCACACAACAATAAGAGGTATTATTACAATGCCAGTTCTCCTTCACTTGAAAATGACGGTCTAGATTAAGCAAGTTGTGATTCAACAAAATCAGAAATTTTCTTTCAAATTCATACCACCATACCCCTCTCTGCTCACTCCCCTCATCACTCCTCATACTTATATCCATCTCTAGGAGTCTGTTAGTGGTGCCTGGGTCAGCATGTCCATCTCTAGGAGTCTGTTTGTGGTGCATGGGTCAGCACGTTCATCTCCAGAGGTCAGTTGATGGTGCATGGGTCAGCACGTCATCAATGAGTCAGTCGATGGTGCACTGGTCAGCACATCCATCTCCAGAGGGCAGTTAGTGGTGCGTGGGTCAGCACGTCAATCAATGGGTTAGCCAGTGGTGCACTGATCAGCGCGTCCATCTCTAGGGATCAGCAGATAGTGCATGGCTTAGTACACAAAGCTGGCAAATGGAACAGAGTTCATTGCTGGATTGATCAGAAGCTACAGTAAAGTTTGTATCACCTTGTCCTGTCTATCCAACAGTACAGTTAGAATCTCGATTATACTGTAGCATTGGCCATTTCGAGTTATATCCTAAAATACAATTCTTGAGCTAATTAATCTCCAGGAAATGTTTGTTTCCTCCCTGTCCCATTAGTTCAGCAGAACAAATGTTGGCCTAGATATAATAATTATCATTACAGAATAAAATGAATACCAGTTTCTGCCCTCATGACATCATTCAGCAAATATGGATTAGTTAAACTGTCTTTCCATCTCCAACTTTCCTCACTGCTGTCCTTTTCAACATTCACTATACATCTCCCACTCCCTTCAGTTCCCCAACGTACTTCTTTTAAATTTTTGTATCCGCTAGAAGATATTGTTTACCTTAGGCTTAAGGGGCGCGTAGTGGTTGGAACGCCTGTTAGAATTATTGTCGTACTTCCAGTGGCATAGGAGGTGTCGTAACACCTCTCCCTTAGGCGATTTAAATATTATATTACAGTTTAACAGTACTTTTATGTTATTTATATCGTCTTAATATCGACAATGTTTGCATCAGTCGCATACTAGATACTGAGATATATTAGTAAGTGCAAATCCCTATGAAAGAAAGGTTACGTTATCGTCAAAGCCATTTAGAATATTACCCTGAATACCATGCCTTGTGCATATGGGTTTGTTCTTAAAGAAATGACTATAAGTTTTTCAACCACCTAATGGCGATAGCGAGAGTACACTTACAGTATATTTTACTTTTATGTATATGAGATACTAGTGGCTTAGCCTCGGTCCCCATACCTAGACTGAAATAATATAAGAATTACTCGCTTTTTACTTATTCATTTTTATCAGTTACATGGAGAGATAGACTGACAAATGAGGAAGTGAAGGAATGTTGTGGTATGGATGTGGATGTGATAAATGGCATTAGGAGAAATACACTGAGGTGGTTTGGCCATGTGAAGAGGATGGAGAGTGAGAGACTAACGGGAAGAGTGTATTTGAGTGAGGTGGGGCAGGTGAGAGGAAGAGGGAAGGCCAAGGATGAGATGGAGGGATGGAGATGGAGTGGAGGGGTATATGAAGAGAGAGGGGGGGGGGTGAGCTGGGAGCAAGGCAGTGAAATGGCCGGGAACAGAGCAACATATAGACGATTTCTTTGTGGCCACCCCTTACGGGATTAAGGCGTCTGGCACTAGATAGCTAAGTTATTCTGTTTTATCCTGTTATGGTCTCGTCATCTGTTGTATTTTATTCCAGCCAGCGTTTGACGATCATGTTCAGCTGACAGTGACCAAAGAACCCTAAGAGTGGAAATGTCGTCACCATTAATTCTCTCATGACTGAACAACGCTACTATTGTTCTGGATAACCTCAGACTATCTCATCTTGATGCGTTAGTCATACAAGCCTTAAAATGCTATCCATTAATTTTTATATTACATATCGAGTTTTATCTATTTATTTGTTTAATGGATTGTTATAATCAACGTAGAGACATGGTACAAATTTTTTCTTCCATATTTACTTCATAATAAGTAGGTGACCAATTGTTTATACATGGAGAAATGAGGAATCTGAGTAGGGGCCGTATGGCTACAGATGAGGCTAATTTCTAGCCGGACTAAAACCTTTTCTGGAAAAAAAAAAAAAGTGTATTTTCGGAAAAGATTTTACGAGGGCAGAACATGACATTTTTATATAAGTTCACATGGTCCGATAATAGTCTGTGTTAATATTTGATATACTGTATCTTGATCCAGAATCCCTTCTCTGGCGAAACTGGATTCTCTTCAGGAATGAGCAAGAGCCTTCAAATGGAATCGAAGCTGTTGTATGCCCACAACAAATACAGACTGAAAGGGAGGGTGTAACTGATCCATATTTTTTTTTTCCTAACCATCATACCAACTTTGAAATACCCTTACTTATCTACTAATCCGAATATGGCTGAGAATGAAAATTTTTTCCTATACATCTGGCCTTAGTTTATAAATTCTGATACCGGTATCGTACAATTACCATATCCCCCTCGTCGTTCCACTCAGCCGATGCCTTGTTTTTTTACAACTTTTCCTCTTTAACATCGTTCCCCCTTCCTACCCTTCTTCACCCCATACCTGTAATATGACCACACCTCTCTCCTGCCACGTTTCTCTTCTTTACCTCTCCCCTTTGCCTTTCCCCATCTCCTTCTCGCTTCGTTTCCTCTCCTCTTCCTGCCATCACATTACCACTCTTTTCTTTCTTTCTGTTCTTTCTTCCTCTCCTCAAAGAAGCAGAAGGTTTACTGTTTGTCACATCCATCCCAAACCAGGAAAAACGCAAGTTTGAATCTTGGGCTAGTCAGATTTTTAGAAGTTGTTTCTCAATGTCCTCTTTGGTATTATTTTAGCATTTTATACTCATACGTCATTTAGGTCTTCGTATGTTCGGGTGTAATCTGGTCAGGAAGAGAAGGTAAAAAAGTTTCAAAGCCAACAAGATTGCGGTCCAAAGTGTCCCATAAGGTCGCGACTTGGAAACTAGACAGTAAATTGGTAAATTTCGAAAACGTTTTAGCTGTTTGGCGGACAGGTTGCCCACATATCGGAAGTCGCGTCCAGATGGCTCTGTAATTGTGTTTAACGATGGCATGTATGAGAGTCTGGACGGTAAATGATGGTAATGAGGGCGTTTATAGCGGGGTCTTGGGCCGAAGGAGCTAAAAGTAGTGTTTGTCTCATTAAGCAGTCAGCAAGGAAGGTGTTAATACTGATAACTAAGTTGGAAGGAGACACGAAACGAGAAAAAGAGGGAGAGGTGTGGAGGGAGAGAATAAAACAGAGACACTGGAACTGTGAGAAGGAGAGAAAGGAGTGAAGAATATGCTGGTAGCGTCATCATTACGAAGTCGTTAAATCAGGGAAATGCAGAGAGTTAGAAACTGATCACCAAGTCGCAAGGAGAGTTAAAGCAAAAGAAAAAAGGAAATGAGATTCATTTTGAGGGATAGGTACTGTTGAACAAAGAAAATAAAAAAGAAATATTCAAGGTACAACTTTGGTTTATAATTTTGCTTGTGAAGACACGTTACCAATACCTTTCCTATACAGAATCAGCCTACTTTTCTGAAATCTGTAGAATTTCTGTCACTGACTCATGGTCCTCACTCCCCTGTAGAGTCAAATCGAGTCTTCATCAACTCCCATCCTCTTGCTGACAGGCTTTACTGTAGTTCTCCTCTTTTCACCAAAGTACTACGTTAATCTTTGTTTGCTATCTCTAATAAAGTAAACATGCATTATCTGTCTCACCACACAGTCTCATTCCGTATGTTAATGACGCCACAGGGTTTAAGGTAACCAGTAGAGCACTTAATATTCTCCAGTTATTCAGCTGGTCAGCTCTGGAAAGCAAAGTGTCACGAAAAAGTGTGATTCTGTGTCTGCTGCAGTACCTTATTGCTTCTACTGCCTTTGGAAATTACCTTATAATCAGATCAGCTGTTTTTACTTTCTACAAAAACAGGACGAATGAAATAATTATAGTACCTCTAAAACACTTCTTAAGTAGTTTAACTGGTTCAGAGTATAATGGATTGGTTAACCCGTGGCGTCCCATCGACGTTCTTTAACGTCCACATGTTTTGTCACTGCCATTCCCATTGACGTACATAAAGGTGAATCAATTGCAAAGTCCCTAATTTGCACAATTTTCAATTTTTGCAAGTGATTTTTGGTACATATACACATGACACCTTCCTCTACAAGACGCCAGGCAGGAACAATGCCTTACCCAGCATGACCTCCTCCCCCCCCCTGCATGCCATTGTCTCAGCAATTCACCTGCTATCAGTGACCTGGCCAGTAAAGCCATGTCATGCCACAGTATGAAATTCAGGGCCAGAGTGATTCCCCAATCAATGGCAATGTGGAGGACAAACTTTACATAGCATTAGTGGAAAAAACAGTCAGAAATGATGATCAGGTAATGTGGCAAAAAAAGGTCAGGTATGGTAATGAGTTAAAGCATGAAACAATGCTTATAATGCCTATATTACTGCCTGAAAACCAAGATACTCTCGTACTACATATAAATTCGTACCATGTAAATAAATAAATACCATTTATGAGTGGTGTGAAATAGTTATCCTCCCATAGAACTCGTTTTCTTTGGTGCCAGCCTGTTAGAAAACCCAGTAAGGTAAGGAGGTACTCCTACCTGTATCGAGTATTTTAACCCGCCCGTCCCGGAGACGTGAATTCACATCCTCACATAATGTGCACTCATATCCGGGAGACGTAAATTAACGTGGCAACATTGCAAGGTCCCTAATTTGCACAATTTTCAATTTTCGTGAGTGATTTCGCAAGTGATTTTTGGCACGTATACATGGGACACCTTCCTCTATTCCTCTACAAGATGCCAAGCAGGGACAATGCCTTACACTGCATAACCTCTCCCCCCCCCCCGTGCACGCCATTGTCTTGGCAATTCACCTGTTACCAGTGACCTTGCCAATAAAGACATTCAGGGCCAGAGTGATTCCCTAATCGATGACAATGTGGACGACAAAGTTTACATAGCATTAGAGGAAGAAACAGTTAGAAATGATGATCAGGTAATGTGGGAAAAAAAGGTCCTGAATGGTGATGAGTTAGTGAGTGAAACAATGCTTGTAATGCCTATATTATTGTTTGAAAACCAATATACTCTTATACTACATATAAATTCGTACCAAGTAAATAAATAAATACTGTTTATGAGTGGATAAAATAGTTACCCTCCCATAGGCCTCGTTTTCTTTAGTGCCAGCCTGTTAGAAAACCCAGTCAGGTAAGAAGGTACTCGTACCTGGAACGAGTATTTTAAACCTCAGGTGAGCAATTTCTCTATGAATTTTCGATGTTTCTCACCAAAAGCGAATGTTTGAGCCTAAAAAAAAAAGGTCCAAAAATGTCGGGACTGGGGCGTACCACTGCCCAGAAAACGTCGGGATGGGGCAGGTTAAACCTCAGGTGAGCGATTTCTCTATGAATTTTCAATATTTCTCACCAAAAGCGGAGGTTTGAGCCAAAAAAAAAAAATGTCCAAAAATGGTCGGGATTGGGGGGAGTCAGTGGTGGAAAAGTGGTCGGGACTGGGGGGAGTCAGTGGTGGAAAAGTGGTCGGGATGGGGCGGGTTAATAATCAGGGACTCATATAATCTAACTGGGATAAAGGGATGCACAATATTATTAAACTTACACTACTTCACTGCTCTTCACTTGATAATTTAGAATATCCGTTCAGTAGAGGGGACCTAATTTTTGAAAGCTTAGTTTAGAATGTGAAGCTTTTGCTTGATCTCTGTCATGTGCACTTATTGTTATTTCATTAAAAATAACATCTTTGGATTTTTTTTTTTATGCTAGAAAGAAGGAACCAAAGTGCCAGGAGCCTGTAAACCCTTTCATCCAGGAAAAAACAAAAATAATACAAAAGGAAACCAAACTCAAGATCCGTTTATTTTGAGTTACCTGGACACAC
The DNA here is from genome assembly GCF_032717465.1 of Coenobita brevimanus. Taxonomy (NCBI): domain Eukaryota; kingdom Metazoa; phylum Arthropoda; class Malacostraca; order Decapoda; family Coenobitidae; genus Coenobita; species Coenobita brevimanus. Next base: position 27,750,748 of record NC_137065.1, read on the forward strand.
TACGTTTGAAAGACTGGAGATCATAGGAAGCAGGAAAAACAGACAGAGGGAAACAGTTCCAAAATTGAGCTGTTGCATAATAAAGGATTGGGAGTAACGGCTAGCTCTTTCATTAGAGAGTTGGACAGAAAAGGGATGAGAGTTTGTTGCTAGACTGGTGCTACGCACCCGTCGAAGTGGTGGAGGGATGCAAGCAGACAGTTCAGAGGAGCAGCGACTCTTGCAGTAGCGATAGAAAAGAGACAAAGATGCAACAGTGCGGCGAAGAGACAGAGGTTGAAGGGATCCAGTAAGAGGAGGAGAGTTGATGAGACGAAAAGCCTTAGACTTCACCCTATTGAGAAGAGCTGTATGTGGGGTGCCTCCCCACACATGAGAGTTGTACTCTAGACAGGGGCGAATAAAACCCGTGTATAAAGTCAACAGCTGTGCAGGGGTAAAGAAGGAATGGGGTCGACTTAGCACATGTAATTTCTTGGAAGCAGATTTTACAAGAGACACATATGATCTTTCCAAGATAAGTTCCGAGTGAATGAAATCCCAAGCAAGTTCAAGGATGATGCAGGATTGACCTGGATATTATTAAACATTAGTGGGTACTCCTGTGGAAGATTTTGTCGGGTTGATAGGTGTAAAAACTGAGTCTTTGATGCACTAAAAACAAAATTATTTTTACCCCACTCAGAGATACGTGCCAAGTCAGACATTAGGTGGATGTGGGGGTGGCTCTAATGAATGAGGGTGAGATTTGGAAGATTCTGGTGTTGCTGTTTGCTGATGATACAGTATTGTTGAGTGAAGATGAATGGGAGTTGCAAAGTTTGGTGAGTGAATTTGGGACAGTGTGTAGGAGGAGGAAGCTGAAAGTTAATGTAAACAAAAGTAAAGTTATGGTGTTTGAGAGGAATGAAGTCACACAATGTACAGTGAGGTTGGATGGTGAGGATATGGAGAATGTGAGCACATTCAAGTACTTGGGTAGTGTGATGAGTAAGGATGGAACTTTGGGGGATGAAGTGCGTGAAAGGGTACAGCAGGGAAGGAAGGTTGTTGGTTCACTGAAAGCAATGATGAGAAATAGGGAAGTGAGTATGGAAGTCAAGAAGTCACTGCATGATAGTATTGTGATCTCTACCCTGATGTACGGAAGTGAGGCGTGGACCTTGCAAGAGGGTAACAAGACAAGAGTGAGAGCATTGGAAATGAGTTACTTGAGAGGAGCATGTGGAGTGACATGGAGGGACAGGTTGATGAATGAAGAAGTGAAGGAACGTTGTGGGGTGGATGTGGATGTGGTTGAGAAGATTAGGAGAAATACACTGAGGTGGTTTGGGCATGTGGAGAGAATGGAGAATGAAAGACTGGCTAAGAGGGTGTATGTATGTGAGGTGGAGGGAGGGAGAGGGTGGGGTAGACCGAGGATGAGGTGGAGGGATGGAGTTCAGGGATATATGAGGGAGGGGGGGTGAGTTGGGGGGAGGGTAGTCAAATGGTGGGTGAAAGAGCGACTTGGAGGCGTTTTGTCTGTGGCCACCCTTTGTGGGATTAGGGCGTCGGGCTATTGATAGATAGATTGATAGACTAAATGCTTTCAGCTCTCCAACACGAAATCATCCCGCTCCTTCTAGCACCTTACCAAAAACCTTTTTAACAACTTTACCTCATCATTCTTCCCTCCTGTTTTCTACTCTGATGGCTCTGTAGCTATTTCTTTTACTGATAAAGCAGATCTCTTTGCTCAGACTTTCTCCTCCAATTCTACCTTAAACGATTCTGGTGCTGTTCCTCCATCACTTCCCCCCTCTGACTTCCTCATGGCTGACATTAAAATTTCTTTATCTGATGTATTTTCTGCCATCAAAGGCCTCAGTACTAATAAGGCATATGTGCCTGATGGAGTCCCTCCTGTTGTTCTCAAGAACTGTGCTTTTGTGCTTACACCCTGCTTAGGCAAACTCTTTCGCCTTTGTCGATCAACTTGAACCTTTCCTTCCTGTTGGAAGTTTACTCTCATTCAGCCAGTCCGAAAGAAGTGTGACCATTCCCAACCCTCCAACTATCGTCCAACTGCTTTAACATCCAGTATCTCAAAAGTTTTTGAGTCAATTCTTAATAGAAAAATTTTAAAGCATCTTTCCTATCACAACCTTCTTTCTCATCGTCAGTATGGGTTCTGTCAGGGACGCTCTGGCGATCTTCTCACCTACCTTTCAGACTCCTGGTCATCCTCCTTTCGGGACTTTGGCGAAAGCTTGGCCATTGCATTTGACATCTCAAAGGCTTTCGATCGAGTCTGTCATAGATCTTTAATTTCCAAACTGCCCTCTTACGGTTTCTGTCCTTCTATCTGTGCCTTCATCTCTAGCTTCCTGTCTGCTCGTTCTATAGCCGCTGTTGTAGATGGCCATCATTCTTCTAGATCTATCAACAGTGGTGTTCCTCATGGCTCTGTCCTATCACCAACTCTCTTCCTTTTATTCATCAATGACCTTCTAAGCTGTACATCTAACCCTATCCACTCATACACTGATGACTCCATCCTTCATCTTTCCATTCAGTTCCCGCAACATCCATCTCAGCAGTTACTTCAACAAACAAGGGATAAGGCTATGGCACAGCTAATGTCTGACTTGGCTCGTATCTCTGACTGGGGTAAAAATAATCTTGTTGTTTTTAATGCATCTAACACTCAGTTTTTACACCTATCAACCCAACAAAATCTTCCACAGGTATACCCACTAATGTTTAATAATACTTAGCTTAATCCTGCGTCATCCTTGAACATTCTTGGGGTTTCATTTACTCGGGACTTATCTTGGAAAGATCATATTACATCTCTTGTAAAATCTGCTTCCAAGAGATTTGGTGTGCTAAGCCGACTCCATTCCCTCATTACCCCTGCATAATTGTTGACTCTATACAGGGTGTTTTATCCGCCGCTGTGTGGAGTACAACTCTCATGTGTGGGAAGGCTCCCCACATACATCTCTTCTCAATAGAGTGGAATCAAAGGCTTTTCGTCTCATTAAGACTCCTCCTCTTACTGACTGCCTTCAACCTCTGTCTCTTCATCGCACTGTTGCATCTTTATCTCTTTTCTATCGCTATTTCAATGGTCACTGCTCCTCTAAACTGTCTGCATGCATTCCTCCACCTCTATGACAGGCATGTAGCACCTGTCTAGCAGCAAACTCTCATTCATTTTCTGTTCAACTCTCTAATGCAAGCGTTAACTGATACACCTTCATTTATGCAACATGTCAACTCTGGAACTGTCTCCCTCTGGCTGTATTCCCTGCTTCCTATGATCTCCAGTCTTTCAAACACAGTGTGTCCAAGCACTGTGGCATTTTGGAGCCGTGGACTGGGAGGCCCTCAGGCAGTACTTCTTTGATTTTCCCTGGAATGATTATTGCTTCCATGGCCGGGAGCCATCTGAGTGTGCCTTGCACATTACGGAGGTTATTCTCAGGCATAGAAGCATACATTCCTTTCTCATATCCTTTGACTAATGCAAGAAAGCCTTGGTTTAATCACGCTTGTTCTCATGCTGTCCACAATAAGGAGAGGGCCTACAAAAGGTACCGGAGCCAACCCACCCCTGAATCACATCGTCTTTACGTTTCTGCCCGGAATCGTGCTAAGACTGTTCTTCGCTCTGCTAAAAACAATTTCATCCGTACTAAATGCTCTCACCTCTCCAACTCGAATTCTTTCCACTCCTTCTGGCACCTTGCCAAAAAACTTTCTAACAACTTTATCTCATCATCCTTCCCTCCTCTTTTCCACTCTGATGGTTCTGTAGCTATTTCTTCTACTGATCAAGCAGATCTCTTTGCACAGACTTTCTCCTCCAATTCTACCTTAGACGATTCCGGTGCTGTTCCTGCATCATTTCCCCCCTCTGACTTTCTCATGGCTGTCATTAAAATTTCTTCAGGTGGTGTATTTTCTGCCATCACTGGCCTCAATACTAACAAGGCATATGGGCCTGATGGAGTCCCTCCTGTTGTTCTCAAGAACTGTGCATCTGTGCTTACACCCTGCCTAGGCAAACTCTTTCGCCTTTGTCTGTCAACTTGTATCTTTCCTTCTTGCTGGAAGTTTGCTCTCATTCAGCCAGTCCCAAAGAAGGGTGACCACTCCCAACCCTCCAACTATCGTCCAATTGCTTTAACATCCTGTATTTCAAAAGTTTTCGAGTCAATTCTCAATAGACAAATTTTAAGGCATCTTTCCTATCACAACCTTCTTCCTGATCGTCAGTACGGGTTCCGTCAGGGACGCTCCACTGGCGATCTTCTCACCTACCTTTCAGACTCCTGGTCATCCTATTTTCGGGACTTTGGCGAAAGTTTTGCCATTGCACTTGACATCTCAAAGGCTTTCGATCGAGTCTGGCATAAATCTTTAATTTCCAAACTGCCCTCTTACAGTTACTATCCTTCTATCTGTGCCTTCATCGCTAGCTTCCTTTCTGGTCGTTCTATAGCCGCTGTCGTAGACGGCCATTGTTCTTCTCCTAGATCTGTCAACAGTAGTGTTCCTCAGGGCTCTGTCCTATCACCAACTCTCTTCCTTTTATTCATCAATGACCTTCTAACCTGTACATCTAACCCTATCCACTCATACGGTGATGACTCCACCCTTCACCTTTCCATTCAGTTCCCGCAACGCCCATCTCAGCAGTTACTTCAACGTACAAGGGATGAGGCTAGGGCACACCTAATGTCTGACTTGGCTCGTATCTCTGGCTGGGGTAAAAATAATATGGTTGTTTTTAATTCATCTAAGACTCAGTTCTTACACCTATCAACCCAACAAAATCTTCCACAGGTATACCAACTAATATTTAATAATATTCAGCTTAATCCTGCGTCATCCTTGAACATGCTTGGGGTTTCATTTATTCGGGACTTATCTTGGAAAGATCATATTACATCTCTTGTAAATTCTGCTTCCAAGAGATTGGGTGTGCTAAGCCGACTCCGTTCTTTCTTTACCCCTGCGCAATTGTTGACTCTGTACAGGGGTTTTAACCGCCCCTGTGCGGAGTACAAGTCTCATGTGTGGGGAGGCTCCCCACATACAGCTCTTCTCAATAGGGTGGAGTCAAAGGCTTTTCGTCTCACTAACTCTCCTCCTCTTACTGACCCCCTTCAACCTCTGCCTCTTCGCCGCACTGTTGCATCTTTATCTCTTTTCTGTCGCTACTTTAATGGTCACTGCTCCTCTGAACTTTCTGCATGCATTCCTCCACTTCTATGACGGGCACGTAGCACCCGTCTAGCAGCAAACTCTCATCCCTTTTCTGTCCAAGTCTCAAATGCAAGAGTTAACCGTTACTCCCAGTCCTTCATTTATGCAACAGGTCAGCTCTGGAACTGTCTCCCTCTGTCTGTATTTCCTGCTGCCTATGATCTCCAGTCTTTCAAACGCAGTGTGTCCAGGCATCTCAAAATGAACGGATCTTGAATTTGGCTCTCTCTTGTATTTTGTTTTCCTCTTGGAGGGAACTGTTATTGTGGGCTCATGGCCTTTGGTTCCTTCTTCCTCGCATAAAAAAAAAAAAAAAAGCATCTCAAAATGATCGGATCTTGAATTTGGCTCTCTCTTATATTTTGTTTTTCTCTTGGAAAGAACAATAATTGTGGGCTTCTGGCCTTTGGTTCCTTCTTCCTTGCATAAAAAAATTTATATTACATCACTTGTATACACTAATCTGCTTCCAAGAGATTAGGTGTGCTAAGCCGACTCCGTTCCTTCTTTACCCCTGCACAATTGTTGACTGTATACGGGGGTTTTATCTGCCCCTGTGTTGAGTACAACTCTCATGTTTGGGGAGGCTCCCCACATACAGCTCTTATCAATAGGGTGGAGTCAAAAGCTTTTCATCTCATTGACTCTCCTCCTCTTACTGACTCCCTTCAACCTCTGTCTCTTCATCGCACTGTTGCATCTTTATGTCTTTTCTATCACTATTTCAATGGTCACTGCTCCTCTGAACTGTCTGCATGCATTCCTCCACCTCTGCAATGGGTGCATAGCACCCGTCTAGCAGCAAATTCTCATCCCTTTTCTGTCCAACTCTCTAATGCAATAGTTAACAGTTACTCCCAGCGCTTCATTTATGCAACAAGTCAGCTCTGGAACGGTCTCTCTCTGTCTGTATTTCCTGCTTCCTATGATCTCCTGTCTTTCAAACGCAGTGTGTCCAGGCATCTCGAAATGATCGGATCTTGAATTTGGCTCTCTCTTGTATTTTGTTTTTCTCTTGGAAGGAACAATAATTGCGGGCTTGCGACCTATGGTTCCTTCTTCCTTACATTTAAAAAAAAATAAAATTAACCATACCTAATTTTCACAGAAGAGGATGAGGTACTTTGCCGAAGGTCTGATAATCTTGCACAGTTTTTAAGAACTGTGGTTCTTCTGTGACTGGGAGTGGTTAGTTTTTGCATCACTTACTAACAACAGATTATGCTTCCTGGTAGACGACGGAATCATTTCTTGAGCAGAATAATATGCCGCTCTACAGAAGCATTGTTTTCAGTGGGGAGATGGTCTGAAAGAAAGTTTTGAATGTTCCAGCAGTCATTACTTTATTCTGCTCAGCACAGTCTTCACTACACTTCTTGAACATTTTGGGTTGAACTTTAGGTTCACTGGTGTCCTTTCTCCTATTGTCCTTCTATTTGTTTCTGAACTTGTTATTCTAGAAACCCAGTAACAAAGAATAATAATTTTGTGAAAACACTATCCTTTACATAATACAATAACTGTGTATACTATGCCATAGGAATAGTAGCTTAAGTTCAACCATTAACAGTACTGTATCTATCAGGCAATTGCCAGATGCCTAAAGCGCCCTTCCCACATACACGATGTACACGCCGAACTGTCATAAGCTCGAAAACTTGACGGATCTTGGTAAATGGCCATGATCTTTGTGTTTTACGAAGTGGCTTCACATTAACTACCTTGAGCTATGAAGTACCTACGATGAACCTACACCTTTAGTACAAAGCACTACGAAGCCAGTTTTTCAAATTTTAGCCATCACAATCTATGTATGAATACCTACTCTGTACTTACGAAGACTTACAAAGAGCTATGAAGCTCTAAGATAAGCTATGATTCATCACGATATGCATCAGATGGTGCTCCGGGTATATATAATAGGAAGTCTGTGGAACAATTGCTCACACTCTCAGTTCTGCAAGGAACCCTGCCACATTTACTTGGACCTCTCTGTGATGGACTCGAAGATTCTGCCGTTGTCTTGCACTCAGAAGGAACTTCTGAAGTTGCAGTGTGATTTAGAAAAGGAGGTTGCAGAATCAGATTTGGCCTTGTGCATCAAGCTAACCTAGGTAAAGAAGAAAAAACACCAGAGAAGGAGAGCATATTGGAGCAAGTCTTGGCAACTCAGATGATCTCATTTTGGACAGTATGAGAACCTCATGAGGGAACTTGCAGGTGAAGATGCTAGCAGTATTCGGATTTTTTTTTCTTTTTAAAGATGGACCATGACATGTTCAAGAAGCTGCTTTACAGGGTTGGGCCTAGAACTGAGAAGAAGGACATGCTCTGGAGGAAGGCCTTGGAACTGTGGTTGAGGCTGGCCATCACACTATGCTACATGGCAAAAGGTGACAGTTACAAGGTGCTGCTGTATGGCTTCAGAGTGGCCCATAACACAAAAATCATGATGCTTCCAGAAATCTGTGCAGCTACAATAGAGGAGTACCATGAGGAAGTCTTGTCCTGCCCTACAACACAAGAGCAGTGGAAGGAATTAGCAGCCCTGTACTCCAAAAGATGGAATTTTTACCTTACAGTTGGTGCTCTTGATGGAAAGCATGTGGCAATAAAGTGCCCTCCTCAAGGTGGATCTAATTACTGATATTAGAAAGGATTCCACTCTATTGTATTGATGGCCTTGGTGGATCCTGACTACAGCTTCATGTATGTGGATGTTGGTGCCTATGGGTGCTCGTCTGATGGAGCAGTCTTGGCGGCCACTTAAGGAGGCTTTTTGCACGGCATGTTGGTATGGCAGTGGAGCAAGGAAAATGCTGCCCACGCTGGGTGGCCCATGCATTATGCCGCGTGTAGTGGCTCATCGCCACATCGTAGCACATCTTGGCAACATAGTAGCCCTTTGTCTCTCATTGTAAGTCATAGTACTGCATCGCAGATCTTCAAAACTGGGTCATGGCGTATTAGTAGTGCTTCATGGGCCTGTTTCGTAACACATCATGACACATCGTACCGGTATCATTGCCAGTTTGTACCGTAGCATTCAATTAAAGAAAGGTCTATGATAGTTGTAGCTGTTTCGTGAAATTCGTGACCCATCGTAGCAACATCGTATGTTCTCGTAAAGTTCCTAGGGTTTGACGATATGCTGCAATATGACTCGACCTTTCTATGCTGTCCTAAGATGTCTTACTGAGTGCAATGAAGCAACTATGATACATCCACTAAGAATAAAATTTTCAGTTGCTTCGACAAAGTTAAAAAATTGTCGAGCATGGTCGACAGTTTTCTTGAGTAGCATGATCCGTCACGCTTCATCACAATACTCTACTGTACAACTCATTCTGAAGTTTCCCAAACTTTGTGCAGAACAAGCCACGAAGCCCTCATTGTTGCAGTTCGGGTTTAACTTTGTGTATGTGGGAAAAGGGTCTTAATCCCGTATGGTGTGGCTACAGACAAATCGTCTGCATGTGCCCTGTCCCTCGCTAATTTGCTACCCTCCCTGCAGCTCACATCCCCTCTCTCATACACTTGTCCACTCCATCTCTCCATCTCACCCTCGGCCTCCCCCTCCACTTCACTCACATACACTCCCTCGTTAGTCTCTCACTCTCAATCCTCTCCACATGGCCAAACCACCTCAATGTATTTCCTCTAACACAATATCATATCCACATCCACACCACAATGCTCCTTCATTTCCTTATTTGTCAGTCTCACTCTCCATGTAACTACATGATCCTGTCAAATAGCTCATTTCCACTGCTCTCACTCTTGACTTGTGTCCTTCCAACAAGGTACAAGTCTCGCTTCCAAACGTTAGAGTTGGTATCACATTCCTATCATGCAGTGACTTTTTTACTTCCGTGCTCACTTCCCTGTTTCCTATCATTGCTTTCAAGGAACCAGCAACCTTTCTTCCTTGCTGCACCCATTCAAGCACTTCATCCTCCAAACTTCCATCGTTACTCATCAAACTACCCAAATCCTTAAATGCACTGGCATTATCCATTTCCTCACCATCCAGCCTCACTGTGCAATCAGTGGCTTCATTCTCTTGAAAACCATAACTTTACTCTTCCCTACACTTACCTTTAGCTTTCGTTTCTTACACACTTTCTCAAACTCATTTGCCAAGCCTTGCAGTTCCCCTTCGTCTTCACTCAAGAGTAGAGTATGATCTGCAAACAACAGAACAGGAAGTTTTCAAATGCTGGCCTCTCTCATTAAGGATGCTCCAACATCCACTGCCCTACTTTGTATCCCCATTTATAACCTCATCCACGTACAGATTAAACAACCATGATGACATGACATCCCTGTTTCAATCCAACATTCAGATAGAAAAACTCAATCAGTTCACCATCCTTACACATTGCAGCCTTAGCACCCTTATATATATTCTTCACGGCATTCAGCAACTTCCCATTTACTCCATATATATTCTTAAAATTTTCCACATTCCTTGTCTATCCACTCTGTCATATACTGTCTCCAAACCTATGAAGGCCACATACAACTTCTCTTCCATCTCTAGACACTTTTCCACTTAAGACCTAAGGATAAATATCTAGTCTATCAACCTCTTCCCCTCCTAAAACCTCCCTGTACTTTTCCAACCAATTCCTCTGTTATATACATAACTCTGTCATTAAGTATCTTACTATATATTTTCCTATTACACTTAAAGACAAATGCCATATGATTACCACACACTTCATTTTCCCATATTGCTTTGTACAAGGGAATGATTATACCTAACTTCCAATCCCCAGGGACTCTACCTTCCTCTCAGGCCAATCTGCACATTTTCCATATCCATTCTTCTACTACCTCTCCTCATGCTTCAGCATTTCACCACACATTCCAATAACTCTTGAGGCTTTCCCCATTTTGGCTTTCTTCATTGCATCTTCTACTTCCATCGTCCTGATCTCTTCCTCCCTTCTCACCTCTCTCTTTGTCCTAGCATTTCCCCAGCCACTTATACTCGCATTACTTTCACTGTGTTTTATAGTTCCAGTAAGTGTTCTCTCTGTCTGCTCACCTGTTCTCCCTTCTCCACTATCAATCTACCATATTTATCTTTCACTCCCCCACTAAATTCTTTATTGCCATGTCTATCTCTCCTTACTTCCTTCCAGAACATATTCTTACATTCCCTCCACTTCACACTCAAATTCCTTCCAAAATCCTCATCCACACTCTTTTTATTCTCTCTTACTAATCTTTTCACCTTTCTTTTCCTCTCGTCATGTATCTCTCTCTTCTGTCTCTCAACTTCCGTCATGCCTCTGCTTCCCATCCAGTCGCTATATGCTTTCTATTATTGTGCCACAGCTTGTCTTATCTCTTCATTCCACCATGCTGTTCCTTGCACCCTCCTTTTTCTTCTCTGCACCCCACACACCACCTCATATGCTGCACATATTTCTTCTGTGAATATTTTGCACACACCTTCCACCTCCCCCATCTGCTCCAGACCATAGTTACTCAAACGTTCTTCCACTTCTCTCTTATAATCTTCCTTTTTTCCATCCTCTTGCAAACATTCTACCCTCATTGTATGGCCTACTTTTGTCCATCCTATTCATCCATCTCATTTGTATCTTGACTTTCACCAACAGCAAGTGGTGCTCACAAAGTCCATTCCCCAACCTGTGTATGCTCTTGCATCCATTTTCATACTTTCTAAATCTCTCATCCACAGACACATAATCATTGCCTTAGTTTCATTCAGTTCACCACCCACCTTTCTCATTACTCAACATGTATACCTGTGCCTAAAGACGGTACCGTATGTATCACCAACCCCATCCCCGCACAATGTCCACTAGAGCACTGCCATTCTCAACCATTTCTGCAGGCATAACCCACTCACCAACTACTCCATCCACCTTCACATTCCTTACTTTTACCTTCATATCTCCAATCAAAAACACTTTTTTTTTTTTTTTTTTAAACTCTGCTTGCATGGTCTTTCACTGGCGCATATACACAAACAATCGCCCACATTTGTAATACTACTTTCAACCTTATCCACACAGTCCTTGAACCAGCTGATCCATGCTCTCATATATTCTCCTTCCATCTTTTGCAGACAACAATACATATACTCTCTTTTGTCCTCTCATTCTCACCCACTCCCGCACATATACCCTATCCATAACCCCACTGTCTCACATCTTCATCTCATTTAGTCTCAATCAAACCACATATATCCACTTTTACATCCTCGAACACCTGGACAATCTCTCTCTTTCACCTCATCATTCGCACCCTTTACATTCCATGCTAAAAATGCTGTATAATGGTATATAATAAAGGCATATCCTAAGGGGCAGGCACATTAAATTGTACTCATCACGTAGACAGTTTGTTCAACATGCTCAAGTGAGAGAATCCTTAACACTTACGTCAGCAATAGCCAGTGTAAATCAGTATGAAGCTCAGATGGCAAGACAGACAATGTATTCAGAATTGTTTATCTCTTAATTTACACGATGTACAGGTGTCCGTCCTTTAATGAATCTTTCATAACAAGATATTTAGTTATAACACATAAGCTTTATAACTAGCCTCTCCGTGGCCGTAGGTCCGGAATTTTATGTGCGCCCCTGGCCAACGCCAGGGCCATTTTCTGAAGTTTCGAAAACTGATTTTTTTTTTCCTTGCCATATTGACGAGGAAGTTCAGACGCACCTAACAGTGCAAATCCCAGCTTCTTAGACCCATTGTGTGGCTTGCAATGGAGCACGTAAGGTGCAAAAATATCGGCAACGAATATTCGCCGCAGTGATGTGCTGCCGAGCCGCAACATCGCATGTGTTGTTTTCATTTATATTTACCCCTCAGAACAATGTGAATGGTGCCGAAATGTTGGGCATATATTAGATACGATGATATCGAATGATTTCAGTACATAATACAGTATATTAGGATTGTGTGGAAAATAATTATGAACATTTTTTTCACATTTTGGATATAAAATATGTTTACGGTAGTTTCGAGTTATTTTGCACGTTATCGTTGTGAGTGTAGTTGGAAGAGGGAGTGAAAGGGTTGAATATTCAGTCCTAAATGAGGAAATTACCGGTCCCCCGAGGGTTGGCTTTCCCACGGGGGATGAAATCGAAGAGTGGGGTGGATTAGTACCTGGTCAACTTTGATTAGGAATAGAGGAGTGGAAGCACTTTTAGTCACTTACGTACCACGTGGTTGGCAAAAGATAGAATCGTAATGCACGTTCAAAACTATAAGTAAAATTATTAGGAAGAAAGAAAAGGCAGAAATAAATATGTATACCGACGGGAAGAAACGTATTTTTCCCTTAATAACACGCTTACGTTTCTCTATCATTTTACTCTGTTATTTTCGCAATATATGTTGCTGTCTGTGTGCCGTGAGTGTAGGAAAGAATGATTTTTCTGTCTGGGTAAAGCAAAAGGGTAAAGCTGTATGTATGCCTACAATTCACTCGGTCAGAATACGATAAACTCGGATTATCGTACGGTAACTTTGTGCAGTATCATACTCACGTCCTACGCACAATTATATTGCTTTCAAAGTGATTCTGCAATGACTGCGAGTAGTTCAAAGTCATAAACAGGAAAAAAAATACGTGGTTAACAATACAGGAACATACATTGATACTGGCAAGGATGGCAGGGTAGGGTGGACAGGGCTAGTTATTTGTTGGGGCTACCTTCACACGGTCAAAATACGATATAATCGGCATATCACACGGTTGCCTTGTAAGATAGCATTTTCCATACCCTATGCCTGTTCACTTACATTACAAACAGAAGCTGCAGTGATTACCATTCTGTCTAGAGCAAAAAGATTGTAATAAGCATATAAGGAAATAGATGGGGGCTGGCATCAGAGAAATAAATACAGAGAAGAATAATTACTCACCCCAAGTGTATGATGCCACGACAGGAGTTACTGCAGGCGAACTTTTACCCATCTCTGCCCTCCCCTAGCAGGTCAAAAGTCAATAGAGATGAAGTCATTATCTGGGAAACACAGGCTATGTACAAGAGTCACTTACAAAACATAGTCTACTTTACACAATACCACTACCTTACACTGTATACACCGCAGTCGTCCACAAAGTCAGTAGTTTGGAATACAATAGAATGATATTCGGGGAAACAGGGTGGGCAGAGAGGCACCTGTCATGAGTGGCACTGCCAGGTGGTCAACTTGCGTTGCCTTGGCCGCCTTTTCGTGGTGGCGCAGACGTGGCAGCACACCTGTGCACTCCTGCTGCCTCTGGTGAGACTTTGGCCTTCAGGTGGTGCCGGTAACTTCTCCGGGTAGTGCTGTGCAGCCCAGTCTATTGCAGCAAGCCTGTCGGGTGCGTCTTGCACAGCACTTGTATGCCCTGTGGCATTGACGACTGCGGACAGTTTCCTGTAGGAGTTCATACACCAAGTCATGTATGGACTTACGCATCGTGATCATCTTTCCGGATTTCTGGTAGTAGTAGTGATGTGCATTCAGCACGCATTCGTCCACCAAGTGGAAAAAAAGGTTCTTATACCATTGGACAGAACGACGAATGCACTCCACACTACCCATCTGCATGTCACTTTTATCAACCAAGCACATGTTTCGAATGTAGTCTGTGATTGCATTTGGCTTATGTAATATGCTCACCAATACAGGACAAGGAAACCCTGGCTGCACTGCAACACAACTGTGCTTCTTTCCTGAACATCGCCAAACTTTGGCATGCCATGTCTGTTGTTCCATACGGTGCCACAGGAACCAATCGGTGGTCCAGTAGTTGATAAGTACATGGTTTTTCATTAAGGGCATCTACATCGTCAATGGCAGGTCAATGTGCAAGGTCAGCTGCCAACTGTGCAAAAAATCTGTCAGTCTCATCACAAATGAGCGTCATGAGAAGCAAGTTGAAAAATGCCAGAAAATAGCTCATTATCAAGCTCGTTTCCGTCAGTCCAGTAATGTCCCTGACTCAGGAGTTTGTCTCGTCAAAGTCAAACGTCCTGGGTCGAAAAGGCGTCGTATTCTTTCCACCTGTAGATGGCATGTGAAGGGGAGTGTTGCTCGTTCTCTCCTGCCTCACACCCTGCAAGGCAGTCTTGTGCACCTTCTGTCCTCGCTGCTGTACATGCTTGACCCCTGGTTCCGAGGAAGAGGTCCCCAGGGCATGGTGTCGCGATGAGGGGGCACGGGAGGTGCTGGGCAGTGGTGAGCGGGCACAGGAGGTGCTGGGCGGGTGTGGGGCCACGAGAAGTGATGCAAGGTGGTGATGAGGCATGAGAGGTACTTGGCAGTGGTGAGGTGGCACGAGAGGCAGTGGGCAGTGATGCAGTGGAGCCTGTGATAATGGTGGTTGGTGAGGTGGCCCGGGAGGTGGTGGTGGATGGAGGAGTAGCATGGGCAGTGGTAGGGCGTGGTGAAGTGGCCCGTGAAGTGGTAGGAAACTCTCTTACCTTCTCCCTGAAAGATTGTATGAGAGATAGAGATCAACTAGACTCCAGGGGTGTAAGATAACTCTCTCCCAGTAAAGCATCCAACAGGAATATGGACTCTGAAAATATCCTGAAATCCTGATGGTACAGCTACTGGCCTACAGCTTACAAATATTTCACAGCCTACCTCTAGTACCCTACATCTCTTACACCTCCACTCATCACAAACACTGTACAGTCAAAGACACAACTATATTCCCAAAGTTTGACGAATAGACAGCGGAAAAATCGAACCATTTGAAACACGCACTAGTAGAGATTGGGTTTTCATTGTATTACGTCAGGTGTAAATTTTCTTTAGGCGGAACTGGGAAGATAGCTGTGTCTTTTATTGTACAAGAGGCAGTTACTTCTCATGCCTTTATGACGATGATGAATTTATATTTTATTCTCACTACCGTCAGATGATTATATTCAGGTTTGGGAAATTCTGTAGCTGTGATAGGACTGGGCATGACAATGATCATCTTAGCCCGACAGCTGAGGTCTTAAGATTTTGGGTAACTTCTGAGGTCTGTCTATCTATCTATTGCCAGACACCTTAATCCCATACCGGGTGGCCACAAACAAATCGCCTCCACGTCGCCCTGTTCCCCGCCTTTTCACTGCTCTGCTCCCAACTCACACCCCCTCTCCCATATATCTCTCCATCACTCCATCTCATCCTTGGCCTCCCCCTCCCTTTCTCTTCCTCCGCCTCACTCACATACACTCTTCTTGTCAGTCTCTCACTCTCCATCCTCTCCACATGGCCAAACCACCTCAGTGTGTTTCTCCTTACGCTTCCTATCACATCCACATCCACACCACATCGCTCATTCACATCCTTATTTGTCAGTCTGTCTTCCCATGTGACTCCACAGGTTCCTATCACACAGCTCATTTCCACTGCTCTCACTCTTGACTTGTGTCCCTCCAACAATGTCCAAGCTTCACTTCCATACGTTAGAGCTGGTATCAGAATACTGTCATGTAGTAACTTTTTCACTTCCATGACACTTCCCTGTTTCTTATCACTGCTTTCAAAGAACCAGCAACCCTCCTTCCTTGTTGTACTCTTTCAAGCACTTCACCCTCCAAACTTCCATCCTTACTCATCACACTACCCAAGTACTTAAATGTATTCACATTTTTCATTTCCTCATCATCCAACCTCACTGTACAGTACAATCACTGACTTCACTTCTCTCGAAGACCATAACCTTACTCTTCCCTACATTCACCTTTAGATTCCGTCTCTTACACACTCTCCCAAACTCATACACCAAGCCTTCCAGCTCCCCTTCGTCTTCACTTAATACCATAGTATCATCTGCAAACCAGAGTACAGGGAGTTTCCAAACATTGCCATCTCTCATTAAGGTCACTCCGACATCCACTGCCCTACCTTGTATCTCTTTTATAACCCCATCCATGTACAGATTGAACAACCATGGAGACATGACACATCCTTTCAAATAGAAAAATTCACTCAGTTCACTATCCACACGCACTGCAAATTTAGCACAGTCATACATACTCTTCACAGCATTCAACAATCTTCCTATCTACTCCATATATTCTTCATATTTTCCACAATCCTTGTCTATCCACCGTCATATGCTTTCGCCAAATCCATAAAGGCCGCATACAACTTCTTTCCCTTCTGTAAACCTTTTCCATAAAGATCTAAGAATGAATATCTGATTTACACAATCTCTTCCTTTCCTAAAGCCTTTCTGTTCTCCAACTAATTCCTCTGTTACTTACCTAACTCTGTCAAGAAATATCCTACCATATACTTTTCCTATTTCACTAAGAAGACAAATGCCCCTATGATTACCACACACTTCTTTTTCCCCTTTCCCTTTTTACAAGGGAATAATTATACCTGACTTCCAATCCTCCCGGACTCTGCCATCCTCCTAGGCCAATCTGCACATCTTCCACATCCATTCCACTACTATCTCTCCCCCATGCTTCAGCATTTCACCACACACTCCATCAATTCCTGGGGCTTTCCCCATTTTGACTTTCTTCATTGCTTCCACAACATCCATCCTACTGATTTCTTCCTGTCTTCTCACTTCCCTCTTTCTCCCAGCCATTTTCCAACCACTTATACTCGCATTACTTTCATTCTCTATGTTCAACAATTCCTTAAAGTGTTCTCTTCATCTACTCACGTTTTCTCCCTTCTCAACTAGTAATCTACCATTTTTATCTTTCACTCCCGTACTAACTTCAATGGCACCCTATCTAACTCTCTTCATCTCTTTCCAAAAAATTTCCTTACATTCCCTCCACTTTACACTCAAACTCCATCCAAATTCCACATCCACTCTCTTCTTACTCCCTGTTACTAATCTTTTCACCTCTCTCTTCCTTTCTACATATAACTCTCTCTTCCATCTCTCAACTACTTCCACGCCCCTATTTCTCATCCATTCATTATATGCTTTCTTCTTTTGTGCCACAGCCTGTCTCACCTCTTCATTCCACCATGCTGTTCCTTGCATCCCCTTTCGTCTTCTCTTCATCCAACACACCACCTCACATGCTGCAGATATTTCTTCTGTGAATATCTTGCACACACCTTCCACGTCCTCCATCTACTCCAATCCATATTTACCCAATTGTTCCTCCACTTCTCTCTTATATTCTGCCTTTCTCTCATCCTCTTGTAACCTTTCCACTCTCCTTGCATCTACTCCTTCCGTTCATCCTTCTTCTATTTCTCCATTTTACTCGGACCTTGATTCTGAACACCACCAAATGGTGGTCAGAAAGTCCACTTCCCCAGCCTCTATATGCTCTTGCATCCATTACACATCTGTGCATCCTTTCATCTACACACTCATAATCAATTATTGCCTTTATTCAGTTCACCGCCCACCCTTCTCAGCACTCGCCATGTATACCCGTGGAACATTTTGTGTCTGAAGAAGGTATTGGCTATCACCAACCCCCTCCTGGCACAAATGTCCACTAAAGCACTGCCATTCTCATCTATCTCAACAAGCACACCCTACTCAAAAAGTACTCCATCCACCTTCACATTCCTTACTTTACCCATCATATCACCAATCAAAAACACTCTCTCATTCCTTTCAAACTTTTCCATGCACACTTCCACATATGTCCAGAACTCTTCTCTCACTCTGCATGCACGATCTTGCGTTGGAGCATACATGCACACAGGCATCCACATTTGCAGTCCAACTTTCAGTCTAACCCAAACAATCCTTGAGCCAACTGCTCCATACTCTCATATATTCTCCTTTCATCTGTTACAACAATACACACTCCTTCTTTTGCCCTCTCATTCTCACCTACTCCTGCACATATACCCCATCCATGCTCCCATTCTCATACCACGGCCTCCGAGAGAGATGGCCTGATGCATCGGCCGTGACGTCACAATCTACTGTAGATCTCGCCGACTCCCCGCTACATAGCACGTTCAGTGTTCACTTTCTTAGTTCACGCTCTTGCAGTATTTTAAATCGTTGACCTGAATCCCTGGCATTATCATCTTATATATTATTGTTAGTTCACGTAGTTCCTTGAATAATTAGAATTACTGACTTCCAATAAGTTGTGAAGTAAGTCATGTACAGTACACAAACGAAAGTAAATTTAATGCGACCTGTTTTTGTCCACTCTAGTTATCATGATTATCAGAGATATCAAGCAGAGAACAATGTACAATATGAAAGTAGAATACGTACTCTTGATAAGGATACGATATGTTTATTCGCAAATAACGAAAACTTACTTTGT
Organism: Coenobita brevimanus; assembly: GCF_032717465.1. Taxonomy (NCBI): domain Eukaryota; kingdom Metazoa; phylum Arthropoda; class Malacostraca; order Decapoda; family Coenobitidae; genus Coenobita; species Coenobita brevimanus. Next base: position 27,769,281 of record NC_137065.1, read on the forward strand.
TAGTTTACAGTAATTAAGTTGCTCACTTCAGTGTCTCCAGGACGTAATCATCATAAAATCTGTATGATTCTTCAGCAATACATTGACGTATAAGTTATGTCTTTGATGTCTTTGATACCTCGTTCCTTCTGAAATTCCCATTGTTGGTATGGTTAAAAAGTGGTTCTTGCCAATCAGCAAATCAATTACAGGAACCGCTGGGGATCAAAGGTTGAAAATAGTAGTTAGTGGAAGGGAAAAGAATATACGCTATGAAAAAAAGTACTTAGTGCAAGGGAAAAGAATATACACTATGGAAACCAACCCACCATCATAAATTTCCAATATGAAATTATAGTGGTTTGAGTTAGTGCCATACACAATAGACCAATTCTTTTATTGAAAATTTTACAAATTTATTTCTAGAACATGACAAAATTACCATATTACATATACTCTATATTCTTTCATTTTCCTTCATATAATAATCTAAGAAAAGGCAACATTTCACAAGTAAAAAAGTACTACAAGGTAGTACAAAGTATAAAAGTATAAATCCTCTCTTTAGCCACCCTCCAAGTAACTCAAAATGACATGAATTTTAAATGCACACCACACCAGCCACAAGGGGGACACATCAGGTAAAATCCTTTCAGTCTGAGAAGGGATTGATGAAGTCTACTCACCTGATTTACCCAACTGAGTAAGTTAGGTGAATAAATCAGGTGAGCAAACTCTAACAACCCGATCCCCGTCTGAAACCCCACATTCCCACCCAAAAATACAGGCACAATTTAATTTGCAACAATTTTACACACCTGTATAACAAAATCATTTAATTACTAACAGTTTCAAGCTTCCTTTTCCTGCCCTTTCCTGTTGCTTTGTTCTGGGCTAACATACTGTTTTCCTTAGAGCAATAGTTATTTAATAAGGTGTTTGTTGATGCCCAGATAATCATCTTTCCCAGCTTTAAAGAACTGTGTCCACCCTCGCAAAAGTCAGCAGGCAGAAGACATTCATCATCTACTAGAGCAGTAAGAGTTACATCTGTTGCAAGTGTTCGCTGCTTGTTAGAATGTGTAAATATATCCTCCTTGATCAGTTTCTTAATAATGATATAGTTGTAAGTTACCGTGTTAACTATAGCAGGATTTGGGTGTAAATGACCGCCTCGGGAAATCCCCTTAATGTAGTTATGACTCTCAGGTAGATTATCATATGTATCCCTGTTACAAGATATAAGGTCTTTACAATAATTGAAGTTCATATTCTTGCATACAATATAGCAGCAGTAGCCAGCTACATAAACAATAACTGGTAGAACATCTTCACATTTATCAACATCACTCTTTACTACATCCATACTGATCTTATGTAAATCTCTAAAACTGTGTTTCTCCATATCTTCCCAATTAGTTTGATCAAACAACTTCAGTGTCACAGTGTGTTCATTAATAGGTAAATTTAGCTTTAACACTGACATCCTGAGTTTTTTTTTTTTTTTTTTCACATTCAAATACCTGCCTTAAAGAAATATGATAATTACTGCCAGCTAACTGACGATACTGACCAATCCTTGCCTCAAGTTTATCTGTTTGAAATTTTCTCCGCAAAATGTATCTCATGTTTAGTTCAGATATGCAGTAATTAGTTAACTCTATGGCATGAGTTGTGTGTTTTAATGCAGTGTAAGTCTCTTTGCTCAGCATCCCTCCTCCAATGTCTTTAATACTTTTCCACATTTCTAGCCAGTCACAGAACTTGTTCAGATACTGATATTGTACATCATTTCCATTATTTGTGAGTGGAGTAGCAAAATTGTTGTTCAGGCGAACCCCTTTAAAGGAAGTTTTAACATTCATGATTGTCCACCATGTGTGAAAAATTTTGATGTATTCAGCAACCTCAGTACAGGATGTCAAAAAGAGCTTTTTTCCAGCAGTTAACAATGTCTGAATCATGTACTCATTAAAAATCTGAAGGACTGAATTGACATTTTGCTTCTCAAAGGTAGTGGGGGAGATTGCTTGCACTGACAGTTTGTATGAGTGTTTTAGAAGTAAGTCTGCTTCTAAATGATACACAGTCTCTCAATTGTTTTGAAAGAAGCAAGCATGATTTTAGTTGAATCATAATACTCTCCATCAGAGGAAAATTGAGGGAACCTCATCGTCTTTTTGGCATCTTTCTGACCAATCCAGTTATTTCTAATACTCTTCAGTACATGCACAGAATCAATCATAAAGAACAAAGGTCTGTTACTCTAAGCAGGATGAGGATAAACAATTGACAGCTGGGGAGGTTTGGCAAAATATGAAAGTGCTTTTCCATTGATAGCATTGTTGTCTGTAATAACACAACAGACACTGAAGCCAATATCCTCTAACCCTAAAATTACCCGTTTTATGAGTTCATGTAAGAGTTCAGCCTTCATGCATTTTGCTGGTACTATGTGGACAACATCTCTGAATTTTGATATAATACTACCTACCATGAATACAAAAGCACTAGTTGCAGCTGCACAACTGTTGAATGCTGCACCAACAACATTTCCACCTTTATAGTCAAAGTATGGCTTTATGTGAATTTCATCTACCATTAACACTACTGTTTTGTCTTCTACTTGCAGTAATTTGAATTTGTTTTTTATGCACAATAAGAAATTATTGTCTTGTTGCTCAGTACCAGGACTGTATGTATTTTACCCAAAAATCCTTCTAATGGTGCAGTATCCTGGGATAATCAAAACTTTCTTTTCTCTGAGAAGTCTGTAACCTTGAGGAGAGCAGTTGTATAAAAGAGATGAAAATATAAAAAATTCTGCTAAATAATGGAACTTCTTAAGGGTCATCAAGTAGAGCTGTTCACATACAAACTTCAGAGTGGCCAGATGTTGAAAAGATTCATCCTTTATAACTGTTAGCAAAGACAGAACTAGCTGTATTATAGTGGTTGCACTGCACGAATTAGCAGCATGGTTTTCTGAATCAAACTGTCTAACATTTTGCAGCAATTAATCAAGACTATTTGTGTCATTTATAGTGGAAGGAACTGTATAGTTTCCTAGCTTATGCACTTCCACATCTTTCAAAAACACTTGGTGGACTGCACAGGTTGGCTTAACCACAGAGAATAGTATACTTGGGTATGGTGACTCTACTACTCGACAAATCAAAAGAGAATAATCTTTTCTAATTACATTCCAGTAAGTTTCATCTATAAATTTGTTTTTTTTTGCTCCAGTTCATCAACATTATGAAATTCCATCTCTCTCCTATACTGGTCTTCATCATCAACACTCTGCAGCAAAGCTTTTCTTATGGCTATTTCTTCTTTTCTTTCTCTCCTCGAGTCAGGTGTTGGTCTTGAGTGTTTGTGTGTAGATAAGTATGAAGGACAGTTGGGCTACAGCCTCAGGATGCAGCACAGATTTCTTCAATGGCACGGTCATTCTTCTCCCAGTTTGTTCATCTGTTGCCGAGGTCTCCTGCCTGAAGTCGTCCTCTGTGAAATGCAGCTCACACACCTGCAATATATGCTTTTTAATTTAGATGCATGTAGTTGGTGGGGGATGCTCACCATCCACTCACTCGATGTAGTGTTGCTTTGGGTGTCTGCCCTTTCCTCATTCCATCCTTCCTCTTGTCTTTCTTTCCTTCACTCTTTCTTCTGCCTGCAGGTGACTTTACACTCCCTCTTCTGTCTTTCTTTCCTTCATTCTTTCCTCTTCCGTCTGCCTATGTGTAACTACACTAAGTGACAAGCCAAATGGTTTCCTGTACACCAGGAAACCATTTACCACGCTGGGTGGTAACCATATAACCAAGTTATGGGGCCGGGTGGTTTAGTGGGTAATTAAGGTGCTCCAATCGGATTGAGCCTGTGCAGGTGTATATCCAAGGGATGGTTGAGATTTATTGCTCACGTAATGCCACTCAGGGATGAATAAGGCTGGTCACTATCATCTTAAATGTCAGGACCAACTAGCCTAGCCCCGGGTTCCTATGCTCCTCATGGGACGACATAGGACTGGATGATGGATGGATGGATTTAATCTAGTTATAACGAAGAATCATCTGCACACAGCTGTATTAGTCGGATAAAAGAACATAACGGTATTTGTCTTGTGACGGACTGTTAATAAATAAGATAGTGAAATACTGTTACAGTTTAGGCCTACACAGTAAATTAAACAGGTTTGCCTTTAAATATTTGTTAGATGAGGTCAACGTTTATTTACCTATTCTTTTAATTTTGACATGCTGAATTAAAAAAATATTTCCTTCAGTCAGGTTCAGTTTTAATCAATATAATTAAAAAAAAATAAATAAACTGCAATAAATATATGAATAATATATGAAGTTAAGACATTTATTTTATCAAAACAGACTTACTTTACCTAAAAATATTGTAAAATACTTGTTCATAAACCACACACATCCTGTCAACCACCTGTACGATACCACGGCCACCATGACGACAGGCTACACTTGTTCCAACACCATAGACAACGTATAGGCTTTTTGCGGTGCTTCTTCTTCGGTTTGTTTGTATTGGTGTTTTTCTCCTATAATATCAACGTAAATACTGATCTCTGCCAGAAATGTAACAGAAGAAAAGCCAGTTCAGTCCATTTCGCCCCATAATTATTGTAACTGAAGTCTGAAATCAATTCCTTTACCAACATGTTAATGGAAATGAGATTCAGCTATTTCTGATTAAACAAATACATTGCATTCTTATCAATTTTGAGCATATAGTTGTCAATAAAGTCACTAGCAAACAAAACAGCTTCCAGAAGTATGTGAAGAAAACTAGTATCGGGAACTAGACAATCAAGAAAGAGAAGGCGAAGAAGCCGAGATGAAACATTTCAAAAAGATAGAAATCACACGTACCTCCAGCGCAGCTGCCATAGCTATAGTGGAGCTTTGAATCTGATTTGATTTGATGGAAATGGCCATCCCGGTATCTGTTACTGACTACAATTATGAACGTAACACAACACAAATAATTTGCAAAAATATTCGTTATATTTCCTCGTGGCAGTGCGTCCTGTCACTGCACGCCTGCCATCATTTTGAATGATACATACTCTTCGTTTTATATGACTTATACGTATAACAGATACGCTAGACTTACCGTCTCAGTTCTTTCATTATTAGCTAATAAAGCTTATGCCACAAAGATCATAGACTCACCTTGCTACTGGCCGTAGGTACAAAGTTGTCCCTTTTGATTGCTCTAAGCCACATGCCAGGAAGCATCTCGTTTTTTGGGAAAGAGAATAGGCTAAATTTTGGGCTTTTTCTATAGTTTCCACTGCAGTATGGTACACAGCACATATACGGCATTTTTCTGGTCAGTTAACACCTACCGTAACAAAAAAAAAAAGAATGATAATGTACATCTCATTCAAAGGCCTGACTATCTCTGAATGTAACGCGCAATGGACTGAGCAAGGCGTTCGACTGTAGGGAGTGGGCCTGTGGGATCCAGATGCTGTGACGTCACAGCATTTCAAACGCGATGCATCAGGTCATCTCTCTCGGTGGCCATGCTCATACTCTCTCTCCTCTCCATTTAGTTTCAGTTAGTCCACATACATCCATTTTCGCATCCTCAAGCACCTGGACAATCTCTCTTTCACCTCATCATTTGGACCCCTTATATTCCATATCACTATCCGTATCATGCCCTTGGTTCGCTCCTTAGTCATCTTTTGGTCAGTCTTGATCCAAGGCTTCTTGTTCATATTTTTAGTTAGTTGTTTTCCGGGGAGTGGCACTAACCCTCCGCCAACCCACTTGCTGTCACGTAGGAAACACATGTCGGTTGGTTATAGAGTTACCTCTGAGGTGTAAAACGGGAAAAAAATTTAAGTTTCTAGGATTCCGGTAACTATAATGAAGGTGATGAAAATGTCCTCAAATTTTTTACCTCAACTATGGATCTCTAAATTTACAGCCCCATGGCAGCAAGCCAAAAACACAGGCAGCACTATGCTGTTGCAACTCTTCATCTGACCAAGCACATACCCCACCCCCCAATTCCCTGCACGTAAGTGCCCTCATCCCTCCAATCTTTTCTTTTAAAGGTGGGCCTAAGGAGAATGCCTTGAAGACACATATCCTGGGCCGTTCTGATTCCTTGAGCAGGTCGCATTGAAATCTCTGGATTTTTTTTTTTTTTTATGTATCCAACGCTGGGCATAGGCTTCACAGCCTGCTACCAAGGCCCATTAGTCCTCCTACGTACCATACACCTTTACATGTCACCACTTCGGCGCCAACATCAACCATCGATTTTTAATACATGCTAAAGCTGTCTCATACAGGACTGGTGTATTGGTATTAGCCGGGGTATTTTTACGACATGTCGGCGGGTCTTTTGGTAGATCAGTAATGTCTGATTTCATGAAATTCAAATCTTTAAACTGTTCCTTGCTTCAGCGGGGATTTGAACGTGGGTCCAGTAGAACTGCAGGCCACCTCTCTACCGATTGAGCCACCACCTTTCCGTAAATGTTTTCATTATTTTAAAAGAAACTACCGAAGATACAACATTGTACCTATCAAAGGCACCAGTTCACTGTGAGACACATCACAATATAATATTTTTTGACACTGCTGTGAATACTTTCTGAGTTGTGGCCTGGAAACGAAATCTCTATGCCCTACCAGCTGCCCTGCGGCCAATATACAGATGGACACCTATTGATCCCAGCGATAACAACACCCTCCTCCGTCTTTGTCGAGGGTAAAACTCAACAAATTGTCTTTTTTTTTTTTTTTTAGATTAAAGAGGGTATGCAATGTACGATAAGGTAAAGTAGATGCCTCTCTTTGACCTGCAAATGAACAGCTGGCCACAATTCTTGCCAAAAACAAAGCACAGAAAGAAAGATTTATGGTTCAACTTAAGTGATGTAAGTCACATATGAGTGCTAGGCGTTTTGGAATGTAGCCCATCGTTCTTCAGTTAATGTGAGTGGGAGGACCTTTCCAGCCTGAGTATATTCGTCTGGAAGTTGCTAAAATAAATGAGAAACAAGGACAATGTGGTAAAGGAACAAATTATATGAAAAGTTAAACCCAAACAAAGTTTAGGTATGGTGTTGGAAGGCAAATGAGGCAATGGAATTTTAGAGTAGAAGTAACGTTCAGGGAATAAAAAAAAGAGGGAGGAGAGACTGGTGAAACAACACAGTTTATTATTTATGGTGTAATGCTAGGCGTTTTATGTCAGGCTTCCCTTCTGGTAAACGCCTAGTGTATAGCAGGGCTCTCTTTTGAGACCGGGGCTTAGACAAATAAAAGAGAGGCAGGACACAAAAGCTCCAGGCAACAAGCTTACACTTATATTACTTAGCTGGACAGGGGAACGAGTAGATGTTACAGGCACAAGTACACTGGGTGATTAGAAACTCTTATGTCTAAATATGATTAGCAGTATCATGCAGGATGCTGTTTTGGGTCACAGTGAATAGTACTTGAGACAGAGTGTCCTTAATTAGGAGAAGCCAGGTTTTCTATGCTTGTGGAGTTGTTAAGGTTATTCCTCGCTGGGGAGTGTTGCTTATGGCACTGGGGTCTGATTTATGGTCTTAGTATTATGAGATATTTCCTGATGGTAGCGTATTTACCCCGCTAGACTCAACTCGTCTGGGTGGCCGTATTTGTGTATAAACTGTTACTGTCAATCACTCCATTACTTTGGTATTATCATTAACTCTTATCGGAGTGGTAGCTCACTGCTCCATCTCTTATATCCCTTGGTCACATACACTGTTCACTGTAGTTATTGTTCACTCCACCACTTTGGTACTATTACTGACTTCCATTAGAGGGTTAGTTCACTATTCTGCCTTTGCATCATTTGATCACTTACACTGCACTATTATTGTCACTCTGGTTGAATCTGGCGCCGTGGCGGTCAGGTGCACAGGCGGAGGGGCGGCGCAGCTCTGCTACTAACGGGGCTGGGTGCCACCGGGGTCCTGTGTGCCTAGAGGCCATGGGATCACATGCAGGGGCGTCAATTCTCATGCAGGGCTGTGGGCGGCGAAGGGTCCTGCACTCTCAGGGCTGGGGACAGGAGTGCGGCCCTCAGGGCTGGGGCCAAACAATTGCCTGAATCGGTCGTTCAGGCTCCTGACGGAGAATGAGGACCTCCACCGTCGAGGTGTGGGGAGTTCCCACCCGAGAGTTCTGGGGACGGTTTGGGGTTCCCGAGGGCTGCGGTCCCCTGGGCTTGGCGGCGCCGACAAGAAGAGGCTGCAGCACCAGTCTGCATTGGGGTCCGTCAGGTGAGTCTACTCCAGAGCCAGTTGTAGGAAGCAGAGGCTGGGGGAGAATACGGGGCCTCTCCAATGCTCCTCTAGGCCCGAGACTCCCTCTGTGTCGGGGGTCGGGGAACAGGCGTCAGTTCCAGGCAGAGGAGCAGCTATAGGCCATCTCCTGCCATAGGGCCTGGCTACTGGGCGTGGATTCCTGGGGACGCGGCTACAGGCCATCGTCACCAAGGCCCGGCCACTGGCCATGGCCTGGGAGAGTGGGTGGCTGCCAGCAGACCCAAAAGCACCTTCAGAGTGGCTACAGGCCATCTCCTAATTACCCTCAGAGTGGCTACAGGCTGTCTCAGGGGAAACACCTTCGGAGCGGATACAGGCTGTCTCCTTGTTACCCTCAGAGTGGCTACAGGCCGTCTCCTTCAGAAAGGGTGAGTGGCTACAGGCCATCTCCTGTTTAAGGCAGGAGTGGCTACCGGCCGTCTCCTTCAGGAGGGGGTTTGAGTGACTACAGGCTATCTCCTGTTGAAAGCGAGAGCGGTTACAGGCCGTCTCATGTCGAAAGCGGGAGCGGCTACAGGCCGTCTCCTGTCGAAAGCGGGAGTGGCTACAGGCCGTCTCCTGATTACCCTCAGAGCGACTACAGACCGTCTCCTTAGCGAGGGGAGAGCGGCTACAGGCCGTCTCTGAAGTGCTGGCAGGAGCTGGATAGGCAACTTCACCCATTAACTGGCTGGGAAAGGCTCATCCGGAAGGTAGTCTAGTATTCTTGCTATGGTGGCGGCGGGCGAGTTCCGGGTCATAGGGGTGCACGGCCCTGGCGGACTTATGCCGTTGCTACTCCGAGTCCCGCCACGCTGTCATTGCTACTCTGTGGGCTCCTTGTGGGGGTGTCTGGGTGCTTTCGGGGGCACTATACTGCATTTTATATGGAAATAAACACACAGAATCCTATGCACGTTAATTTCCTCATGACGTGCATGGTGACTCTCACAGCTCTATTAGATACTGCTATATTTGTTTAGAGCATTGCCGGATTTGGGATGTGGGGGGCGTGGGACCCGTTTTGGTGAGGGGCCCATCCCAAGCATCAAATTAGCATGGTGCTAAATAAAAATACATTTTTAACCCTCACATTGTTGCAACGATACATCTCGCTCCCAACGTCCTATGATACTGTATTCAGAAATTGATGTCATTAAAGATAAGGTAAAAATGATACTTTCTGAAAAATTTCCACATTAATTAGCCCTGTTTGAAAAAAAAAACAGAGGAGCCCTGAAATGCACTGAACACTTCCTAACATATCACACAAAGCCGAATAATCATGAAGCGAGAAAAAAAAAAAATCAAAAGTGCACTCACCACTCAACGCTTGTATAGAGTGTTCATTGAACGAACGGTTTCTAGAAATCTGGTCTAGTCCAGGTGCTTTTCGCAATTTCCTAATGGAAAATTTTCTTATTAAATCATCAAAATCAAATGAGCGTAGGATGTCCGACTCATTGCTCATGACTGTCAAATTCACTAGTTACTCCTGTGTCCTGCTTGTTTGTAGGTGATTTTTTTATCAATTTTAGCTTGAAAGAAAAAAAAAAAACATGCTCAGCACTGCAGTTGCTCACCATTACAGCCAGGTACATTCCCAGGGCTACCTCCACACTGGGGAAAATAACTAGCAAATGCTTATCATGGATAAGTTTGTAGAGAAATAGCTCAGTGCTAACGTCGTTTGCCTTTCTTCAGCGTAATATTCGCAAAGGCAGCGAACTGGATGAGCTCTTCAGGAAATGAAGTCTCCAGATCATTGGGATAGACATCCAGTAATTTCTTAGTTGCTCTAGACAACTCTTCAGAGGATAGCTTTGTCAGTCGTCTGAAGCAGCCAAAGCGACCTGACATCAGTTCATACGCATGCAGCCGTTGGTTAAGAGAAGCTATGAACTGATCGGTGGCAGGAATGAAATCCTCTGACAGTGACAAGTGATCAAATATGAACACTTGTTGGCGGCTGGAACCGGCTCCAGGGCTGCCAGATTTGAACATGGCTATATAAGCAAATTCTTCAATTTTCATTCCCAGATTCAGTTTTTCATTAATAATAATAATAATAAATATAATAATAATAATAATAATAATCTGTTATTTTGTTTGTGTGTTTCTCAAAAGCACCATTTCTTCCATAGGGAATTCACAAGCACTCGACAGACATATACAGTATTTTCACAGTTACAAGAATTGTAACATCTCTCATATACAATACATTCTTCATTAGTAATATATATATATATATATATATATATATATATATATATATATATATATATATATATATATATATATATATATATGAAAGTGGCAAAAATTAAACCCTATAATCATCCGTCATAGTACCTCTCTCCAGGTCATAGCATTTTGAAAAAAGAAAGGCTTTCAGCTGTCTCTTGAAGGATTCAGCAGAAAAGAGTTGTCTCATGGACAATGGCAATCTGTTAAATAATCTAGGGGCTCTATACACAAAAGAACAATCAGAGAAAGATGACTAGTGAATGGCTCCTGGCTCGTCAAGACAGAAGGACTCATCTTCACTGCCTAACATCACACCCGGACGTGCCGATGTTGAGTTTTAGCAATTCAGCAAGATCTTCGGTTCACCAAACTTAAGAACCTTGAGTGTAGACACAGTTTAAATCCAATTTTAGCCTTTACTGGTAACCAGTGCAGCTCAATTAGGAACGGTGTAGTCGAGGTTCTCGGGGGGAGACCAAAGATAGGCCACTCTGCCCTGTTCAACACAGACTGAACTTTTGTTAGTATATTATTTGGAAAGCCAATCCACAGTGAATTACAATAATCAACACGAGACAAGACCATTGCATGGACTAATGTTACGAGGCAACGTCTATTCAGGAATTTTCTGATATGCAAGTTGCACCCTCTGACAACTTGATTAAAATGTTCCTTGTATTTTAACCTTGAATTAAAATGAACACCCAGATTTCGAACAGAACAGACTGGATGAAGCTGTGACACACCATCAGAGCCAAGGCATTATCAGTGTCATTACCAAATTTCTTAAAGAAAGAATATTCTTGTATTTACCCCTTGCCAATATAGGTACATGTATAAGGGAAAAAAGTATTCATTTGAAAATTAATGGTATATGTTCTGTATTTTCATGTTTTAAAAGCTAACAAATCAACTGAGTGCATCATCCAATCAAGTTCATTACCATTTCCATTTCCAGTACCAAATCATGCTTATTCATTTTCTGACGGATTTTTCATTACCAAATCGGTCCTTTTTTGGTAATGAAAAATACCAAATGTCAAGTTGCCCATCGTTTGGTGCGAGGCCCCTTCTGGTGGGAGGCACGGGGCCCAGGCCCCATGGGCCCACACCTGAGTCCGGCCCTGGTTTAGAATAGGTATTTTGCTATTCTAAAAATGCTTGCTATTTGACATTTTTACAGTTTTCTGCCTGCCACGTTTAACCTCGAAACTAAGCTATGCCAAAATACTTTTCTATCTATCTATTGCCAGACGCCTCAATCTCGTTTTGGGTGGCCACAAACAAATCGCCTCCAAGTCGTCCTATCCCCCGCCATTTTACTGCCCTGCTCCCAACTCACACCCCCCTCTCTCATATACCTCTCCACCCCATCCCTCCATCTCATCCTCGGCCTCCCCCTCCCTCGTCCCCCCTCCACCTCACTCACATACACTCTCTTCGTCAATCTTTCACCCTCCATCCTCTCCACATGGCCAATCCACCTCAGTGTCTTCCTCATAACGCTTCCTGTCACATCCACATCCACACCACAACGCTCCTTTATATCCTCATTCGTCAGCCTGTCTCTCCATGTGACTCCACAGGCTCCTCTTAAATAACTCATTTCCACTGCTCTCACTCTTGACTTGTGTCCTTCCAACAACGTCCAAGCTTCACTTCCGTACGTTAGAGTTGGTATCACAATACTGTCATGTAGTAACTTTTTCACTTCCATGCTCACTTCCCTGTTTCTTATCACTGCTTTCAAAGAACCAGCAATCTTTCTTCCCTGCTGTACCCTTTCAAGCACTTCACCCTCCAAACCTACATCCTTACTCATCACACTACCTAAGTACTTAAACGTACTCACATTTTCCAATTCCTCACCATCCAACCTCGCTGTACATTCACTGACTTCATCTCTCTCAAAGACCATCACTTTACTCTTCCCTACATTCACCTTTAGATTCCGTTTCTTACACACTCTCCCAAACTCATCCACCAAGCTTTGCAGCTCCCCTTCGTCTTCACTCAACAACACAGTATCATCTGCAAACAACAGTACAGGGAGTTTCCAAACACTATCCTCTCTCACCAGGGCCACTCCAACATCCACTACCCTACCTTGTACCTCTTTTATTACCCCATCCATGTACAGACTGAACAACCATGGAGACATGACACATCCCTGTTTCAACCCAACTTTCAAAGAGAAAAATTCACTTAGTTCACCATCCACACACACTGCAGCCTTCGCACCATCGTACATACTCTTCACAGCATTCAACAACTTCCCATCAACTCCATATATTCTTAACACTTTCCACAATCCTTGTCTATCCACCCTGTCATATGCTTTCTCCAAATCCATGAAAGCCGCATTCAACTTCTTTCCCTTCTCTAGAAACTTTTCCACTAAAGATCTGAGAATGAATATCTGATCTACACAACCTCTTCCCTTCCTAAAGCCTCCCTGTTCTTCTCCAACTAATTCCTCTGTTCTTTCTCTAACTCTGTTAATAAGTATCCTACCATACACTTTTCCTATTATACTAAGAAGACAAATGCCCCTATGATTACCACACACTTCTTTTTCCCCTTTTCCTTTGTACAAGGGAATAATTATACCTGACTTCCAATCCTCCGGGACTCTACCTTCCTCCCAGGCCAATCTGCACATCTTCCACATCCATTCTACTACTATCTCTCCCCCATGCTTCAGCATTTCACCACACACTCCATCAATTCCTGGGGCTTTCCCTGATTTAACTTTCTTCATTGCTTCCACAACTTCTATCCTACTGATTTCTTCCTGTCTTCTCACCTCCCTCTTTCTCCCAGCCATTCCCCAGCCACTTATACTCGCATTAATTCCATCCTCTACGTTCAACAATTCCTTAAAGTGTTCTCTCCATCTGCTCACTTTTTCTCCCTTCTCCACTAGTAATCTACCATTTTTATCTTTCACTCCCCTGCTAACTTCACTTCCACCCTGTCTTACTCTTTTCACCTCTTTCCAGAACATTCTCTTACAGTCCCTCCACTTTACACTCAAATTCCTTCCAAATTCCTCATCCACTCTCTTCTTACTCTCTCTTACTAATCTTTTCACCTCTCTCTTTCTTTCTACATATAACTCTCTCTTCCGCCTCTCAACTTCTTCCACGCCCCTATTTCTCATCCATTCATTGTATGCTTTCTTCTTTTGTGCCACAGCCCTTTTCACCTCTTCAGTCCACCACGCTGTTCCTTGCACCCCCCTCCGTCTTCTCTTCCTTCCACACACCACATCACATACTGCACATATTTCTTCTGTAAATATTCTACACACACCTTGCACGTCCCCCATCTGCTCCAATTCATATTTGCCCAATCGTTCCTCCACTTCTCTCTTATACTCTGCCTTTTTCTCATCCTCTTGTAACCTTTCCACTCTCCTTGCAACTACTCCTTCCTCTCGTCTTTCCCTTCTTCTATTCCTCCATGTTACTTGAACTTTAATTCTGGCCACCACCAAGTAGTGGTCAGAAAGTCCACTCCCCCAACCTCTATAAACTCTTGCATCCAATATACATCTTCGCATCCTTTCATCCACACACACATAATCAATCATTGCCTTCCTTCCACTCAGTTCACCACCCACCCTTCTCATCACTCGCCATGTATACCTGTGGATCATTTTATGCCTGAAGAGGGTATTGGCTATCACCAACCCCCTCCCAGCACAAATGTCCACTAACGCACTCCCATTCTCATCTACCTCAGCAGGCACACCCCACTCAGCAACTATTCCATCCACCTTCACATTCCCAACTTTACCATTCATATCACCAATCAAAAACACTCTCTCATTCCTTCCAAACTTTTCTATGCACACTTCTACATTTGTCCAGAACTCTTCTCTCACTCTTCTAGCACGATCTTGCATTGGCGCATACACACACACAATCGCCCACATTTGTATTCCAACTTTCAACTTTACCCACACAATTCTTGATCCAACTGATCCATACTGTCTTATGCTCCTCTTCCATCTTTTACTCAAAACTATACATACTCCTTCCTTTGCCCTCTCATTCTCACCTACTCCTGCACATATACCCCATCCATACTCCCATTCTCTCACACTTTCTCCTCTCCATTTTGTTTCAGTTATTCCACATACATCCACTTTCTCATCCTCAAGCACCTATGCTACCTTAACTTAACCTAAGCTTTCCATTATGTAATCATATTTTCTTAGTTTATTGATGGATCCTCTTCACACTCGAAAACACACTTCAGTACGCCTTTATAAAGTCACTGAACAATTTAGAAAGTTGTTACTTTTTAAAGAGGTGGTCCTATGACTCCATAAGTATGATCAATATTTTTCGCAACACCTACCAGGAACCAGTACATTAATTATGTAGGCACAACCATGTGCTGTCTGTGGCCTCTCTACGTAGATCTAAGGCTGTAAGCCACTTTTCCGTGCACATTAGTGCCAGTCTGTCCCTGATTTGAGCAGCTGAGTACGAACTACAGAATATTTGGGCAGAATCTCTGAGTTGCCTAGTTCCTAAAGGTCTTTCTGCAACTACAGACACTGCACTATAAGTATAACCAAATGCCTGTTAAAATTAGTCAGCACTTGGCAATCTTGCCAGTTTTTTAAGTAGTCTTGGGAAACGAAGAGGAAGGTTTATAATTTATATATGTTCATAGGCTGGCAGGTACTAAAACCCATGATAGAAATCTCAGTAGAACTTTACGAGAGCCATTTCATTTGCATGACCGTTTTCATGTTGCATTCCTCATCCATAGGTGTACTCAATATTCCAATTTCCTAGTGAAAATCAAGAGAAAACTAAACCACAATTCCGCTAGGGATCGAAGGGAATATCCGAGGAGATTAAGAAGAACTTGCGATGGCTTTAAACTAATCTATCAATTGCCAGACGCCTCAATCCCGTTTGGGGTGGCCACAAACAAATCGCCTCCAAGTCGCCCTGTCCCCCGCCATTTCACTGCCCTGCTCCCAACTCACACCCCCCTCTCTCATATACCTCTCCACCCCATCCCTCCATCTCATCCTCGGCCTCCCCCTCCCTCTTTTCCCCTCCACCTCACTCACATACACTCTCTTCGTCAGTCTTTCACCCTCCATCCTCTCCACATGGCCAAACCACCTCAGTGTGTTCCTCATAACGCTCCCCATCACATCCACATCAACACCACAACGTTCCTTTATGTCCTCATTCGTCAGCCTATCTCTCCATGTGACTCCACAGGCTCTTCTTAAATAACTCATTTCCACTGCTCTCACTCTTGACTTGTGTCCTTCCAACAACGTCCAAGCTTCACTTCCGTACGTTAGGGTTGGTATCACAATACTGTCATGTAGTAACTTTTTCACTTCCATGCTCACTTCCCTGTTTCTTATCACTGCTTTCAAAGAACCAGCAACGTTTCTTCCCTGCTGTACCCTTTCAAGCACTTCACCCTCCAAACCTCCATCCTTACTCATCACACTACCCAAGTACTTAAACGTACTCACATTTTCCAATTCCTCACCATCCAACCTCGCTGTACATTCACTGACTTCACCTCTCTCAAAGACCATCACTTTACTCTTCCCTACATTCACCTTCAGATTAAAACTTATCAACATCAAAATTACAAACAGATACTGTTTATGATATTGGACAAAAGTAGAAGGAACTTGAAATAAATAAATGCAAGCCCTTCTTTAATCATTACCTACCACAGATATTTTCCTTATATAAGCACTCCATATTTTACAAAAAAAAAAAAATCATTATGAAACATTTGATAAATATAATATAGGTAAAGTACACTAATGGTTTACAGGATAAAATATATTAAAAGACTAAAAAAATAAATGTGTAAAGTCTCTTCGTGCCTATTGTCTGTGCTAATCAAAACTCCAAGTCCTAAGTAACATGGCAGACTCACTTGCCTCGGAAAGTCACGTGACTAGCATTCTAGCCTTTATTTCTATACTTTCGGCTGTGGCTGCGTGTTTCCATCCTACATCACAGGTGATCCAAATATAGGACATATAGGGTATTCTTACCAACTGTTTTTACCGAAGGAATGTTCTCCTGCATCTGGTCTGATTAGGTGATTGGGTCAGGTGCGGGAAGGGTATGGGTCCATTATGATGGCAGGGGTAAACCAGCTCTGCTGTCGGGCCTTGCTGCGGATGTCACTGGATGCACTGTGCACTTGACCCTCATGCGGTGTGATGCGGAGAGGAACGATCCCTTCTTCCCTTAGATGCTAAGGTATGAGTAAATATGTGTGTGTGTGGTTCAGTATTTTGGTAAGTGTGTCGTCCTGTTTTGGCTATCCCCCGTTAGAGGGGAAACAACCTAGGTATATAGATCGAGAAAAGGATGCTTTTCACCTTCTTATATTTAACCACACATGAATGGATCTCTAATTTTGCTCTCTGTTATCTTGTTTTCATTTTTTCTTGAAGGGAACAGTCTTACGGGCTCCTGGCCTTTGGTTCCTTCTTTGTTACATAAAAAAAGGCACAGTAACGTCAATCTTTACACTAACCATTGAAACAAATTGGAGGTCCATAGGTTGTCCAATGCTGGAGGGAGACCGAACTGAAGAGGTGTTTTTAGAGGTCATTCTGCACGGCTCACCCAGGCAGGTGCGAAGTAGCATTTCCAGTGGCTGCTACACTACATGCAGGAGCAGGTTTAGGAAGTGACTTCCGAGCATTATAATAAAGAAAAAAAAACTCTACTAATTGTCAATTATAAGGACATTTGTTGCATGCATTCTGGTATTCTCGTTTCTGCAAGATCTATCTCAGCAGTTACTTCAACAAACAAGGGATGAGGCTATGGCACACCTAATGTCTGACTTGGCTCGTATCTCTGACTGGGGTAAAAATAATCTGGTTGTTTTCAGTGCACAAAAGACTCAGTTTTTACACTTATCAACCTGTCAAAATCTTCCACAGGACTACCCACTATTATTTAATAATATCCAGCTCAATCCTGCATCATCCTTGAACATGCTTGGGGTTTCGTTTACACAGGACTTATCTTGGAAAGATCACATTGCATCTCTTGTAAAATCTGCTTCCAAGAGATTAGGTGTGCTAAGCCGACTCCGTGCCTTCTTTACCCCTGCACATTGTTGACTTTATACACGCGTATAATTCGCCCCTGTTTAGAGTACAACTCTCATGTGTGGGGAGACTCCCAACATACAGCTCTTCTCAATTGGGTGGAGTCAAAGGCTATTTGTCTCATAAACTCTCTTCCTCATACTGGTTCCCTTCAACCTCTGTCTTTTCACCGCACTGTTCCCTCTTTATCTCTTTCCTATCGCAACTTCCATGGTCACTGCTCTTCTGAACTGTCTGCTTGCATCCCTCCAACTCTACGACGGGCGCATAGCACCTGTCTAACAACAAACTCTCATCCCATTTCTGTCCAGCTCTCTAATGCAAGAGTTAACCGTTCCTCCCAGTCCTTCATTATGCCATAAGTGAACTCTGAAACTGTCTCCCTCTGTCTGTATTTCCTACTTCCTATGGACTCCAGTCTTTCAAAAGCAGTATGTGCAGGCATCTCGAAATGAATGGATCTTGAATTTGCCTTTCTTTTGTAATGTTTTTGCTTTTTTCTTGGAATGAACCTTTTGCAGACTCGGCCTTTGGTTCCTTCTTCCTCACATCTTTCTGCCTCAAACATCAGAGGGCATCAGGATGCCCTCTTTACACAACGCACACATCCACATTATATCACATTGCCTTAAACCAGCTATCTTCTCTCCATAAAACACCGATCTTGTCACTACATATCATACACATTCCACAACAAATCCCTGTTCTTCCCTCGCATAAAAGGAACCATGGCTGCTCCTATACTGGGTCGTCTGCACAGGACCCTCCCGGTCGTCATCAAGCAACTGAGCCACCTCCAGTGTTGCAGCACCCTAAATCTGTTCGTCAGTTCAGTAAAATTTTCTTTTGCAATGTTAGGGAACTTCACTCCAACATCAACTCTGTTCAAAATTTCCTCCAGTTTGAATCCCCTGCTCTGCTATTTTTGAAAGAGACGCAAGTAAGCTCCACCTCTGATTAGATAGATTTAATTTTCGTGGTTATATCTTGATTCAAAATTTCAGACCCAAAGGAGGCATATGTTGCCTTGCTAAATCAGAACTTGCCCTGGAGGAGACTACTAAATTTAATTGCCCTTATTTCGACTATTCCAGTTTTCAAATTAAATTCTTTTGGTAAAATTAAGTATTTCTGTTGTGTTTATCGTTCCCCTAATGCCCCTCCAGAGCAGAGTATATTTGATTCTCTGTCTTCAAAGCTGTGTCCTCAACATTAATACTGCATCAGAAATTACTATTCTGTGTGATTTTAATGTCCATAATGTTGAATGGCTCACTTATTCAGCCAGAACTGATGACTCTGGTCTTGAATGTGAGCTATTTGCGGACTCATTTAGTCTCACCCAGTTAGTCAGTCAAGCCACCTGTGTACCAGACAACCCCAATCAAAATCCCCACTTATTGGACTTGTTTCTAACAACCAATTCAGATAACTATAATGTCGAAATGAAGTCCCCCCTCGGATCCTTTGATCATTGTCTGATTCAAGCCACCAGTTTAACACCTACCACACCCTCCTGCTCTGAACCTGTCTCGGTGACTAAATGGCACTATGACAGGGCAGACTGGGAGGGACTCCATAACTTTTTCATGGGTGTTCCTTGGACCTCCTTTTTCTCCCAAGATGCAGATTCCACATTGGGCCACATACAGGATTTCATTAAAGTCAGCATGGAAACGTTCATTCCCCATCATAATTACAGAAAAAGATGTAATTCTCCTAAATGGTTTGACCACAATTGTGCTAGAGTAACAGAACATAAAACAATCGCCTATAACACTTATACAAGGACCAAAACCAAAGAAGCCTTTAACTATTATAGAAATATCAGATACCATGCCAAAACTATTATTAATCTTTCTAAATCAAACTTTCTACATAGACAGGCTTACAAACTACTAAACAGACCAAATGATAACAAAATATTCTGGTCAACCCTCAATTCATTCAAAACTAACTTCACTACCACCTCTTCCATTCCAACTTTACAGTCCCCCAATGGAAATCTAGTAAGTGACCCACGTGGAAAAGCAAAACTTCCTGTTGACATTTTTGCAACAAACTCAACCCTAAAAACAGAAAATGACTATTCTTGTACATGATTTTGATTCCCCTCAAATATCTCCTTTCATGAATCACACCAGATACGTACAAATTGTATTACAGAATCTCTCAGCAGACGAAGCTACTGGTCCAGATGAAATTCCTTCAGTAGTACTTAAAAATTGCTCCTCAGTGTTGGCTCCTGTATTGGCAAAATTTTTCCGCTTATACATCCGTACCTCAAGTTTTCCATCCTCTTGGAAAGAAGCAAATATCCATCCTGTTCCTAAAAAGGGGGCAACTTCTGATCCATCAAACTACAGTATAGACCAATTGCAATAACTTCCATTGTCGGTAAAGTTTTTGAGACACTAATTAACAAACACATAATCAAGCACCTAGAAATCAATAAATTAATCAATGATCGGCAGTATGGATTTAGACAAGAACATTCTTTGCCTTCTTACCCACCAGATTAACAAAACAATAGACCAACACGGTGAAACACACACAATGCACTTGACATATCAAAAACATTTGACAGAGTATGGCACCGGGCCTTATTGTCTAAGATGTCACACTATGGCCTTGCATTGCTAGTTTCTCTAATTTCTTCTTACCTTCGTAACAGAAAAATTCGGGTCATGGTAGATGGAATTTATTCTCAGTTTCATTCCATAAATGCTGGCGTACAGTCTCCAGCAAAAATTGAGCGACCAGCTTGATGAGCAGGTTGGTATATGTGGCAGAGCCGCACTTCCAGTTCCACCCCCCCTCCCTCGTTCCCATTCATTCGTCTACCCTCCACCTTCCCCACATCCAAGTGCAAGACTCGTATTGTCTCAACCACTCTTCCATCATCCATTTGTCTTGGAAAATAATGGTTTTATGATAACGATTAAAAACACATTATACAGTGCTTTAATCCATAGTATAGTTATTTATACACCACGATCTGAACATAGGGTGATATACTGAAGTATTTATGATGATGAGGTCTTTAATCATACAATTTTTCATTTTGATGGATGTATCCAGTCAGTGTGTAACAATAAACAGTTGGAAGCTATTAGCAGATGTTTGTAGTGGTCTGTGTCCCTTCCCTTACTCGACGTAATCACTGTTACTTTACAATCTCTGTTATAGGTCATTACTATTAGTTACTACTAATACCCAATGTGTGATAATAGCAAAGTGTTGCTGATAAGTAAAACACAGGATCAATATTATCTTGGTTATTGATGTCTTAATACATGATATCGGATAACGTTGGGCATCAGGAACTTGATGACAGCTTGTCTGGTGGTTAAGCCGAGGCCATGACGTGGTTACTGGCATAACCAAAGGTCAGTCAATATTTAGATGCCATTCATTGCTGCTGACAGTATTATAAGTATCAAGGTCATTTTCATACACAGGACAGCCAACAGTAGAGTGAGCCACGTGGAATGCTGACCCCGCACACACCATACAAGCAGGGTCGGATTACCAGGTATAGGCAAATTGGGCAACTGCCTGCCAGGCCACAGCCTGCCACAGGCCATCCAGACTTCCAGAGCAGAATCAATATACGCTTTGGGAGCCCAAATAAGTGCCATCTCCCATCAGGCCATCAAAAAAGGCCACTGTTGGTCATGCCAACATTTCACTGGAAATAACGGAAAAAAAAAGATCTGTATGTTGCAGGCCAACCATCTGCATTGCCTACCAGGGAACAGCATGGTTAATCCGGTGCTGCATACAACCAACCCCCTCCACCCCTTGCCTCAGCCACTTATCGCCACTCGCTCCAACAAGAGTCCCCCCACCGCCTGATAGTATCAGGAATATAACCTTGCCTTATATAGTTATAATTGCAATAGGGTGTAATTTGCGATTCACACGTTTATAACACGATGTATTTCGGAAAAGGTAACCAATAACTAAACTGGCCCAATGGATGATCTGCATAGTAGCCAAACAAACTTGTCTCAATTGCAGCAAACGCTAATCAACATTATCGTGCCATACAACAGATAATTCAGTTTATTCGTTTTCAAGAGAACATTTCCAGCAAAGGTGTGGCGGGTTGCAGTTCACACTGGTCAGTGTTGCTAATACCAACGTAATAGACGTAGCGGTCAGGTTAACTTTATGATTATTTGCTCTTCAACTTGTGTCACATGTCTGTTACTACTTTCTTCTATCTCTGTGTGGCCATGGTCTTTTCCTATTACCTATCATCAGTTGAAACGTCAATTGCCACAGAGAGGGAAGGATGTTAAAATGGACAAGCGATTTTGGTTACGCAAATATTCAATAAGGAAGACTAGCTGACTACCGGTATATTTAAGAACGCATTTTGAAACGATATGAAACAATGGGTCAGACATTGGATTTATATGATAATGGAATGTTGTGGGTAACTGAGGAAGTGATAAGGTAACCCTGTCAAAACCGAGTAGGACCACCCACCACCTTTGTTATGCCCCTGTTCCAGCTGCCCTGCAATAACATGTGGTATAATGACAATAATGAATGTTTTACCAGATATCTGGTGTTTTAGCCTGACTTACCCGGCAGAGTTGAAGGCTACGTTCAAACTAATGTATTATAATCCGCTATTGCACTGCATATCTGACTGAATAACATCAGAAAATAAGGTCTTACTGTGTGCTGATCATTAAATGCTTATTGGCCATATCGTTAAACTTTAAATATCATTATTATATGGCGCAGTGGGTAATATTGCAATGCACACTTCTTGGTGATAATAACGACGTGTTTACGAGCATTGGTGGAAAACACACCACACACACACACACACACACACTCTTTCCACCCCGACAGAGCCGTCGACCCCGGGCCCATCTCCACATGCCCCCACCACAACGTGTGACGGCCAGCTACCCCCACACACACCACTGACCACTACAAACTTCTACTTATAGCTTCCGATTGTTTAATGTTACACACTGATTGGATAGAACCGTTAAAATGATAAATTGTATGACTAAAGACCTCACCTTCATACGAATATACTACCATACTATCACCCTATGTTCAGATCGTGGTGTATAAATAACTATAATATGGATTAAAGCACTGTATAATGTGTTTTTATTCGTTATCATAAAACCATTATTTCCCAAGACAAATGGATGATGGAAGAGTGGTTGAGACAATACGAGTCTTGAATTTGGATGTGGGGAAGGTGGAGGGTAGACGAATGAATGGGAACGAGGGAAAGGGGGGTGGAACTGGAAGTGCGGCGGTGCCACATATACCAACCTGCTCGTCGAGCTGGTCGCTCTATTTTTACTGGAGACTGTACCTCAGGGATCAGTTTTGGTTCCAACCCTCTTTCTCATTCATATAAATGACCTCTTATTTGTCACTCAAAACCCAATACAGTCTTATGCTGATGACTCGACCCTTCATGGTTCTTTCACATTTAGCACCTCCTTTATACACAATTTGATATTATAAATTCCCAAATAAACACAACAGTTTTTCTGAACCAGGACCTTTCTAAAATTAATCAATGGGGACAATCAAATCTGGTCTCATTTAATGTTCAGAAAACTAAATACATTAATTTCCCCAGCAGCAAGAATCCCTCTGACTCTCACATAATTTTGAATTATGTCAATATTCCCATATCCACTACAATTGATATCCTAGGTGTTACTCTAAACCCCAACCTAAGCTGGACAGCTTATGTTAAATCCCTTGCTAAAAATGCTTCCAAATAATTAGGACTTATGTACAGAGTTCGTGAGTTCTTGAATGACGAGCAGATGACCACAATATCCAAAAGTCATGTGTGATCTCAGATCGAATACTATTCACCACTGTGGAGTGGATGTGGAGCGGTTGCATGGAGGCAGTTGGACAAAATTCAAAATAAAGGCATTAGATTAATCAATAGTCCTGCCATTACACAGGACCTTCCCCATTATCAGTACTAGGGATGTTACTTCTTTAGCATTATTATATCGATATTTTTACCGTAAGTGCTCTGAGGAACTGGCTTCAATTGTGCCTCCTCTTCACATTTTCTCCCAAAATACTCAGGCAGCTGGGAACGCCCATGAACTCACTCTCTCCCCCGCAATGCAGAACCTCGACTTATCATAATTCATTTATCCCCAGAACCACTACTCTCTGGAATTTACTTCCTGGGAGTTGTTTCCCACAAACATTTAATCCAATTCAATTTAAATCCAGTTGTAATAAAAATTTTATGAATGGAGGATGCCTTTAGGCACTTGGACTTATTTTTGTTTTTCTTTTGTTTTTCCTTCCTCCATTCAGTATCTACAAAAAAAAAATCACAAATGCTAAACTTAGTGCTAAACATGCCACGTGAACATAATAGTAACTGAAGATACCAAACAATTTTTCCTTATTTCTTTTTTACATTTTCTCACTAATACTCCTTATTTCCATTTATTACTAGCCACTTATAAGGCAGTGATTCTAACTAAACTCAGAGTTGCCACGTGAGGAAAAGTAACGTAGCACTTCTCCAGAGTTAGTCACTTATTTCCTTTTTATTTCTAGAACTTATTACAAGCTATGCAGTATCAAAGGAAAATTTCTCACAATCACTGTTTATCTTTGGTCTTATATGTATAGATATTGTTATGCCGATAAGATTAGGTTAGTGGTTTATTTCTGGAGTTGTGGAGAACATCCTGGAGATTCTTATATTTGTTTTTTCTTTTCACAGTATGGCAGGAATTATTTCTTGTGGTTTTTGTTACCGTATATTGTTAACGTAAGTCTAATACTGTGAGACAAAATGTGAGTTCACTCCTAAAATCTAGAATGTGTATCTCTGGGCTGCCTAGTATGGGGAGCGGTGGGGGGGGGGGGTCAGAGTATTTTTAGGCCGTCTCACCGCCGAGTCACTCCCGCAGGTCATGCTACAATCAGGCCCAGACTGCTCTAACCCACTTCCACGATAGATGCTGCAAACTGGGTCTGAAGGTCAGCCACGAGAAAACTAAGGTCATGCCTTTTGGCCTCCATCCTCCTGAACACCCTCTCTATCTCGGGGGACATCAGCTCTACCTCGTTCACAGACATCAATACCTGGGGGTGTGGTTTGACAGTCAGTTGACCTTCACCAGACAGGTACATTACCTGCAGGAGCATACTACCGCCAGACTCTCAGCACTAAAAGCCCTCTCACGCCGCAGTTTAGGTTCCTTGAGCCGTGTCCTCACCCTCTTTTACACCCACACCATATGCTCTCTAGATGACTATAGCGCCATGTGTCTTGTAACTTTCTCAGGGGTGAAATCTCGCTCCCTTGAAGTGCTGCAAAACTCGGCACTGTGAGTCATACTAGGAGCTCCTCCATGGACACGGCTGAAGAACCTCAGGGATGAGAGTGTCCTTGCCTCTCTCCAGCACAGAATCTGGGGTCAATCGTCGGTAACCGCTGCTCAGATTTGCCGACTTAGGTCTCAACTCCCTGTTGTCACTCTTCCTCACCATCCTTTTCCAACCTCCACACCCACATCCTAGGAAGGACTGGGCACTCTCCTTTGCTTCCACCATAAGAAAACTAGGGTTGGCTGAAGCCTTCCTGGAAGACCCAGGCCTCCCTAGCCCTGACTTTTCCCCTCCCCCACCCTGGAGATCACCTGCCATCAGATGTCTCACCCCCGCCAGCTCTTGCCCTCGAGCATCATTGCCCTCTCTCCTTTGTCAGGATGGCTTGAGGAGAATTTCATCCCTCCATACTCCAGGATCAGCCACATACTACACTGAAGGATCCGTCACACCTGAGGGATCAGCAGGTGCAGCATTTGTCTCTGGATATCTCGTCAAGACTTGGAGGCACCCTCCAGGATCCTCCACGTACAAGATGGAGCTCATTGCCATCCTCGGTGCCTTGCAACACACTGAAATCCACCACCTTCGTCAGCGTGTCGTTATACACACTGATTCGCTCCAGTCTCTGCACGGTCTCCGCACGAGACACTTCAGAGACAGTGTTCACCTGTTGACCTCGATTCTGGCTGTTGCAAACTCCATCGTGCAGGATGGAGGTGAAATTCCCCTCCAATGGCTTCCCAGTCACATGAGCATAGCGGGCAATGAGCAAGCTGACTCTGCTGCTTGGGCTGCCATCACCTTGCCTGACGTCACTTTTCCACTCCCAACCAGGCTGTCACACATAAAGCATAGAGCTAAGTGCACCATCTACAACATGACTAGAAATGACCACGAAAACTGGGTAGCTGAGAATTCACACTCAGTCACCTGGTTTGCCAGGGCCAAGGCCCACAACCCCCTCCAAACATCCGTAACCATCCCTAATTTGCTTGCAGTCCATCTGCGCAGACTCAGGCTAGGCTATCCCTGTCTCTCCCAGATCCCTGGGACTGACTCCATCCCCAGCCCACGCTGCCACGAATCTGATGAGTGTCCCCTCCTACACTATCTTCATGATTGCATGCCATCCCCTCCCATTGCCTTTCCCTTGGATCCAGCCTCATCATCATCCCTCATGAGCTTTCACAGCTGTTGAAATAGTCTTCCTCTCCCCCACATAATCTCTACTTCAAACCATCTCCACCTACCCCCCACCCACATAGCCAACCTCACGCATAATCATACGCTACCACACTGACAGGTTTCACTTGCCTGTTTCCATTCTGACCTTCAGGTGGATAAATCTATAACAACAACAACAACGACGCCGAGCCAGCTAGTTCGGTTTGGGCAGTGTGCCAAAGAGGGTGTCCAAGACATTGAGTTTTAGTCAGCCAAGAGTGGCAGATGGAGTGAGTTGTGTTTTTTACCGGTGAGGTCAGTGAATCAATGACAGAGTTAGTGAATCAAACAGTGAGTGTAATCATTGGAAGACGAAGTAAACACTGAGTAATTGAGAATCAGTCAGCCAGTGAATGAGTAGTAGTGAAAGAAGAACAGATTTAACGTGAGAGAAAGGACAGAGTTAACGTGGGAGAAACAGGGCAACGTTTTGCAAGTGAACCTCAGCTGATCTCAGAAAGATAAATCCCAAAAGTGTTCATCTGCCTTTGTTTAACTACTTGATCTGTCAACGTGTCATTCTCAGTGTATCAATGAATCCTGCATTTGTATCAATTGGCGTCAGAAGTGTAACGAATCCTACATTTGTAACAGTTAAGTGGTGTCAGGTATGGAGAACCATGTTGAGAGATGAAGATGCATGAACAGGGTGCCAGAACGGTGGATGTATCTCGTATATATACTTGTAATGTTCAAAGCACACCAAGAACAAAAGAAGGATTTATATGCAATGTTCAGAGCACAACAACAAGAACAAAAAAATATACACTTGTAATGTTCAGAGCACAAGAAAAAGTACAAAAACAAGCACAAGCAAAACATTACATGACTAAAGAAACAGCTAAGTAGGCAGAGACAGGAGATTCAACAAATACGAGAGGAATTTGAATAGAGAGGCCAACCTTGAAATCGGGAGTTTCGGGAGGATTGCGGAAAGTAATATGGGGAGCTGCTGAATGTAGCCAGGAAGCTTAACCAACAACAAGAGGTGGCATATAGCAAAACAGAGAGAATAAGTGACCAGGTACGAGAAGTGAAGGAAGAGTATTCATGTATAATGGAGGATACAGGAAGTGAATAACATGGTAACATTTTTTGAACAACGTATGGATGAGGGTCAGCACCAAGCACACCTCTTAGGTGCCACTCAGGTTTGCAGAGGGGGATTAAACTGAGAGAGTAGCATCCCCAGTGGCCACTGACACAGGATCAGAAAGGCAGCTGGACGTTGTGGGTCATAGGCAGCTTCCAGACACTTCAAAGCAGCTGTGGGGAGTTATAGGGGACTGCAATAGATTTGGGGAACTGGTAGATGCCAGGATGCGGCAGGGAGGTAAGGAAGAGAACCTGACTGTCTGTGTTGCCAAAACTGGGGGCCCCTGCATCTTGGGTTCGGAGAGCCTGGTGTCCCGCCACTGCCTGCTTGACTTCCATTTGGTGTAAATGAGGCTAGAAGGAAGGAGTGTTCCACTGAGAGTCGTGGAACATGGAAGTTTACTAGAGATGTCCAGACAGGCTAAAGGTGTCCTACCCCTGAGTCAGAAATGCTGCTGCCCTGCAAGACTTACGAGATGCTACACACTTTTGTGGGATTGATGGAACACAGGATTCATGGTATGATAGAAAGGAGAGTGATAGTGGACAGGAACTTTGTTGACTCTTCGGCAGAAACAATACCCTTTGTCAATGTCAGCCGTACACTTGGTCATAGCAAAATACAATGGTGCACTGTTGTGGGGATGCACCAAGTTAATCAGGAGCTACCAAGCAGGGTATGCAAGAGAAGTATGGTTAAGCCCTGCGATGAATAACCTGACCATTGATGGGATCTGTTCGCCAGAAGTGCCCAGTACCTGGAGAAGCCACAGGTGGAGCAGCTGACAGGGCTCTTCATGAGACATTCTGGTAAATGTTACTCAGGTGATATTATGGTCCTGGGAAGTGCTCTCAGGGTGGAGCTGAGGACCTTCTACACAGGTGATGAAAGGAGGGCCCAGAAGAACGAAGAAATAGTAGTAGTAGTAATAGTTGTTGTTCCCCAGGCAGTCTGTCTGAATAGCCCGAGTCCCTAACGAAGGCTAAGGCAGAGACCGGACTTTCCCACGGAGCTGTCAAGGAGTGTATGGTGTGTTGTTGGTACAAGCGATTGTGTGCAAAGATGGGCATGCCTCCAGTGTAGGTGGCACTGCTAGCCACTCTTCAAGCCCTGCCATGACGTCCAAGTTACCACCCCTCAGCGGAGTGGACTTAGATGGTGATAAGGGGATGGACATATGTATGAATGTGAAGGGAGGAGGAGAGTCAAAACAGGATGAGGGTGAAGGTTATGGAGGTGGTGTAGTACGAGGATAAAAATTAATGAGAGAGAATGAAAGTGTGTAGTAGGTATTAGGCTGCTGGATGACTATATAGCACATTTTGACAACAGAATCATTTATGTATAAATGTATCTAACACCAAGCAGAGGACGACCGAGAAGGAGGGTGGGGTAAAAAGCGAATAATGGGACGGAAAAAATGAAAAAGTGTCGTAGTGCGTAAGAAGATACGAAGGCACACAGTGTGTCATCTCACCATCACACTCATCATCATTCTATTCACCACTGCAATGAACTTTTATGTGACAAACCAAATATATAGTGTGATATACTACGTTCTTCTCTCCAGACGACTACTTAATATCCATTTCTGTTAACGATATTCGCCCATGTCAGTGAGTACAACAAGACTGCCTGAATTTAATTTTGATTCACATTTCAGATTAAAATAATCTTGACCTCAACTTTGAATTTTCAGCTTCAACCTTTCTGCTGTATTTCTACTATAAATGAAAAAATCTGTTAACTTCTTCAGCCATATTTCTTCACTATAATTTTTCTACTTTCACATATTTATATCGAAGGTTGGAGACTATTCAAACTGAAAATCTCTTCACAGTGGAAAATCTCTCCAAACATGAACAACATTATCAAGAAGCAACAAAAAAAAAGAAAAAAAAAAAAGAGGACAAAATACGTTTCCTGATTCACGACATTTTTCCTTCCGCTCCCTATAGACCATAGTGTTTCTCTCCATCCCTGCCAGCCCCTTTATATCCACGACAAAAATAAGAAGACACCTTGTTTATTTGGTGATAACGAACTTTATGGCCCATTTATATCCTGCCTTCTCTCCTCCTTCGGGCAGTAAATCTGGTTCACAGACTGTGATTGACCATCGATGGGGAAGCAAGGAACATTTATGGCCTGTTGTCTTATGACTGGTAGCTGCATGTGTTGAGTCTTATCTAACATACCATAATCCTTAGCGTGTGTGTGTGTGTGTGTGTGTGTGTGTGTGTGTGAAATTCACCTGGTTGGTCAGGATCACTTGATGGTTGTGATCGTCAGCTTTTATCCTCCCGGAATGGAGCTGAGAGCTCATATAATTCGATCTAAGGGCAAGATCGTGACCTTCACACACGCACACACCCGTCCCCTTGCTCAAGGGGGACAGTAACCACCCACTTCGTCAGTGAAACTTTTCGCAACCTGAGCAAGGCACTAACTCCCGTCTACCAGATGGCAAGCGAGAACGTTACCACTGAGCCAGCGAGCAGTGTGTGTGTGTGTGTGTGTGTGTGTGTGTGTGTGTGTGTGTGTGTGTGTGTGTGTGTGTGTGTGTGTGTGTGTGTGTGTGTGTTTGTGAGTGTGTGCATGCTGGAGTCAGTTGACTGGATGGGCGTGGTGAGTGAGGTTGAGTTCGTGTCTGTGGTAGGTTGGCGCATCATCGCCAAGGTGGGTGGGCAGTATGGTTGGTAAGGGAGTGGGTTGGTTGGGTAGGGTATGTGGAGTGTCTTGGGGTGGGTTGTGAGTGGATGCGTTTGGCATGCTGGGTGGGTGAGTGACTGGATATGTGGGTGGTCAGGGAGGGGATCAGTAAATTAGGTTTTGCTGGGATGAGTTTGGTGGATGAATCGGGTTCGAATGGATGAACGGGATGGGGGAGTGAATGAGGTTTGGTAAGAAGGGTGGTTGGGCATTTGAATGGTCGGATGAGTTGGTGGGAGGAGTGGGTGGATAGGATGAGTGGGTTCCCAGGGTGCGGGGGGGGGGGGGTTTCAGTGTGGGTGATTTTCAGGGAGAAGTGGGTAGATACGGTGGGAGGGTTGTGTGGATGGCTGTGATGGATGGCTTTGTTGGGTGAGCAGGGTGGGTGGAATTCGCGAGTGGTAGGGTTAATGGTAGTGGTCGGTATGCACGGTATGTCGACGGAATGTGTGAGTTGAGTGGGTCGCCGGGGAAAGTGAGGACGGTGGGTTGTCAGGGTGACTGAGAAGATTGCGTGGCCAGGGTGCTCTGGGTGGGTGGTTGGGTTGGTGGGTTCAGTGACTGGATGAGTTCAGGGTGGGTCAATGTGTTGAGTGGCATTGTTGCGTGAGCTTCATGGGTGGCATTCGTGGGTGCGCAGGGTAGATGGCCGGAATCGGCGGGCTGGGTCAGTTGCCCAGGTGGTAGGGCAGTGTGAGTGGCCGAGGTGAGGTTGGTGGGTTGTGTTAGATGGGTTGAGTGGTTAGGTGGATAAGTGGATGGGTGGATATATGCTTATCCAGATGGCAAGGCAGGAGAGAGACTTACATGGCTATTTACCATAAAACTTGTCCCTGTTAGCTGAATTTAAGTATATCACTTAGAACAGGTTAGATAATATTAGGAAGTCAAACTCTATACAGTAGGGTTATTCTATTGATGTCTGCTAAAACTTCCACATAATTACTTCTCATGGAACTGAAGGTTTATGCATGTGATAATACACCTAATAGAGGGATAAATGGAAGTAACGTTACATATGCGGTAAGAAGTGAGAGTGGGCAAAGCTTCGTATCTCCGATCCATCCGCCTAACAAATCAGTGCCATGGTGGGGGTAAGGAGGGGGAGTTGCGGTGTAGACGTGTGCAATTAACCTGACCTCTAGTGGCAGATTACCCTCCCCTTAGTAGTGTTCACAATTCTGTACATCTTTACAACCTTTACATGGAATACAATACACACCATCCGAGTTTGTTCTTAAGTATAGACGATATAGCAGCTTTGTCACAACGCAAAACTACATTATTGCCACTGTCCTTTAAAACGTACTTATTTGGCTTTCTTTTTTATGTGACAGAGAGAGCATGTTTTCCGTCGAAAAAAAAAAAAAAATCTTTTCTCATGCTTACATAGGTTGTATTATTGCCTTTTGTTAGATCTTGATCAGTTCTTTCATTAAAATACCCCAGGTTCTTTGAGACACAGAGTTCAATAAGTTTTATGAAAACTTCACTGTCAAGTGGCAAACTAAGTTTACTCGCATCATCCTTTAGATACTGAAGCACTGAAATTTTAGTAAAAACTGAGTTTACCTCGAAATATATGTTTAAAATCACGAAAATGACATGTTTGTCAATAAATTCTACAGAATTCTTTACATTGGATTTTGCAATGATGCCCACTAGAGGACGCAATAAAACTATTTGGCTAACCATCTTGATAGAATCTATTGTACAGAACTTACAGAGGTAATGATAGGACGTACAGACTTTTCCTGTTTGTGTGTCAACACTAAGCAGTACAAATATGGGAGGGTTGGATTTATCACAATAAAATTCGTAATCAGTTATGGGGTGTTTTTGAAAAGACTTTTCAGCTTTTTACTATAATATGTGTTTGATTTAGCAGTGGGATCTTTATAAAACTTCTGTGCTAGTTCATCACCTTGAAGAGTATTAAATTTCTCTGTATAAACATTTTTGCCCAAAATGATGATCGCATTTGATATTCTGCCTTTGTCATGTGAATATCTTTATTCTTTCTCTCTCATTTTTTTTTTTATTGCTTGTGGAAAACACTTTGAGATATTAGCATGGATATCGTTAGATATCCTCTAGCAATCTGCATGTCACTCGCATAGCTATCAAAGATCTTTCGCAAACTGACATCCATTATTTATTGCCATGATGTTTAATTTAGAATCAGTAGGGGAATAATTAATCCCAAATCCAAGTATTACCTCTTCATATTTTGTAATATTATAAGAAGACAAATCTATATAATGGTCAGAATGGCTGTTTTGTTGTCGATATTTTATTTTTCAAATAGTTTTTCTAAATTCTTTTCCAACTTTATTTTTGCCTTATATTATGCTTTCTAAGGAGTCCATAGACAAAATCCAAAACGTTTTCCGCCATTCACTTGTTACATTGTTTTGAAAAATGGCCTAATCCTTGGCACTCATCTTCAACAATTTACGAACAACTTTTTCCTATCTCGATCCTGTGGTCCAACAACGTTCATTCGACATCAGGAAGTGGAGATCCGTCCTAGCTGCGTAGACGTGGAGGGAGACAAGTCAGATAATACTCTATCATCTCTGCACCATCGTAGGAACTGTAGCTGGTCGCTATGAGCTCTCAATAATAACATCCTGTTGTGGTAAAGAGGACAAGAACAACAGTACAACAGAAGAAAGAAAAGAAATGAGAGGCGTGAGAGATCCATGTCTGAGAGCAATGTCACACACACACACACACACACACACACACACACACACACACACACACACACACACACAAATATAGATAGATATACAGATATATTGTTTTTGCCAAATGAATATAATTACCAATCCTGTTATAAGCATTCAGCCCACCATTGCATCTGCTCAGTAACTTACAGACCATATGAATATCTTACAGTGAGTGAGTACGAAGGGTGAACAGCCACAAATCAATTTCAACACCATGGCTTCACAGAAACAGGAAACAGAGTAGGAGGCCGATAAACTCTACCCTCCATCATTTTCCTTCATTATCTGCACTCTGGTATTTCGACGCAATCCTTTCTTCTTTATAATATGATCTTTCGTTTCTTTCATTCCTTTTCTAAGTTCTTCCTGCCCAAACTATTAAATTTTTCTCCTCTTCACCACATTCAATTATTATACTCCCACCCCCTGTTCAATCTCTTCCCATCCTTTGCTCCGTCTTCTTCTTCTGCCACTCCTTCAGCTTTCTTTCTGCACTTATTCTCCGTCGCCTCCATCGTTCCTGTTACTTATCTTCCTCCCATTCCCTGCCACATCTGCCATTCTCACCTCCTTTTCTCCTTCTTGTACTCTATCAAGTTTCCCCCTCCATCTCCTACTCTGCTTCCTGTTTCTATTTTGTTCCTTCTCCTCCTCCCACTCTTGCCCACTTTCCATACAAGGCTGAGATGCGCTTCCATCGAGGACGGGTCTGAAATCTCTGTGAAGAAATGGTGTTGATAAATGGTTTTTGGCAGTTAACCTCTCGTACTCACTCAGCGTTACATATCTATTTATCAATTTGTCTGTCTATTTATATCTAGAACCATATGTATGTATGTATGTATATATTTATCTGTCTATCTATCTATCTATCTATCCATCTATCTATATATTGTTCGAGATATGTAAGTAGGCATGGATGAGTGAAACTGTGCCAGGAGGGTGGAAAAAGGCAGTGATTTTACCACTTTACAATAATAAAGGTGAGCGAAGTGAGTGGAAGAATTATCGTGGCATAAGTCAATTGAGTGTGAGAGGGAAGGTATATGTCTTGTAGAAACTTCGTAGCTTCTTGTAGTGTGTTTTGGAGATCAGTTATACATATATTAGACTCGAAGACGAGCGGTTGTTATATGTTAGTAGTTTTGTAAGTGGATTATCTTCATTCCCTTTGTCATGTCAGGAGAGGTTGATTAGTATGGGACTATTTTTATTTGTCTTGGTAACATTAATAAAGTCTCTCACACAAGAGTGAAGTATCGAGTCCCGTTGTTACCTCCCCACTGTCTCACTCTATCTCTCTCTGCCACCCTCTCGCCCCTGTTGATAGCCTCCTTCTCCACACTACCTGTCGGTTCTATGGCTAGCCCCTTTCTGATCTCTGATTCCTACATTCTCGTTTAGCAGGGGTCGTGTCACGTGGTCTATACTGTCGTGGAAGCTTCTAGAACTCTGTATGTCTGTGTGTCTGTACTGCTTCCGGTGCACTTCTAGCATTCCTTCACTTAAGTTTTGCAAGCTCATTTCCTTTTTGGTTGACTCTTGCTGATACACTTAATATCTCACACCCTGGTTTGGTGCTTCTATCTATCTATCTATCTATCTATGAGTTGTATTATTGTCATATGGAGTCCCGACACCGCTCGGTCAAGCCAGCTGGTGGTACACCGACAGCAATCATCATTGACATATGCTAATCTATTAATACGTAACACTGAGTATAATTATATAGATATAATATTCATGTTAATATTGCAATGATCCAGTAATATTACATTTTAATCAAGTTATGTACATAACTGAACAAATGCAATATGGTTAAATTGGTTATTGTATGACATACTGTAAGATGTGTATATATAACAAACATACGCATATAATTGTGCAATGGTAATACTGCCAGGTCATTACATTACATATGGAGTTCCATTTAATAATGTCTGATATTTCACCTAACTTGTAAGATGATTCTTGTAATACAGAATTGTAGTAACATTGTATGAATTGTTACATAATTGTATTTTTATTGTACATCATTGTATTATAATTGTTACATATCGTTTGTAGTTACATAACTGTAGCAACTGTAAAATAATTGTATTTCCATTGTAGTAATATTGTAGTAATATATAATTGTAACATTGTATGAATTGTTACATAATTGTATTGTAATTGTTACATATCGTTTGTACTTACATAAGTGTAACAACTGTAATAACTGTATTAACATTGTAGTAATATTGTAATAACATTGTAGTAATACAGAACACTGTATGAACTGTTACACAATAATTGTATTGTACATAATTGTATTGTAATTATTACATATCGTTTCTAGTTGCAAAATTGTAACAAGTGTAACATAATGCAATCATCTGCCATTACATAACTGTAGTAATTCCAGTATTATTGTAGTGACTGCAGTCCTGACATCGCTAATCCGGTCATGCTGCGGTCGATGATAGTGATGATAAGCCTTGCCACTGGCTCGTGGAGAACAATAATTTGCTTTTTCACTTATAGAAGGAGTTTATGTGGTATTTTGGCATTTGTAGTAACACACCTATTTTCATTTGTTATGTGATCTTACTGTATTTCTTTCCTTTTTTTTTTATGTATTGATTTTCTACAGTTTGTTTCTCTTCGTTTGTCGACGTTTTCTTGGTGTTATCCAAGGTTGCATAATTGCTGGTTAATTCCCTTGGGACCCTTTTTTAAGGCTTAGTTTATATTGCACAGATGATATTGAAAATATTATATAGCCCCATACTTTGTTATTTTATATAAAAATATATATACACTATATACATCATTAACTATAAACACTGACTTGTTCACTTTAATATATGTGTCAGCACTGTGTGGAAATCATTGTCTTCACGATTGTGTTGAAGATGTTCATTCTTGCTAACGTCATATGTGTTGACATTTTTTTTTCTGGTTTTCCTTGTAACTTAATTTGTCTGTTTCCACTAGGTAGTTTTAATTAATAAATGTTTAATACAGATTTTTAATCGCTCACAGAGCAACTGTGATAGTATATTTTCTTTATTACTTTGTAGATGTAATAATGTCTAGCTGTAAGCATGAAACATGTATTTTATGTAGGTATAAATGGTAACACTCGTTGGTAGTAAATAAATGCAATAATAAATGAATGAATATATACACTGTAAAGTATTTATTGTTGGTGCAAGTATTTAGTGACTGAATTATGCATATAGCTGAAGTAGGTATATGTATGTAAGTTGTAACTATACAGCACGTTTTATATATTTGTGCAGAAGTTTTTTGTCTACCACTGTGTATTGTATAAATGAAGTAACTATGTAACTCACTAGTTTTTACCATGGTGGGAATGGTGTGAGTGGTGGTGTCACACACGAGTCGATTGACGTGGCCTCGTGTCAGCAAACGCGCACAGTGACGTCGACTTCTCACCCTCTGGTAGCTGTGGTAAGTAAATGAGTGAAGAGAAGTGAGTAAAATGAGTTGTGAATATGGGCTTGGTATTTGCTTCGTCGTCTTGACCTCTTCACTCCTTGTGTCAGTGTGGTGATGTTGGTGGAGGTAGGGGGTGGATGGAGCGAGGAGTGGTGGTCTGGTGGTTGTTGTTGTGTTCTTGCTTTTCGTTTGCTTGTTTTGTTTTTCTTTCTCAGTTTATTCTCGGTCCTTTTTTCTTGTGATTTACTCGTTGTGGGATGAAGAATGTCACCACTTATAGGTGCGTGTAGATTATAGAGACGACTCGTAGACTTGTTACTAATTGTATTTGATCGTAGATGGTCGTAGCTCGTTGGTTCATCATAGAATTTGGGAGATTGTTTTTATCAATATTTTGTTAAACTACTGGCAAGGCATCGTGTGACCTCATCACCTCTACATCAGCGTGATGATCGGGGAGATCGAAGGGGGGTTGGAGAGAATACTCTCAGGAGCTGGTTGTGAGTTGTTGGTTGTAAGAGGTATTGTTTGTTTTCTATCTTGATAATGTAGAATCAACTGTACACTCTTAGACTCGTAGGCTCGTAGACTCGTAGGCTTGTAGACTCGTAAGCTTGTAGACTTGTAAGCTTGTAGACTCGTAGACTCGCAGACTCGTGGACTCGCAGACTCTTGAACTCGAAGACTCGTAGCCTAAACTCATAAACTTGTAAACTCGTTCTTCTTGCTGTATACTCGCTTGTGGCTACATGATCGTAGAATTGTAGTTTCCTGATGGCGTAGAATCAACTGTAGAACTGTAGCTGATATTGGTTACAGTCTCGCCTGCTTTTGTAGAAATTCGCTGTAGACCTGAAGCTAATCTTGGTCAGAGTCTCGCCTGCTTTTATAGAAATTCACTGTTGATTCGTAGACGAGGTTCGAACTTTCGCTGCCACCATATCTTGCAGATGTAGAAACTTCACAGCCTCTAGTAGTGTGTTTTGTAGATCAGTTATACATACAGGGAGTCCCTGGAGTTATGTCAAAAACTTTGGGAAATGACAGATGAGGGAATTCTAAGCAAATAATTTTATATGAACATGTGTCCAAATCTCAACCGTTACTGAGCTACAGTTACTGATGACCTTATGGGCGAAAATGGTCTCCTTCATAATTCGCCCGTTAGGTCATCAGTAACTGTAGCTCCGTAACGGTTGGGATTTGGACACATGTTCATATAGCATTTTTTTCTTAGAATTCCCTCCTCTATCATTTCCCAAAGTTTTTAACTTAACTCTCGGGACACCCTGTATATTAGACTCGTGGACGAGCGGTTGTTATACGTGAGTAGTTTTGTAAGTAGATAATCTTTGTTCCCATTGTCATGCAATGACAGAAGAGGTAAATATTAGTATGGGACTATTTTTATTTGGCTTGGAAATTTTAACAAAGTCTCTCACACACGAGTGAAGTATAGAGTCCCGCTGTTACCTGCCCGATGTCTCACTCTGTCTATCTCTGCCACCCTCTTGACCCTGTTGCTAGCCTCTTTCTCCGCAGTACCTGTCGGTTCTATGGCTAGCCCCTTTTTGATCTCTGAATCCTACATTCTTCTTTAGCAGGGGTCGTGTCACGTGGGCTATACTGTCGTGGAAGCTTCTAGAACTCTGTATGTCTGTGTGTATGTACTGCTTCAGGTGCACTTCTAGCATTCCTTCACTTTAGCATTGCAAGCTCGTTTCCATTTTGGTTGATTCTTGCTGATACACTTAATATCTCACACCCTGGCTTGTTGCTTCTATCTATCTATCTATCTATGAGCTGTATTATTGTAATATGGAGTCCTGATATATGGAAGAATTATTATAGTGAAGGACGAGATTAGAAATCCTACTGAATGACGAACAGGGTGGCTTTAGGAGTGGCAGAGGATATGTTGATCAAATATTTGCAGTAAGACAGAGTGAATAAGGCGTGCAAGAAGAACTATAAGGTGTTTATGGCATTTATGGATCTGGAAAAAGCATACAACAAAGACGACGGAGAATTTGTAGAAAGGTTTGCTCATGCATGGTGTAGATGGTAAGCTGCTAGGTGCCGTCAAGAGTTTTCATGATGGTAATGAGGCATGTGTAAGGCTAAATGGGCATCTGAGAGATTGGTTCACGATGAATGTGGGCGTGCGACAAGGTTGTGTGAAGAGTCCATGGTTGTTCAATACATATACGTGTGGGGTGATGAGAGAAGTAAAAACACGAGCAATAGAGAGAGGGATGGCGTTGGTGGTGTAGGGTGATCAATGGAATCTCTCAAATTTGTTGTATGGTGATGATGAAGTGCTATTTGCAATTACCGGACAAGAACTTGGTAGACTAGTGCAGAGTTTTGCTGATGTCTGTCAGCGTCGTGGCTTGAAAGTAAATGTAGAAAGAGTAAAGTGATGATTACTGGGAGGGAATGTGACTCCCAGTGTGATGTTACAGTGAATGGAGAGAAACTGGAATTGGTGAAAGGGTTCAAATACCTGGGTACAGTGATAGAAAAGAGAGAAAAGTGTGCAAGATAAGTTGAAAGTAGATTGACACAAGGAATGAAAGTAGCCGGTGCTATGAAGGCCTTGAAAAAAACAGAGGCTTGAGTGTTGCAGCTGCACGGGGCTTATATGAAGAAGTGTTAGTGTCAACTTTAATACACTGATGTGAGATTATGGTGTGGCACGAAAATGAAAAGTCAAGAGTAACAGCAGAGGAGCTGGGACTGGTGAGGAATGTATGTGAACTACAGAGAGTGGGTAGGATGCAGAATAATGTGAAACATGAATGAAGCGGAATGAAGAAGTCTTTGGACACCAAAATCGAAGAGAGTATACTGATGTGATATGGTAATGTGGAGAGAATGGATGACAATGGAGTGGTAAAAAGGGTGTATCTCAGCGAATTTAAAGGGGGGAGGAAGTGAGCTAGGCCAAAAAGATGGTGGAGGGATATGGTGGATGAGTGTGTGAGGATGGGAGGTATGGAAGTTGATGAGGCAAAGCCACTGAAGAAGACAGAGCTGGCTGGATGAATTTTGTGTGAAGTGCATAACCAGGGATTTGGCACCGCTTTTTAACGTGACAGGGTTAGGACTGACTGTATCAGATAAGTATATGTGAAGCTGTAGAACATGGTGAAAGTTTATTTGGCCAGTCTCATGGAGCCAGGATTATGTGGGCTTTAATGGTGAGTGAATGGAAACCTGGTCGATTGAACTAGGCACACCTTCGCTGTCTGGATGTTGCTACTCCTCACCCTGCCCTGGGGTGGGAAATGAGGTCCGTATGCTGATGATATATATATATATATCATCATCATCAGCCGTTGAGGTCCACTGCAGGACCGGCCTATCCCTACCTAAGCAGGGATGATACAAGCCAATGTATCTCTACCCAGTGGCTTAGGCTGTCTGGCAGAGACTGTATGTAGGGTGAGAAGTGCTTGTAAATGTAATTGTAGTGTTGTAGTGGCTTTGGATGCGTGTGTAGTCTGTGAACCAAGTGTAATCGGCCCGCCTTAACCCTAGAACACAAACCTTGGGTCTGACACACCCACCCCAATGGTGTTCACGTGATCACTCCGTGTGTATGGGTGCTGGCGCACTGGCCCCCCCAGTACCCTCCTCCCTTGTGTTGCTCTTGTAGAGGAAGGTCATATCTGTCTACTATCTCCTTATCTTTTTTCACTAGACCTGTTTTGGGTCTCACAGACCCAACGTTTGCCTTACCGTACATATGTTTTGTTGAATGGTGGTGTGATTAACTCCCGGGTTATACACAGCACAAACCTGCAAAGGGCAGGTGGCAAGGCTTTGAACAGGTGGCGTTACATGCAGCACTTGGCAAGGGCTTTCATCCATCCCTGGGCACAGCATAGGCTAAGAAGTCCCAACCTTCTACGAAACCTGAAAACACTCATCACGGACGTCTGTAAGCTCCCCACACCAGCCAGTGCTGTTACTGTATGAGGGTCAGTGGTTGCAGAGAGAAATCATCCTCCAAGGTGCTGCAAGCACTGCCCTGTATCCAAAGACAGGAAGACTCACTTCCGGTGCCTGAGGTGTGAGACTCCTGTCTGCCAGAGCCACTACTATTCTCTCTGTGTCGACTGTGGAGAATCCGAGGTAAGTGGTCTGCAAAACATGTAAATAAATAAAACCAAGGGAGGAATAAACATCATTTATTGTTCATTTACAGTGGTAAAAAAATAAATAAATAAATAAAAAAATAAAAAAATAAATAAATAAAAAAATAAATAAATAAAATTGTGCTGGAAAGCAAGGAGTATATAGCCTTAGGAAGGATTAAATGTCAGGTGGTGTGCATTTACAGGGGTACATAACTAAAAAAAAAAAATATTATTTCATGTACATCAATTTTTTACTCTAAAAATTACACCTTTTTTGTCTATCTCCATTACAGTAAGCTGTTGTGCCAGAGGGTTATGGCTGCCCATGCTGATACTCCAGGGATCTGGGAGAGTGTCTGCATAAGGACACCTCTTTTTCTTTCATCGTTCAGGAGCACCATGTCTTCATTTAAAAACTTTTCTAATTTTTTGAGAATTTCGTAGTTTTTTTAAGTCGCCCCTGAAGCATTGAAATTTTCTTTTGATACTGTTATTTGTATACGAATCATAATCTACAATGCTTAAATTTTCTTCCTTTATTTTTGGATTTAATAAATTTTGAGTATAAATACTTTATTTTAATTTTCCAAAACTGGGTTTCTCACACCCAACGTTTGTGTCACCGTCACACTTTAGGACGTTTGTGTTCTAGGGTTAAGCCGATTGGGTGCAACCATACTAGTATGCGACACTGGTTCAACCACAGCACCCCTTATGTCCGCCAAAGTAGCAAGTGGCTCGGTGAACGATTCCTAAAGTTTTTACAACTCTGGCGGGAGGCGAACCCTCGTCCACCAGCATGCGAAACGCACACTTTACCACTGTACCACAGAGGCTCCTAATATATATATATATATATATATATATATATATATATATATATATAACTCATTGGATCCCAGAGTTGCTGGGCGAGGCACTGTTCCGGGAGGATCCTAAACGTACCACCCTCCGCCTATCGGCTCATAGTCGCGAAGCCTATAGGTCCCTACCCTGGGGTTCCCTGCTTTATTAAGATCTGAAAAATCCCAGTTCTGTCCAATACTAGAGACACTGGGTTTCAATGGGATATATATATCTATATCTATGTATGTATGTATGTATGTATGTATGTATGTATCTATCTCTCTCTCTCTCTCTCTCTCTCTCTCTCTCTCTATATATATATATATATATATATATATATATACGTGTGTGTGTGTGTGTGTGTAAAATTCACAGAGTCGGTCAGGATCACTTGATGGTCGTGATCGGCAGCTTTTACCCTCCTGGAAGAGAGCTGAGAGCTCATATAGTCCGATCTAAGGGCAAGGCTGTGACCTTCACACACACACACACACACACACCCGTCCCCTTGCTCAAGGGGGACAGTAACCACCCACTTCGTCAGTGACACTTTTAGCACCCTAAGCGAGGCACGAACTCCCGTCTACCAGATGGCAAACGAGAACGCTACCACTGAGCCAGCAAGCGGTGTGTGTGTGTGTATGTGTGTGGTGTGTGTGTGTGTGTGTGTGTGTGTGTGTGTGTGTGTGTGTGTGTGTGTGTTGTGTGTGTATGTGTATGGGTGTGTGGCGGGCGGGGACACAATCTGGCCGCACAATGGGGTGGAACTACTACTCTGCGACCAGGTTGTGTT
This sequence comes from Coenobita brevimanus, assembly GCF_032717465.1. Taxonomy (NCBI): domain Eukaryota; kingdom Metazoa; phylum Arthropoda; class Malacostraca; order Decapoda; family Coenobitidae; genus Coenobita; species Coenobita brevimanus. Next base: position 27,811,346 of record NC_137065.1, read on the forward strand.
AGGAAGCATTCTGCCACCGTATTCCCTGCATGTCGTAAAAGTCGACTAAAAGGGGTGGGATGAGGAGACTAGGGACCCCCTCCTCTGCTTTTTAGTTCCTAAAAAGAGACAGGCCGTAGCAAGGGATGGGGGATTGAGTTATCCCCGTACCCTGAAGACTGGGTCTATGAATGTGCGTGGATGTAGTACGACTGAGGCTAAACGTGAGGAAATTGGGACAATGTTTGTGAGAAGAAAGTTGGATGTGTTAGCTTTGAGTGAAACAAAGATAAAAGGGAAAGGTGAGTCAAAGTTTGAAAATGTGAATGGAAGATTGTCAGGTGTTGATAGAGGGAGGGCAAGAGAAGGTGTGGCCTTGTTAGTAAGCCCAGAAGTGCAGCAGTGTGTGATTGAATGGAAGGAGATTTCATCGAGACTGATGTGGGTGAAAGCGAAGTTTGAACGTAAGTTGTGGGTATTTGTGAGAGCATATGGGCCTTGTAGTGAAAGGGATGAAGAAGAGAGGAAGTCTTTCTGGAATGATGTTGATGATTGTCTGCAGAGTTTGGGGGGAAAATGTGAATGTGGTAATGATGGAAGACCTGAATGCTAGAGTGGGAAATGTAGCAGTTGAAGGCGTAGTTGGTATGCATGGTGTGCCTGGAAGAAATGAAAATGGGGAACGAATGATAGGGAAGTATGTTGAGCGAGACATGGTGATTGGATATACTTTGTCTGAGAGGAAAGATATAAGTATGCATGGATGAGACAGGAGGGTGGAAGGGTTGTTTAATAGAGCATTGATGGACTATGTGGTTATGTCCAGGAATGTAATAGGAAGATTGGTTAATGTGAGAGTTTTGAGACTGGAGGGTGAAGGTATGTCTGGCCACTACCTGGAGGAGGGAAAGGTGAGAGTAGGTAAGAGATGGGTGAGAGCTAGGAGAGTTATGTGTGGCAGGGAGATTTTGAAAGTGACTGGGTTGGATAAAAGAAAGAGAATGGTAGAGTATCAGGAGAAATTGAAGGATAAGTGGAATGCAGGAGATGAAAACACGGACAGCTGCAGGTATGGATGGGTGTGCTGTGGAATGCCTGAAAGGTGGTGAAGCGACTATTGTTGACTGGTTAGTAAGATTGTTGAAAGTGTGCTTTGTGAAAGGTATGGTGCCAATTGACTGGGCAAGTGCTTGTGTGGTCCCGTTGTATAAAGGTAAAGGTGATAAGTATGGATGTACTAGCTTTAGGGGCATAAGTCTGTTGAGTATTGTAGGTAATGTTTATGGTAGTGTGGTAATTAAGATACTTAGAGACGGTACGGAGGGAGTGATTGATGATGAGCTGTGTGGCATTAGCAGAGGGAGGGGATGCGTGGATCAGGGATCTGCTGTGAGACTGGTGTGTGAAAAGTATTTAGCAAAAGGTAAGGATGTGTTTTAAGCGTTCATGGATTTAGAAAAAGCGAATGATAGAATTGTTAGGGAGGCTTTGTGGACTGTTTTAAGATTGTATGGACTTGATGGTAGGTTGCTAAAAGAAGTGAAAAGTTATGTAAATTGTAGAGCACGTGTCATAGTGGGAAGTACTGTGAGTGATTGGTTTCCCGTGAGAGTGGGGCTGCGACAGGGATATGTGGTGTCGCCTTGGTTGTTTATTATTTATATGGATGGTGTTGTAAGGGAGGTGAATGAAGGAGTTTTAGGTGGAGGTCTGAGTCTGGTGAATGTTGATGGTGGAGAGTGGAATCTGAATCAGTTGCTGTTTGCAGATGATACTGCACAGGTGGCTGATTCAGAGGAGGGATTGAGACAGTTGGTAGAGGAGTTTGGAAGGTTGTGTGAAAGGAGGAAATTGAAAGTAAATGAGAATATGAGTAAAGTGATGAAGTGTAAGAGGTTGGTAGATGGTAAGAGGATGAATATAGTTTTGATTGGTGAGTTGCTTGAGGAGGTAGGGTGTTTTAAATATTTAAGGTCACATGTTGCTGTGGATGGAAGAATAGATGCAGAAGCGAAGTTTAGAATGAATGAAGTAGGAAAGGGGCTGGGAGAAATGAAAAAAGTGTTTAGATGTCGTTCACTTAGATTGGATGTATAGAGAAAGGTGTATGAGGGTGTTGTGGTACCGACTGAATTATATGGGACGGCTGTAATATGGAATATGGGTGTAACAGGGAGGAAAAGTTTGAATGTAATGGAGATGAGGTGTTTGAGGAGTATGTATAGAGTGACATGTATGGATAGAGTGAGAAATGAAGTGCAAAGGAGAACTGGAGTTGTGCGGGAGATTGCTGATCGAGTTGAGCAGAGGGTGTTGCGATGGATTGGTCATATGGAGAGAATGGATAATGAGCGACTGGTGAAAAAGATAACTAGGTCTGATGTGAGAGGTGTAAGGCTGAGAGGAAGACCCTGAATAGGATGGATGGACAGTGTGAAGAGAGCTTTCAACGCGAGGGAGATGTCTGTTGAGCAAAGAAGAGAGGCTGTGCATGATAGGAATGATTGGAGGGAAATTGTGAATGAATAAATGATGGTGCAGCCCTGAGGGGATATTCTCCGGCATTTGGTCTGATCAGCTGATCAGGTCAGGTGCAAGGAAGGGGATGGGTCCATTATGATGTGGCAGGGGTAAACCAGCTCCGCTGTCGGGCCCTGCTGCGGATGTCATTGATTACAATGCGTAGTTCACCCTCGTGCAGTGTGGTGCGGTGAGGATCTGTCCCTTCTCCCCATTGGGCTAAGATGCAAATGAATGTGTTTGAGTGGATGAGTAAATTGCGAGTGTGTCGTCCTGTCTTGGCTACCTCTCTTTCCCTGGGGGAAGCAGCCTAGGTGTATATATATATAGATAGATAGATAGATAGATACATACATACATACATACGTACATACATACATACATATTCATCATCACCATCACCGTCATTGTCAGCAGCAGCAATTGCAAGCCCAATGGTGAACAAAGGCCTCCCCCATCCTTCTCCACTAATTCCTTGGCTGAGCCTGTTTCTGCGACGTTTTACTTTCAAACTTCTCTATCCCATCTATCCACCTCCTTTCTGGCTTTTGTCTGCTATGCTTGCAATCTCTTGCAGCCCAGTCAGTCAGCCTCTTGCTCCATCGGATATCTCTTATTTTTGCTTCATGACCTGCCCACCTCCATTCCCTTATTCTTGCTACATGATCTGTCCATCTCAAGTCCTGTTCTTTTATAAACTTTTATAATGTCTCTGACTTTAGTCTGCTCGCTCACCCAAGTTTATCACCATACGTCATAGCTGGGATTATACATTTGTTATATACTTTTCGTTTCTTACATACTGCCAAGCTACTCTCCATGATGACTCTTTGTTAAATGAAAGTTTCCTAAACAGTTGTAATGAATCTTTTTATTTCGCTATCACGAGCTTTCGTTATTTTTAGTATTTGCTCCAAGTAGTAACACTTCTCGACTTCTTCAAGAATTTTTTCACTTTGATAACGTTCTTTTCTGTATTTGGATGAAACATTTTTTTTGCTCTGGTTCATCTTTATCCCTACTGTGAGACTTTCTCTGTTTGGGTAATTTAACATTTCTTGCAATGTCTCTGCTGTTTCAGAGATTAGGCCAGTGTCATCTGCAAATCTTAAATGGTTAGGTATTTCCCATCTATGTATCTAAGTATGGTGAAGGTACTCTCAAAGAAGAGGGAGGCTCCTTTCACACTATCCAGTTTCTCGCCGTGGCCATACACGGTCCGGTGTCAGAGGTTACCTCCGACGTGGACCATGCCTAGACACTGGTCACCTGTATGTCCCCTGCAACAGATGGCAATGGATCGCAGGCAGCGTCTGCAAGCCCTGTACCTATTATATTTACGGAAAAAAAGAAGATGGCAAGTCGGAATCCACTCGATACACCCTCTTAATGAACAGAGACACACTGGGAGCATTTGTTGTACTATATGAGAACTGATAAGGGATGATGCAAAATTTTGTAACTATTTTTGCATGTCTATGAACAGCTTTGATGAACTTCTACAGTGCTTACATATGTGCCTATAACACGAGAACACCAAAATGAGAGACTCTATTCCACCTGTACCGAGATTAGCAGTTACCATCAGGTAAGATAAATATGAAGCGTACAAAAATAATGTTTTTAAATAGTTGTACATGACGGCTGTACATTGGCATGGAATATAAACATAAGTTGCTGGTCAAATATCGACTCTTGTAGTCGTCCAGAGTTTTGTCCCATATAACTTGCCTTTCCTCAACGAGAGATATCAGATGATCGATGCCTATTTCGTCACTTTCCATACTGATGGTGATAATTAATAAAACTGTTCAGTCCAGATATTTCCCACATGTACTACCTACAAAGGATAGTGCAGGACTGACTGAGTGGCAGCAGTGCGCAGACGCAGCAAACTGCCGTGTAGTGTGAAAGAAGCCATATGCAAGCCTAGTCAACTGCCTTCATCTGGTCACGTGGCTAAGCACGGGGCCAGAGGGAGGCAGTGTGTCACTGTGAGGGCATCCGGTGCTGGACCGGCAGATTCGCCGTGTTCGTACCGTGTAAAGGACTCCATTGGAACATTCATTTGACTGAAGTTCACGGCGCCGGACCATGTACGGCCACGGCGAGAAACCAGATAGTGTGAAAGGAGCGGGAGGGTAGGCATGTGCGATATGCCACAAGGGCTTGGGAAACAGTTCCATCCTGTGCAGTGTTTGTGATAAGTGGGTGCCTAAGAGACGTAGTAGTATTAGAGGTAACCTGCGAGGTATTACTGATAATGTGTGCGGTGTAGCATGTGGAACACGTGGACAATACCAGGAGTGAAAGGATTGATCTTGCTGGTGAGTCTCTTGAGTGTGTGTGGAGGAGTTTTGTTATTTGGGAGACATGTTATGTGCTGGAGGTGGTGCTAGGATGAGTAGTAGTTGAAAGACTTTCAGGGGGCTGTAGCCTCTCCCTTCATGCTAAGCGATGTTTGTATGCAGCTTGTGTTAGGAGCGTAATGCTGTATGTTAGTGAGACCTGGGCAGTAAAGGAAGAGGATATTCGCAGGATCAAACATACAGAAACAACAATGATATGTGAGTGTGCAGTGTGTTCCTGAGTGCTAGGCCTGGGGGGGGGGGGCTAACTTTATGATGGGAGAGTTGAGAGGTAAGATGGGATTGGAGTGTATTGGTGTTGTGATGAGGAAGAGTAGAGTGAGAGGGTTTAGGCATGTGGGGAGGTTGGGGAATGATAATTGGGTGCAGAAAGTGATAAGTGATAACGTTAGGGGTAGGGTTGCGAGATGTAGACAGAAGACCTGGGATGAGGTCATTGAGCGTGACCTCAGGGATGGGCGACTGGAAAGGAAAACAGCCAAAAATCGAGCAGCATGAAGAGCTGCTGTTAGGTGACCAAAGCCGACGCATGCAAGCATATTGGGGCCTTTAAAAACAAAACGAAATGAAACAATGTTTATTCCTTTGTTCTCCCAGTCTAGCTTTCTGAAAATACTTTCTAGGCATGCTGTACATAATTTGGGTGATACTGTATCTCCCTGATGAACACCCTTCTCAGTCTTAATTTTTTCAGTCTTTATATTGTAATTAAACTAGCAGTTCCCTCTTTAAATAAGTTTTCCAGCAGGTTTATAATGTTCTCATTTACATCCTGTTCCCGCAATAAATTTATAATCAACCCATTGACTCACGATAAGTTTCAATAAGTTTCACGTTCCACGACACATCGGCTTTCTCCCCACCAAATCCATCATTTTATGAGAAACACAGTATATTTCACCACTACAAGTACATACACGTGTTCCATAAGTCACGTTGTGTTTCGGTACCTTTGTGCTAACTCAGGTGTACGAGATGCTCTCTGTCTTACAAGCACATGGTTCACTCTTTCATTTTCTTTTCACATTACACATAAACATACCTATCAATTTATATGAAACACAGTACATTTCACCATTACAGGTACATACATATCTTCTGTAACTCACGTAGGTGGCCCTTGCCTGTGCGCTAAGGTGTAGCAGACGATGTCTTTCCTTATAAGTACACAGTGCACAGTTTATGCTTTTAATTCACATGAGACATAACCAAATCCATCATTTTATGAGAAATACAGTATATTTCACCACTACAAGTAAATGCACGTGTTCCGTAAGTCACGTTGAGTTTTGCTACCTTTGTGCTACCTGAGGTGTACGAGACGCTGTCTTTCTTATGATCACGTGGTTCACTTTCATTTTCTTTTCACATTCCACATAAACATATTTATCATTTTATGAGATACACAGTATATTTCACCAATAAAAATGTACATACTCGTGTTCCATGTATCACGTTGGGTTTCGCTACCTTTGTGCTACCTCAGGTGTCTGTCTTTCTTATGATCACGTGGTTCACTTTCATTTTCTTTTCACATTCCACATAAACATATTTATCATTTATGAGATACACAGTATATTTCACCAATAAAAATGTACATATACGTGTTCCATGCATCACGTTGGGTTTCGCTACCTTTGTGCTACCTCAGGTGTACGAGACGTTGTCTCTCTTACGATCACATGGTTCATTTTCATTTCTTTTCACATTACACATAAACAAATTTATCAGTTTAGAAGATACACAGTATATTTCACCACTTATAAAAGTACATGCACATGTTCCGTATGTCAAATTCCATTTCACAACCTTTGTGCTAACTCAGGTGTACAAGACGGTGTCTTTCTTACGAGCACGTGGTTCACTTTCATTTCCTTTTCACATTACACATAACCAAATCTATCAATTTATAAGAAACACAATACATTGCACTATCACAAGTACATGCATGTCTTCTGTAAGTCACGGAGGTGGCCCTTACCTGTGCACCAAGGTGTAGCAGACAATGTCATTCCTTACGAGAACAGGCAGCACTGTTTACGTGATTTGTTCACATGAGACATAACAAAATCCATCATTTTATGAGAAACAGTATATTTCACCACAACAGTACATGAACATGCTCTGTACGTCATATCTGGAATGCCTAAGGTATGGAAGACGATATTTTCTGAGGGGCACGTGGTGCAATGTATTTGTTCTTCCACACAAGCATACGATAAACATATCACTGTAACACTCAGGCGTTATTTCACACAAGAAGCATACAGAATAAATATAACAATATAATAAAATGAAATATCTTTATAAACCTCCTCTACTTTATCCCCTCATGCTCTAAGGTGTATGTGACTCATGTCCTAGCCAATATTTTATCATGTACACTCGTTACACTGTACTCCTATTTATTGCACAATAATACTATCCACCATATATCAGCCTAAAACAATTATTTCAGCAACACCTTGCCAATTATTCTGTTCATGACAACGCTGTGTTGTAAGATGGTTTCCCGCCTCCCCCTAAAGCTGCTGCACGTTTCACGATGTCCTTGCTCACTAGCCATTGCACACTGTATTCATATGATTCACTATCACTATTGTTCAGTGGTTGAATACTCACATTTGGTGCAGGGTAGAGGCAGTGTAGTGGTTGGGCCACGGCAAAAAACAGGTAGCACAGTCTTCGTTCGGCCAACGGCTGATAACGGCCAGGAGTGATTCACAAAAATCTAATTTCCTATTGCAAACACCAAATCCAATCACAACAGTGCCCCAAAAGTAAACACTAGTGCTATTGGTATAGTGAAATATGACACGAACCTTGGATGGGGTAAATAGAGGAGAATTTAAAGGGACACCCTATGCACTACCTTCTCCATTGACAGTCGGTGTGGTACTAATCAACCTGTCCGTGCTACCGGGCATCTTGGTACCCACAGTTGCTAAATCATTACTTTTGGCAAGCGGCAGGGAAGCTATGACGCTTCCAAAAATGACGCCAATCGGCCAAAAACTTATTTCCTGGCAAAGGTTTTTATGCTTTTATGATGCCAAATGTGTCAATGCGTATTTACACAACCACACCCTATTGACGCCTAACGTGTCATCGTGTACGAAGGGGTTAATGTTTTTCACTGAGTCGAATGCCTTTTCGTGGCTTATTATATATTATACATTATTTATAATCTGCAGTTTTCTCATTTAGGTGATTCATTGTATTTACATGCTCAATAGTCGAATACCGGCTTCGGAGTCCTGCCTGCTTGCGAGGTTGGTTTTCTTCTAAATTTCTTATTCTGTTTGTATGGACTTTAGTGAAGAGTTTGCAAAAACTGGTATTATGCTAATAGGTCAATGGCTACAGAGATCTGAATTGCTTTTCTATTTAAGCAAAAAACTATTGCATTACACCATGTTTTTGGAATTTTGTTTTTCTATTTCCACTAAATAAGTGGGCAAGCCTGTTTTGTACATTTACTCCTACATCCGACAGTAAATCTGCTACTATTCCAGCTTCTCTTGGGGCCTATCATCTTTTCATACTTTTATAAATGTTCACTTCATCTAGTGTTACCTCAGGTTTTTCACTTGTGGCAACTGAAAAGTTAGTTATTGGTTCTAATGTAACTGATAGATGCGGTTGTTTGTAAAATTCTTCAACTCTCTCCACCATCCTATTTCCATTCAATGACTTCACTATTTTTGTCTTTCAGTGATATGATTTCCTAGTGACATTTTACTTCAGACGAGTTTCAAACTGATTCTTTTGTTTATCTGATCCATGTCTCTTTTTCGTTTTTCTTCTCTCTGTCTCTCGTTGATAAGCTTATTTAATTATGCTTTTTCTATATCTCATCTTTCATTGTTTTTACTTTCATCTCCTCCTCTTTTCATGAGTTTGAGGGTCATTTTAAAATACTTGTTGACTTTGGTTATAATAGCTTTCCCTATTACTTCCACTGTTTATCTTAACATTTTTGTTAGTCTGTCATTCAACTCATCAGCATCACACTCAGCATAACTTAGGGCCTGAAATCTCTTTGTTATTTGTAACTGAAAGGCTGCTATGTTTTTGCATTCTTTTATTGGGCATTTCTTTTATTATTTCTAATCCGCTTCTTTCTTTCACTTCTGAAACTGAATCTGGCTGTGCAACCAATCATTCTGTCACTTCCTATATTTATTGATAAGCGTGACATTTATGATTGTGTTATTCCTATCTGCTACAGTGAAGTCGAATTCATTCTTTACTTCTCCATTTAGATGTCTCCAGTTAATCTTCTCCATGTTCTTTTCTGAAAGAATGTGTTCATTATTCTCATGTTATACAGTTCAGCAACATTTACCATCATTATACATGTCTTTCTTTTCTTCTACTCTGAAAAGATTGAGAACCATGTATGGGAAACATACATGGTTCTCCATCTTTCGAATTGTCCACCTTTGTACTGAAGTCCCCAATGGATGTAGTATATCAAGTCGTTTTTTTTTTTTCTTCCATAATAAGGGAGATGTTTCTGTTTCTTCACGTCAGCTTTGAGAAGTTGGTGTTAATATTTGTAGTACTTTCAAGGTGTATCTTTTGTCTAATCTAATTACAATCCACGCTACTCTAATACACTGCTGAATTTAACAACGTTTTCTCCAAGATTTCTCTTAATTAGAAGTCCTACATCACTAGCCCTTTCATTTTGCCTTCCTTTGTATTAAAATAGGGAGTTGCTGTCGTGGAGCTGAATTAATTGTTCTTGTTTAAGGTGGACCTCATTTACACCTACAATATCCCAACCAATATTTTTAAATCAGTGATTAAGCTATCAAGTTTGTAATCTGCTGCGAGGCTTCTTAACCCTTGATAGGTAATCTTATTTTATGATACACAATAGGTCATCATGGGTTCAGGAGACTCAGCTCATGAAAATTAGATAAAACTGCATATTTACACAATTTTGTTTAACTGACAGAGGACCAAAATGTAATGCATACAGGACATCATATCCAACAATGAAGGGAAAATTTTTATATTTGATAATTTAAAAAGGTAAATGAAGAAATGTTCTCAAAATCTTCTGAGCAAACAAGATTGCATTTTTAGTCCACCTCTGTGTGCAAATGGTTTATTATAAATAGGATATCAGTCTTTCAGATGAAAGGTTGACTTTACTACCGCTAGAGGATTATGATCATTAGGACACTTGGTACTTCAAGTCAGGTGGCCAAACTTGGCTATACTGTAAAGGTAATCATGGGTCTTGAAGACCCACATGTACCTAACAGGTAAATAAGTATTTAGAGTGGCGATAGCTACTTCGCTCACGACATCTGGGTACCAAATGCAGCTACACAAGATATTCAGGCTGTAGCACCCCTAAAACACTGTCAAAAAAAACAAAAGAAGTGGGTCTGTGAGACCCAGATTAGCTACCCAGAGTTAAATTGTATGTGTTTATCTTCATTGGTTTCAGTTTGTTTAATATGTTGGTCTCTGACCTGACGACGTAGTGCCTACTCACTTTCGGTGGCACACTGCCCGAAAGCACAAGAGGCAGTGCAGTTGGACCTTTAGTAGGTGATTATCCAACATGAACGTCCATGAAATCATTAACAGTAGAATTCGTGTTTAGCTGGGGTGATTGTTACAAATAATCTCACCCCCCTGCCACATACTTCCTGGAGAGATGTGATTTTTGCGCCATCTTATTCAGTTGATTCATTAAAGCCTTATTAATCAATAGGGGATGCCATGGCCCATGCCACATGGAAAGGTACCTCGTATCTGCAGGGACTTCCCCTTTCCTCCACCCTGGGATGTGCCAGGCAATCGAGGGATCCTGCCCATGGATATATACTGTATAAATATATATATATATATATAGAGAGAGAGAGAGAGAGAGAGAGAGAGAGAGAGAGAGACAGATAGATAGGTGGACAGAAAGATAGATAGATAGATAGACAGATAGATAGATAGATAGACAGAGAGACATATAGACAGTTAGATAGATATAAATAAAGATGTATGCATATATATATATATATATATATATATATATATATATATATATATATATATATATATATATATATATATATATATATATATATATATATATATATATATATATATATATATATATATATATATATATATATATATATATATGTATATATATATAGATAGATAGATAGATATATAGATAGATAGATAGGTGGACAGAAAGATAGATAGATAGACAGATAGACAGATAGATAGACAGATAAATAGATATAGATAAAGATGCAGGCATATATATATATATATATATATATATATATATATATATCATCTCATCAGCCGTTTGAGTGTCCACTGCAGGACCGGCCTATCCCGACCGAAGTGGGGACGATACAACCAATTATATCTCTACCAAGTGGCTTAGGCTGTCTGGTAGAGATTGCATGTAGGGTGGGAAGTGCTTCTAAGTGTTAATGTAGTGTTGGATTGGCTTTGGATGTGTGTGTAGTCTCTGTACCATGTGTAATCGGCCCACGCAAGCCGAGTGGATGCAAACATACTTTATAGTATGCGACACTGGTTCAACCACAGCACCCCTTATGTCCGCCAAGCAGTACGTGGCCAGAAGAACGCTCCCAAAGTTTATTTCCCTGGCGGGGTGCGAACCCTCGTTCTTCAGTGTATGAAAGCGCACACTTTACCACTGTACCACAGAAGCTATATATATATATATATATATATATATATATATATATATATATATATATATATATATATATATATATATATATATATTTACGGAACAGAGAAAGATAATGTACACTTTAAGTGAGAATACTAATAATCAATACTATCCTGTAAAGGTCCAGGTTCAAAACAAAATTGTTAGGTAAAATTACAAGTTAAAGTTTAATGCTCAAACTAACAACAAAAGATTCAGGACTCATAAGGATAATGTAATGGCAAAAAACAGGTTAAATATATGGTTGACTGCAATAGCCTCTATTAACACGAAATTAGCATGATTAAATTTATCTAAGTCGGCCCTGATAAATGAGAATACACTGGGTAATGCTCAGTTAATGCAAGATATATTATTACAGATACAAAATATTATCAAAAATGACTGACAATAAGAACCTTACATGAATTACAAAAAACGTTACTAGGCCTACGAATTAACACCTTATGCTATACAGTACAAGAAAAATGCAGTAACACTTATTCTCAAATTACACAGCTGCTGGATGGTTGGAGACTTCCTGAGCACTCACAATAATAACTGTACAGGGGAGGACAGAGATGTGAACAAAATGAGTAGATCAAAGTGGCAATTAATGTAGAGACTGAGCTCATTATATAGGGGCCAGCAGAGCTTGATACAACTTGTAAGAAGGACGTGCAAATGAAGCCTTGGGGACGAAGAGTTGACAATCCTGCTCTGAACAACAGAAAGAACGACTTACTCTACTATAACGGTAGAAGGGAGGACTGAGGCTGAACACGCTCGTGATCAAACATGCAACATACTGTGCGTTAAAATTACACAAAGGATGATGAAATCCTAGGCTATATATCACCTCCCCACAAAGAAAAAGAAATTTACAAAGGAAATTTCTTATCACTCTAAAACTATCTAAAGTCTAGATAAGCAATCTGCAATAACATTTTCTTTCCCCTTGACATGTTGTATGTCTAATGAATACTCCTGAAGAAGTAGACTCCATCTTGTCAATCTCTGATTTTTGTCTTTAAACTTACTAAGGAATTTCAGTGGGTTATGATCGGAATAAATGACTATGGGGTCAAAACCAGAACACAAATAAAATGAAAAATGCTGTAAACCCAAAATCAAGTCCAAAAGCTCTTTCTCAATAGTTGAGTAGTTCTTTTGAGGTGGAGTGAACTTCTTACTGTAATAAGATACAGGGTGTTCAATACCCTGGTCATCCTCTTGCAGCAAAACAGCCCCAGCTCCTGTATCACTTGCATCAACAGCCATCTTAAAAGGCTTAGCAAAATTTGGAGTAGCGAGCACTGGCTGACTTAATAGGATAGCTTTAAGTTTGTTGAAAGAGGATTCACAGTTATCGGCCCAGACAAATTTAACTCCCTTTTTCAGTAGGTCTGTAAGTGGTGATACAAGAATAGAAAAGTTAAGAACAAATCTCCTGTAATAACCTACCATTCCCAAAAATCTTTGTAGCTCTATCCTACTTTTAGGTCTGGGAAGATCACTTATAACCTGAACCTTAGCTCCTGGTGGTGCAACATGTCCATCACCAATTACGTACCCAAGGTACTGAACTTTAGCTTGACCAAACTCACACTTTGATAAATTAGCTACAAGATTAGCCTGAACCAAACGCTCAAGAAATTTACTGACATGGCATAGGTGATCTTTCCAGTTGTCGCTGAAGATTAATACATCATCAGTATAAACAACACACCCTGCCAAACCCTCTGTTACAACATTCATGAGCTTCTGAAATGTGGCTGGTGCATTCTTCATACCATATGGCTTTACAGAACATGCAAAAGTCTTTCCTAGTGTTACAAAACCTGAGATCTACCTACCACGTTCAGTCATAGGTACTTGCCAGAATCCCTTTAACAAATCAAACTTACTTATGTACCTAGCCTTTCCGATCTTGTCTATGCAATCTTCCACGCGAGGGAGAGGGTAAGTGTCTGTTTTGGTTATCTGATTAACACGTCTGTAGTCAATGCAAAGCCGCTGTGACCCACCTGGCTTAGGGACTAGAGTGACAGGAGAACTCCACTCGCTCTGACAGGGCTCAATCATCTTGTGGTCCGACAGGTAGCCAAGCTCCTTCTGGATGAGAGGAACTTTCACTGGGTTCACACGGTAAGGAGGCAGTTTAATTGGCTTTGCGTCTCCAACATCGACATCATGCATCAACACAGTGGTTCTTCCTGGGATGGCTCGGAACACTTGCGGGTACTCCTGCAGTAATACCGAAAACTCCAGCCTTTCCTCGGGAGGTAGATGAAAAAGCTTAGTCTGGAGATCATTCATGATATCAGGATTCTTCCCCAAACTATCACTCAGGCTCATACTGCATGGGACAGCTTCACTTGCAGACTCGGGTGGAACAGCTACAGTGCAGACTGGATTATTTTCGTCCCGCCTGTGATATAACTTTAGCATGTTGATATGACATATTTGCTTGTTCTTTCTACGATCTGGTGTGGCGATGACATAGTTGACATCACTGAGTTTCTTCTCCACGAAATAAGGAGCACTAAACTTGGCTTGAAGAGGTTGCCCATGAACTGTAGCAGAATCAAAACCTGATCTCCTGGCTGAAAGTGGCGTAACCTGGACTTCTTATCATACCAAGTCTTCATCTTCTCCTGAGCAGCTCCTAAATTCTCTCTCGCCAGCTGTAAAGCAGTGGACAGCCGTTCTTTGAACTTCATCACATACTCCAGCAGGTTGACGTCATCTTCCTCCGACAGCCAGCATTCCTTGAGTAACTTAAGGGGTCCTCTTACTTCATGGCCAAACAGTAGTTCAAAAGGTGAGAAGCCCAGTGATTCATTTGGAGATTCTCTTGCAGCAAACACAACGAATGGAAGACCTTTATCCCAATCTTTTTGATGTTCCAAACAGTATTTCTTGAGCATTGATTTGAGTGTTTGATGATATCTCTCCAACGCTCCTTGGGTCTGGGGATGGTAAGCTGAAGACGTGATCTGGGAGATGCCCAACTCTTTCAGAGACTGCTTGAAAACATTTGACATGAAATTACTTCCCCGGTCTGACTGTACCTCCTTGGGCAGACCAAACTTTGTGAAGAACCCTAGCATTTCCTTAACCACGTTCTTTGCTGAGATATTTCTAAGTGGAATAGCTTCAGGATAACGAGTAGCCATATCAATCAGGGTCAACACATAAGAAAATCCTGAAGAAGTCTTAGGAAGAGGGCCCACAATATCCACCAACACACGGGTGAATGGCGCCTCAAAAGGAGTAATGGGAACTAGAGGTGCAACCTTTTCGGTCTGATTACACTTCCCCACAACTTGACAGGTGTGACAAAACTTACAATACCAGGAAACATCCCTGAAGATACCGGGCCAGTAGAAGTGTTTCAAAATGCGTGCCACAGTCTTCCTCACTCCAAGGTGTCCTGCCAAACTGGAATCATGAGCCACTCTAATGATATCTTGCCTACAAACACGAGGGATGACAACTTGATGTACAACCTCCCATTCACAGTCGGCTGATGCTGTTGGGGGTCTCCACTTCCTCATAAGTACTCCTGACTTTATATAATAACAAGTAGAGGCACCGGCTGACTCTTCCTCGCTGCAAGCAGAGTTAGCAAGACCTTTCAACTCAGGGTCAGCAACCTGCAACTCAACCAACTCTTGACGAGACAAATTATCAACACTACTGGGTACTGCCTCATCTGGTGAGTGGTCCAAATTAGCAAGAAAAGTGTCAGCTAGGATAACATCATCATCATCATTATCCTCTAAATCACCAGTAACTTTAGACTTAGCCCTAGTGACAGCACATGCAGGGAACACATCAGGGACACCACAATCCTGGGCCACAGCCACTGGCTCACTAGACAACTGAGGAGCTGGACACACTTGACTTCCACCAATATCATTTCCAAGTAAGAAAGTTACACCTGACATTGGGAGTGTCTCAACCAACCCAACAATAACGGAACCAATAACAAAACCAGACTCTAAATTCACTCTCCACAGAGGGACAGAGAAGTAATTATTCCCTACACCTTGTAAGATTACAGTTTCATCAGAGGAATTAACATTAGAGCCTAGAACACTGGTCAGCATAAGGGATTGGCAAGCACCTGTATCACGATATATTTTAACTGATTTCCTGTCATTACTGTCCAGAGGACTGACAAAACCATCAGACAGGAAATTAGCACATGAACTCTTGAGAGTGTCACCCACGTTACTGCTCAAAAGAGGAGCTCCATCATGAGATTTTAAGTTACCCCTCAAAGCAGGTTCAGTTAACTCAGTTAAAGAACTATGGGAACTCTCAAGGGTGGACACTAGACCAATTGACTGAATATTTAAAGACTCCTTTTTGTTCACATCACGCTGTCTCCTGAAACATTTCTCCGTAGTATGACCAAGCTTACTACAATAAGTACATTTACTTTTCTGAAATCTAGAGGTGAAGCTGGTATTTACTTTCTGAGAAACATCATCTTTATTCTCTTTCCTGTTACCTGTACTCTGGGTAGAGGCAACGTACTAACTCTCAGCTTTCCTTTTTTCTTTAGAATATCTCTTGTGAGTGAGAACATATTCATCAGCTAAAACTGCAGCATCAGACAAATTATCTATTCTCTTCTCATCAAGATATAGGCTTACATCTTTATAAATACACCTCTTGAAGTCCTCCAGCAAAATCATCTGCTTAAATTTACCAAAATCAGAATCCACATTCTAAGAATTTAACCACTGCTCTAACAGATCTTCTTTGATTTTTGCATACTCAACATGGGATTGCTTATCTTGCTTGTAAGTTGTCCTAAATTTTACTCTATAAGCTTCAGGAACAAGCTCATAGGCCTTAAGAATCAAGCTCTTAACTACATCATAATTATCAGATTGATCCTGAGGCAAAGATGCATAAGTTACTTGAGCTTTACCGGTGAGAACAGTTTGAAGGAGTACTGGCCAATACTTTTTGGGCCAATTAAAACCTGTAGCTACCCTCTCAAACAACTGAAAATACTTTGTTAAATCAGATTCATTAAAAGGAGGGACAAGTTTAACATTTTTAGCCACATCAAAATCATCAGAGCTAGATGATCCAGTTCCACCTTGTTTCATGCGATACTCATGGTCTGCCTGAATCCTGGCAAGTTCAATTTGTGCCTGAGCCTGTACCTGGGCCTCTTGAATACGAGCATTTGCCTGAAATTCAGCCTCCTGAATACGAACCTGAGACTCCGCCTCCTTAGCCCGAGACTCCGCCTCCTTAGCCTGAGACTCAGCCTCCTTAGCACGTGCTTGAAATTCAGCCTCCTTAACACGAGCCTCATGCAGGGCTAGCTGTAACTTAGCTAATTCAATCTGCGTTTGCTCATTTGGAGGAGTTACATTAAACAAGCTTTTATTAATCATGCCAACAATTTGATCTTTAGAATGATGAGAGTGAACTTCAATTCCCAATTGTTGAGCAGCAAGCTTAAGTTCATTCTTTGTTCTGTTTTCTACATCACACACTGTTTGCACATTTGACAAAAAATCTTTGGCTTCATCAAGTGTAGTAATAGTAGACATCATGAATATATCACAGTCACAAAATATCAAGCAATATCCTTATGATAATATCCTGAATATCCTGATAAGAGGTCGCCAAATTTATGTTACGGAACAGAGAAAGATAATGTACACTTTAAGTGAGAATACTAATAATCACTACTGTCCCGTAAAGGTCCAGGTTCAAAACAAAAGAGTTAGTTAAATTACAAGTTAAAGTTTAATGCTCAAACTAACAACAAAACATTCAGGACTCATAAGGATAATGTAATGGCAAAAAACAGGTTAAATATATGGTTAACTGCAATAGCCTCTATAAACACGAAATTAGCATGAGTAAATTTATCTAAGTCAGCCCTGATAAATGAGAATACACTGGGTAATGCTCAGTTAATGCAAGATAAATTATTACAGATACAAAATATTATCAAAAATGACTGACAATAAGAACCTTACGAATTACAAAAAACGTTACTAGGCCTAAGAATTAACACCTTATGCTATGCAGTACAAGAATAATGCAATAACACTTATACTCAAATTACACAGCTGCTAGATGGTTGGAGATTTCCTGAGCACTCACAATAATAACTGTACAGGGGAGGACAGAGATGTGAACAAAATGAGGAGTAGATCTAAGTGGCAATTAATGTAGAGACTGAGCTCATTATATAGGGGCCAGCAGAGCTTGATACAACTTGTAAGAAGGACGCGCAAATGAAGCCTTGGGGACGAAGAGTTGACAATCCTGCTCTGAACAACAGAAAGAACGACTTACTCTACTATAACGGTAGAAGGGGGGACTAAGGCTGAACACGCTCGTGATCAAACATGCAGCACACTGTGTGTTAAAATTACACAAAGGATGATGAAATCATAGGCTATGTAACAATATATATATATATATATATATATATATATATATATATATATATATATATATATATATATATATATACACCTAAGCTCCTTCTCCCCAAAAGGGGGGGTACCCAAGACAGGACGACACACTGCCAATATACTCATCCACACTCACACATGTACTCGCATCTTAGACCCAAGGGGAGAAAGGATAGATCTAAGTCTACTAATACCAAGTCAGTTCACTTTCCATCAGGGCGTAGGGAGGCATGGCTTGTGTGTGACATTAGTTGGCCTAAGTAACAGAAAATGTATAAAACCCCAGACTCAAATTAAACATTTATAACAAAGGAAAACGAAGTAGGGAAAGAAATGCTTCCCTCACACCCCAACACGTTCCATCACAACCCGCACCTTCCCTCACACGTTTCATACACTTTCCCCACCGAACCGAAAAAAATGTGTCATGGTCTGAGTAGTGGAGCAAACATCCACCCTCCATCATGGTCAGGAGTCAGCTGAGCTGGTGTTTCGTGTTAGAGCCAGTCGACGTCACTCCGATGCTCAGCCCCCTGCGAAAGCTTGGAGCTGTTTTGGAAGGAAGTGAATCAACTTGGTATTAGTAGACTTAGGGATAGATCCTCTCCGCACCACACTGCACGAGAGTCAACTGTGCACTGCAATCAGCGACATCCATGGCGGAGCCCAACAGCAGAGCTGGTTTCCCCCTGCCACATCATAATGGATCCATCCCTTTACCCACACTTGACTTGATTAGCTGATCAGACCAAATGTAGGAAGTTTCAGAAAAGATCCTCATCATTCATCAGATGCAAGAGGCCAATTTTCTTCTCCCCAAGAGTCTTTGGAACAGGGAACACAGGGGGCTCCATAATGAAACATATGCACTATTCTTTCCTGTTGCGAGGACATTACAAACTATAATTTGGAAGTATTAACCTTTGAAAAAGCCCCGTCCCTGTTTTTAACGTTATTCATGCAAACTCCCGACAACAAAAATGTACTATAGAAATGTTGTTCCATTCAAGAGACAGAAGACTGGGAACGGCCACCCTTCTGTCTGACAGGCTGAATAAGAGCAGATATGTAATCGGGAGAAATGCATTTTGACAATAGTGTAAGAGTTTACCTATGCATGGTGTCCGCACGGAAGCAAACAATGAAATGTAACATAATGTATGAAACAAAATAATGAAAACAAACCCATTCTCTTCACTGATGTAGTTCTTATATTTATATCGCTATTTAAGACGGTTTTTTTCAGTTTTGGATTTTTTTTAAAAACTAAATACAGGCCTCAGTACTAACCGACTGTTTGATGTCCGATAAAATAAAGTGGGGCCAACAAAATTTAAAATAAGCGTCATCGGGTTTAAAAAGTTCAGTTCCTTTTCCCTCAAGTTAAATTAGCTCGATTTTTCGTTTTTTTTTTTTTTTCCCCTGCATCACGTACCTCACTGGCGGAACAAGAACACATAACTTATCTAGCCCCACCATATAACTGTGTTAATCTTTTGTTACAGCTCAGCACTGAATTAAGAGGTATCCTAATGTTCCGAGACTTTATACAAAGTGAGTATAATGAACCCATTTTCCATATTCACACTTACACGGTGATGACTATGACCAGCCGTGCTTGTAAATACATTAAAAACTACAAAGCACTCAGGGAGCTCATACCTCCGCCAATGTCGGATCCGGATCCGGATCCGCCCGATAGTTTAATCAATTTCATTCTTGGCCTCTAGCTCACCCTTCTACAAAATGTCCTTTTAAAAATTTATGGAGAACTCATATTGTGCAGGATACTTATTCTCCGGACCTGGATCCGCCCCAAAATTAATCAATTCTTTCGTGGCCCACGCCCCCTCCCCCTCCACAAAATTTCATTGAAATTCATTGAGAACTTTTGGAGGTATCGTGTGGAAAAACAAACAAGCAAACAGAAAAACACAGGTGAATATATAACCTCCTCCAACTTCGCAGGCAAAGGTAAAAAAAAAAATTACCAGGCGCCACTGGCAAAATTTTTATGGGATGAATTACGATGTATCTCACAGCTACATTAAACCTCTGTGGTTAATTAAACTGTCCTTCCGTTTTTTAGTGATTTCAAGGAATTTGTAATGATTAGATGAGTGCAGATATGGAAATTCTCTCTCTCTCTCTCTCTCTCTCTCTCTCTCATCATCTTCACGACCACACCAATACACCAACCCTGCATTACTATCACTACTGGACCCGCAATATCACCACAAGCACAGCAATACCACCATTACTCCAGTACGTACAAACACAAACACACCAACCATCATTATTCGAGTACTAACACAACCACACCAATACCACCATTATTCCAGTACTAACAGCCACACCAATACCACCATTACTCCAGCACTAACAAAACCACACAAATACCACCATTGCTCCAGTACTAACACAGCCACACCAATACCACCCTTACTCCAGTACTAACAACCACACCAACACCACCATTACTCCAGTACTAACACAACCATAAATCTTTAATGTCCAAACTGCCCTCTTACGGTTTCCATCCTTCTACTCGTATCTGTACCTTCATCTCTAGCTTCCTTTCTGGTCGTTCTATAGCCGTTGTAGACGGCCATCGTTCTCCTCCTAGATTTACCAACAGTGGTGTTCCTCAGGGCTCTGTCCTATCACCAACTCTCTTTCTTTTATTCACCAATGACCTTTCAAGCTGCACTTCTAACTCCATCCACTAGTATGCTGATGATTCCACCCTTCACCTTTCCATTCGGTTCCCGCAACGTCCATCTTAGCATGTACTTCAACTGACAAGGGATGAGGCTATGGGACACCTAATGTCTGACTTGGCTCGTATCTCTGACTGGGGTAAAAATAATCTGTTTTTTTTTAATGCATCAGTGACTCAGTTCTTACACCTATCAACCCGACAAAATCTTCCAGAGGTGTACCCACCAGTGTTTAATAGTATTCACCTTAATCCTGCATCGTCCTTGAACATGCTTGGGGTTTCATTCACTCGGGACTTATCTTGGAAAGATCATATTACATCTCTTGTAAAATCTGCTTCCAGGAGATTAGGTGTGCTAAGCCGACTCCGTTCCTTCTTTACCCCTGCACAGTTGTTGACTTTATACACGGGTTTTATCCGCCCCTGTATGGAGTACAACTCTTATGTGTGGGGAGGCTCCCCACATACAGCTCTTCTCAACAGGGTGGAGTCAAAGGCTTTTCGTCTCATCAACTGTCCTACTCTTACTGACTCCCTTCAACCTCTGTCTCTTCACCGCACTGTTGCATCTTTATCTCTTTTCTATCGGAACTTCAATTGTCACTGGTCCTCTGAACTTCCTGCTTGCATTCCTCCACCTTTACGACGGGCGCGTAGCACCCGTCTAGCGACAAACTCTCATCCCTTTTATGCCTTACTCTCTAATGCAAGAATTAACCGTTCCTCCCATTTCTTCATTTATGCAACAGGTCAACTCTGGAACTGTCTCCCTCTGTCTGTATTTCCTGCTTCCTATGATCTCCAGTCTTTCAGACGCAGTGTGTCCAGGCATCTCGAAATGATCGGATCTTGAATTTGGCTCTCTCTTGTATCTTGTTTTTCTCTTGGAAGGAACAGTTTGCGGGCTCGTGGCCTTTGGTTCCTTCTTCCTAGCATAAATTTTTTTTTTCACCATTACTCCAATACTAACACAACCACACCAGTACACCCAACAATACTTATACCTTCTTTATTCCACCACTAACATTACTGCATTAGAATTACCAGCGATGTCTTTAACCCAGCAACACCCTTCCATTCATAACAACAACCAGTACTACTGCTGTTATAAATATCACAGAGACATTATTACATCACTGCACAACCATATTATGAACGAAACTATAGACATATACCATAAATACGACTCAATCGTAACAACTACCATGCTTGACCATTACCACGGGGCCACCACCACCACTACCACACTTGACTACTTCCACCACTACTACACTTGACCACATCCACTATTACCACACTTGAGCACGTCCACCACTACCACCTTTGATCACAACCACCACCACCACACTTAGTCACAGCCACCACTACCGCACTTGACCACAACCGATGTTAACACACTTGACAACCAGAGGGGCACTAAGTTTAATGGAGCTCTCCGACAAGGCGAAAGTAATTTCCAAACCACTCATCAATTGGGTTAAGTTTTACCATCGTTAATTAGGGTTTCGCAAAATGTGTTTTCCGAAATCAGAATCTGTAAAACGAACCGGATCTGTCCCAAGAAATAATAGATTGTTTCCTGGGACATGGCCTATCTATTCACCAAATATGGTCCAATCTCTCTTTTAGTTGAGTAATCCTGCTAACAGACAAACAGATAAACAAGCAGGGGTGAAAACATGCTCTTCTTGTCGGAGAGAACAACCACCACAACAACACTTGGCCACAACCACCACTACCATATGACCACAACCACCTTAACCACACTACAACAACCACCACAACCACCCGACCACAACCACCACTACCACATTTGGCCACAGCCACACCTACCACACTTGGCCTTAGCCACCACTACCACACTTTGCCACTGAACCATTACCACACTTGGTCACATCCACCACTACCACACTTTGCCACTGAACCATTACCACACTTGGTCACATCCACCACTACCACACTTGATACAACCACCACAACCACAACAACCACACCACCACAGCCACCACAACCACACCACCACATCTGCCACAACCACACCACCACATCTGCCACAACCACACCATAACCAGCACTACCATACTTGAAAACAACCACCACTACCACACTCGCCCGAAACTACCAATACCACAGTTGACCAAAACCGACTCTACCACACTTGACCACAAACGACTCTACCACATTTGATCACAAAAACCACTACCATATTTGACCGCAGCCACCACTACCACACTTATACCACAACCACCTATGCCACCCTTGATCACAACTACTACTGTCCCACATATGCAATCACAGCTACAACAACTACAGCCATAAGTGTATCAAAACAACTATAATTACGGCAACCATACTTGAACGACGCCAGCCACAACCCATCCCTATCACGTTCATACAATAAGAATCACTGAAATATTTGCACATGCACCTACATCACATCCATACAACCACCACAACACCATCTATCACACTTACACAACTACACTCACCCCTGTCGTAAAATTAATAAATCAACGACCACAACAACAATTATCACATTTACACCACAATCTCCACAACCACAACAGTTATTACCACATTCATCCAACAACTATCAGAACCACCACTGCCACACTGAAATAAATATCATCACTGCCCCAACACTACAATATCGTTAAAACACAAGAGCTGCAGAAAACTCCAAATACGAGTATTATAGAGAGAACATACTGTATCCCAGGGTTGTTTCGTTATGTACTGGTCTTAAAAGTACTTAGTGAAAAAGATGAGATTGGATAAACCTGTGTATTTGAGCTCGGTCTTTATTTTTTTTATTTTTTTATTTATTTTTTTTGAGAGAAGAAGGAACCACAGGCTACAGTCTCACAAATTCTTCCCTCCAAGAGAAAACAAAACAGGGTAATAGAGAGTTAAATTCAAGATCCGTTCATTTCGAGATGCCTGGACAGATGTATAAAAGACTTAAGGTCATAGTTAGTAGGAAATACAGACAGAGGAAGACAGTCTCAGAGTTGACCTGCAGCTCACATGAAGGGCTGAGACTAACGGTTAACTCTTGCATTAGAGAGTTAGACAGAAATGGGATGTGTTTGCTGCTAGACTAGTGCTATGCTCCCACCGTAGGGGCGGAGGGATGCAAGCAGACAGATCAGAGAAGCGGTGACCACTGATGTAGCGATAGAAAAAAGATAAAGATGAAACAGTGCGGTGAAGAGATAGACAATTTTATTCTACACATGGGCTAATAAAACCCATGTATAAAGTCAACAACTGTGCGGAGGCAAAGAAGGGACGGAATCGGCTTAGGAAATCTAATCTCTTGGAAGCAGATTTCACAAAAGTGGTGAACTTCCCACGTTAAAGCCCGAGAGAATGAAACCCCAAGTATGTTCAAAGATGATGGTGGTCTGAGTTAGGTATTATAAAAATAGATGATACGTCTGTGGTAGATTTTGAAGGGGCGAAAAATGTAAGGACTGAGATTTTGATGCATTGAAAACAACAAGATTACTATTATCCCAATTAGAGATATGAGCCAAGTGAAACATGAAGTGTGACATAGCCTCATCTCATGTTTGTTGGAGAAACTGACGAGACGCACGCTGCGGGATGTAGGTGGAAAGGTGAAGGGTGGAGTCACCAACGTATGAGTGCTTAGGGGTAGATGTACACTTTAGAAGGCCAATGATTAATAGAAGGAAGAGAGTTGGTGATTGGACAGAGCCATGGGAAACACCACTACTGAAAGCCCTAGGAGAAGAACTGTGGCCGTCTGCAACAGCAGTAATGGAAAGACCAGAAAGGAAGCTGAAGACGAAGGCACAGAGAGAAGTATAGAAACCATAGGAAGGCAGTTTGGAAATTAAAGATTTATGTCAGACTCGACTGAAAGCATTTGAGGTGACAAGTGCAATGGCAAACCTTTCTGCAAGGTCCCAAAATAAGGATGAACAAGAGTCTGAAGGAAGATGAGAAGTTCGCTTGTGAAGCATTCCCACTGGAACCCATACTGACGGTTGGAAAGGTTATGATTGGAAATTGCTTTAATGATTTTAGAGATTATACTCAAAAACTTAAGAAATTTAAGATATTAAAGCAATTGGTCGAAAGTTAGATGGATGGGAATGAACAACCTTTTTTGGGACAGACTGAATGAAAGCAAATTTCCACCAAGGAAAACGTACAAATTAATAACGACGAAATACTTTACCTAGGCATGGTGTAAGCACAGAACCGCAGTTCTTGGGAACAACAGGAGGAACCCCATCAGGCCCACATACCTTGTTAGTATCGAGGCCAGTGATGGAAGACTTCACATCACTGAAAAAATTTTAATGTGTACCTCAAGGAAGTCCGAGGGGGGAAGTGACAGAGGAACAGCGCCGGAATCGTCTAAGGTGAAATTGGAGGAGAGAGTCTGGGTGAAGAGTTCTGATTTATCAGTAGAATAAACAGCTACTCAGTAATCAGAGAAGAAAAGAGGAGGGAAGGAAGACGAAGTAAAGTTGTTAGAAAGATTTTTGGCAACGAGCAAGAGAAATTGTGAATGAATAAGTTGTGACACGGTCCTGAGGGGATATTATCCCGCATTTGATCATCATGATATCAGCTCATCACGTAAGGTTCGGGTGAGGGGATGGGTACCTTAAGATAAGTAAAGCAGCTCTGTTGTCGGGCCCTGCTGCGGATGTCACTTATTGCACTGCGCAGTTGACCCTCGTGCGGTGTGATGCTGTGTGTGTGTGTGTGCGTGTGTGGATGAGTATATTGGAAGTGTGTCGTCCTGTTTCGATTACCCCCTTTTGGGGGGAGAAGCAGCCCAGGTATATAGAGATTTGTATTGGGCATTTTTTTAATTTCTGCAGAACTTTTATACTACTGTATAGTACCGTTACCACGTCACGTAGTGAATGTCTTTTTTATCATTGTTGTTTTTATTATTCTTAATGTCCCCAGACGGTAATTTTCTGACTAGGTGGGACTTTTCGCAAAAAGTGGTTAGATATAATCCGTATGTTAGGGCTCTCTTAAGTTGGATTACATCGCCTAAAGGTACGAAGAATAAACTATAAAACGAATCAGAACGGTTTAACGTACACTTAATTAAACTTTTCAATAAGAAAAGTTTTCCTTAGGTTAAACAGAATTGTTTAAGATAGGAAAATTGTTTTTAAAAAGAAGCAATCCAGTAAAAGGATAATCGCCTATCATTCGTCCAGCCGTCTGCCTTTCCTCTTTGATACCATTCCAATTAAACCTTTTGATTCAGAACATCCATCTTTATCCTTCCACGCCATTGCCACCAGGACTCGTTGTTATAAATCCAGTGTTTTCCCCTCTGGTACCTCCAAATATTTTTCCACTCCCTGTCCCCGCAGATCTTCCCCGCCCCTCTCAAATCCCCTCTCCTCACTCTACATTTCAATTACCTTTTCTTCTAACTCCTCCATCTTTCCCACTACCTAGCCCTTCCCTCCATTTCCTATATACCTTTCCCTTTGCTATAACTCTGTCCCTGTCAACCCATCATCTTTCCCTTTTCTGCGTCTGCCCCTCCATGTATTCATTACCCCTATTAAATCATTGTCCCATTCCTTCCATTGCTCGCGTTCTCCGCTTTCCTGTATTTTGTGCGTTGCTCTTAATAATTCTCAGAGCTCGTTCTATATTTTTGTTCTCTCTCTCACTCTCTCTTTCTCTCTCTCCTTTCTATAACTTGCCACTCATCTTACCCTCCCCCTTCCCGTTTCCTCCTTTATCCCACCACGCCTTTTACAGCTTACTCCTTCCCTCTCGTTCCCTTCATCCTCTCTATGAGTACAGTTTATGGGTGCTGTTACCCGTCTCAGTGAGCAGGACCTTAGGGTTATAGGGCCATGTTGTTACCAGCCGCGATAGCGAAGCTGGTATGGTTTTCAGTTTGTTTGTGTGTCTGTGTGTCTGTTAGCATGATAACTTTGCAACCGCTCGAGATGTCATCACAAAATTTTACAGGTGTATGGTAGGGAAAAAAATCGACCACGAGTTCGAAGTTGGTGAAAGTAGGTCAAGGTCTGTGTGTCTGTTACCACGATAACTTTACAACTGCTCAAGATATCATCACAAAATTTTACATGTGTGTAGCAGGGATGAATATCTCCTACGAGTTCGAAATCAGTGAAAGTAGGTTAAGGTCAAGGTCATATCCGAGCCGTGCTATATTTGTATCGGCTCGCGGCTGGTGTGATTCCTCCTTTAGGGGCCCTCTAATTATATATAAGAACGTGAAGGTGTAAGTAAGCCCTTAATTTTTTATAATCATCATTGGAACACCTGTAACTGTTAGGTGTGATTAGCCTGCATCCCACATTAGGGTGAGGAAGGCAACGTTAAAGATCAATCGCCCTCTATCTTCATTACATCAGAAATTATCGCTAAAAACTAGGGGGCTTCCCCACACTTTTACTCTCATTTATAATGCTACGGCCTACTAAATATAATTATATATATATATATATATATATATATATATATATATATATATATATATATATATATATATATATATACACTGTATCCCAAACCTCCCACCCCCACCCACACCTTATCTTCCCTCCCCTCCCATCATTCTCATTTCATGTGCTCAAGAAAGGACTGGGGAGAGTTTTTAACCAATTACTAGGTGAGAGAGAGGAGGGAAGAGAAACTCGTGAATAGCGAGGGTGGAATATGAAGAAACATGAGGAGAATAAAATATGTGGGATGCGCCTCTTCACACTGGATAATTTTTAACCTTTATATGGCTCCAGGTTAATACAAATGTGAACCTGGTGAACTGCAGTCCATCGTTTCCTTTTCGGTGGAGAGGGAGGGAGATGAGGAACGTCTGTGTCGGTGGCTTTACAAGAAGGCGCTTCTCTCCAGCATCACACTGGCAAATAAGTCGTACAGGATATATCAGTACATCCTTTTCAACTACTGTAAGATTATTCATTTTTAAGACCAATTTCCCAATTAATGTTTTTCATGCAAGGAAGAAGGAAGCAAATGCCAGGAGTCCGCAAGCCGTTCCTTCCAAGAAGAAAAGCAAAAACAATACAACAGAGAGCCAAATTCAAGATCAGTTCATTTCGAAATGCCTGAACAGACTGCGTTTGAATGACTGGAGATCATAGGAAGTAGAAAGTGGAAACAGAGGGAGACAATTCCAGAGATGACCTGCTGTAACTGAAGGACTGGGGGTAACAGTTAACTCTTGCATTACAGAGTTGGACAGGAAAGGGATGAGAGTTTGTTGCTAGACGGCTGCTGCGCGCCAGTTGTAGAGGTGAAGGGATGCAAGCAGCCAATTCAGAGGATCAGTGACCATTGAAGCGGCGATGAAAAGAGATAAAGATGCAACAGTGCGGTGAAGAGACGTCAGTAAGAGGAGAAGAGTTACTGAAACGAACATCTTGGAGTCCATCTTGTTGAAAAGAGCTATATCTGGGGAGCCTTTCCACACGAGAGTTTGTACTCTACACAGGGGTGAATAAAACCCGTGTATAAAGTCAGCAACTGTGCAGAGGTAAAGAAGGTATGGAGTCGACTTAATACACTTAATCCCTTGGAAGCAGATTTTACAGGAGATGTAATATGATCTTTCCAAGATAAATCCCGAGAAAATGTAACACCAAGTATGTTTACGGAAGAAGCAGGATTAAGCTGAATATTATTCAGTATTAGTGGGTACTCCTATGGAAGATTTCGTTGGGTTGATAGGTGTAAGAACTGAGTCTTTTATGCATTAAAAACAACAAGATTACTTTTACCCCAGTCAGAGATGCGAGCCAAGTCAGAAGGGGAGAGTATACTTTCTACTGAAAGAACCTAGTCACACTGATTGAAAGATCTGGCTACACCTGCCATGCAGTAGGTCTTGGGCACAATCCTACAACATTAACTGTTTCTGTGAGAAGCCTTTCAGTTTTCTCATCTGTTATGGTTAATGTTTAGTATTCGTGAAGTCAGCAGTTATGGTCACCTCAGAGTTTGATTTTTTTTTTTTTTTATGTGGCCTCTGGATTTTTTTCTTATACTTATGATGATGGTTTAACACGAAAATGAGGTCTTTTGTCTTTAATCAATTCACTTTTCTACCTGGAAATGTCTAATATTCCTCTTCCATTTCCAGCAAGCTCAAGAACCCTAAGACAAGTGAAGAACCGTAAGTATTCTACTTGTGGGAAGATGCCAAGTTATTTTCTGTGACTGTTCAGTATATTACTAAATCTACGGAGCATGCTGAACTTATAATTCAACTCGTTTTTAAAAGAAGAGTTCGATCTGATGTCTGATATGGGAAGGCAGTGGCAGAATCGGCAGAGAGGCGGCTTGCAGTCCTAATGGACCCAGCTTCGAATCCCGGCTGGGACAGGGAACAGATTATGGATTTGAATTTAATACAAAGCAGATTTTTCTGATCTACCAAATGACCCGCCGACATGTCATAAAAGTACCCCCCAAATACCTGTACACAAGTCCTGTATGGGACAGCCCTAGCATGTATTCAATATGGATGGTGGGTGTTAGCGCCGAAGTGGTGATATGCGGAGATGTAGGAGGACTACTGGGCCCCAAGGAGGACTACTGGGACTGGGAATAGGCGCTGAAGAATTTGCCCAGAATCGGACGCGTAAAAAAAAATAAAATAAAAGTCACTTAACAATGAACTTTGCTGAACTGGTTAGAGCTGGCACCTTGATGCTCCACACTCCTTTGGTGAAGAATGCACATTATAAAAGGCTTCTAAACGAGTCGGTGTAAGATGCATTAGCTGCTATGGACTTGCATCAAGTAGTACTGGCTTACGTTAGGTGGTACACAGGCAATATGATGGATTCTTAGGGACATATAATGTCACCTGATATTTCACCACTTCTTTTTCCCAGTTTCGTCTGGCGACTAACATTCCTAAATTAAGAGAAGCCATAGGTGACTTTCTCTATTATGTTGTTTTTAAGAGGAAGGTGGCGGACATGACCAAAGTGTGAAGTAGATGGAGTGAAGTGGGCAAACGTTTGTCTCTGACTGTACATTTACTCTAAAGCATACTCTCATATGACCTCTACCTTCAACTGTCTACACCACACCAAATGCACGTTAGATACCACACCTTCTGTTTCCATTCCACCTTATCACTGGTTGCAGCTGTAATATCAGCAAAACCGGTGGTATCTCGGATTGCCACCAGCGGCAGGGTGGGGCTTGTGGCACCGACTGTGCTAACGGTGACTATTGCAAGCACAGTTCATACTTGTCAGTGATGAAGAGCAAGTTCGGCCCTATACTTCACCAGTATCCGTGGTCTTAATACCATTTTGAATTCAGTCCACTTTTTCCTTCAGTCAGTATCCCCTCTTGCTCTGTTCCTCACAGAATCCCAAATTTCACCCTCTACTGAATATCTCCAATTTTTTTCCTGGCTACCAACTCCTCACTAACTTTCGTAATAAGGGTGGCACCTGTTGTCATATCAAATCTGAATTAGCAGTTGACACAGTTTTGAACCTCAACAATTTTTGATTATTCACTGTATGAACTAAATTATCTAAATATTACTAAATATATCTGAGTAGTCTATCACTCCACCAATGCTTCTTCAGAACACAGTACATCTGACTCCATAATTATCCACACAGTTGTCTGATCTTTACCTCGCCCTTAGCACTGAAGTTACCGTTTTGGGTGATTTTAACCCGTCACGTCCCGAGCTATTTCGCACCTTCCGACACCCCCCAATCCCGAGGTATTTTCGATTTTTATTTTTTTTGGCTAGAACCTCCGCTTTTGGTGAGAAACATCGAAATTTCATAGAGAAATCGCTCACCTGAGGTTTAAAATACTCGATTCAGGTAGCAGTACTTCCTTACCTGACTGGGTTTTCTAACAGGCTGGCACCAAAGAAAACGAGTTCTATGAACGGGTAACTATTTCACACCACTCATAAATGGTATTTATTTATTTACTTGGTACGAATTTATATGTAGTACGAGAGTATATTGGTTTTCAAACAGTAATATAGGCATTATAAGCATTGTTTCACTCACTAACTCATCACCATACCTGACCTTCTTTTGCCACATTACCTGATCATCATTTCTGACTGTTCCTTCCTCTAATGCTATGTAAACTTTGTCCTCCACATTGTCATCGATTGGAGAATCACTCTGGCCCTGAATGTCTTTATTGGCCAGGTCACTGGTAACAGGTGAATTGTCGAGACAATGGCGTGCGGGGGGAGGGGGGGAGGTTATGCAGTGTAAGGCATTGTCCCTGCTTGGCATCTTGTAGAGGAATAGAGGAAGGTGTCCCGTGTATACGTACGAAAAATCACCCGGGAAAATTGAAAATTGTGCAAATTACGGACCTTGCAATTGCACGACGTACTAGTACATCGTCGGGACTGGCAAATGCAACATGTTGCAACGTACCAATACGTCGACGGGACATCTCGGGTTAACATTCATAATGTAGAATGGTTATCGTATTATGCCAGGACTAACGTTACAGGTCTAGAATGCCAGCTATTTGCAGAATTGTTTAATCTCACACAGTTGGTGAAACAATCAACCAGAATGCCAAGTTATTCTGACCATAATGCTTATATCTTGGATCTATTCCTGGCAAACAATCCAGTTCAATACAGGATAGAATTACTCTCACCACTTGGATCCTCCATCCACAATCTCATCCAAGCCTTATTAGTCACTTCCCCCAAATCTCTCTGTTCTGAACCTGTCAGGGTGACCCAAAGGCACTTTGATGGGACAGACTGGAATGGATTCAGAAACCATCTTGCTGGCATTCTATGGCAGTCTTTCTTCTCTAGTGAAATCAATTCTACTTATGGTTTGGAATTATTCTTACCAAGTCAGCAGTTTACTGAAAGATCAGACTCCTCATAATCGTTTAACTCGCCCCATTCCTGCCGATTTTCCACCACTGACCCCCCCCAATCCTGGCACATATGATCGATCACATATGATTCGTTATGACTGTTTTCAACATACATTTCATTTTGTCTACTTACATGATACTTTTCCACTAACATTATACCAGTTTCCACGTTATAGAACTGTTCTCACATATTTACAGGCCTTACGATTATATTTAGCGTAATATTAGCGCATATTTACATAGTGAGCAAACTCGTTATGACTGTTGTTTCAACTTTTTTTTTTTTTTTCAACTTTTATAATACTTTTCCACTAACATTACACTTTATATATAATACTTTTCCACTAACATTACACTTTATATAATTGTTATCACATATTTACAGGCCTTATTATTATACTGAACGTCATATTATCGCATATGTACAATGAAAGTCAATACTATCTTCCCAGTTCCGTCCAAAGATAATTTACACCTGGCGAAATACAATGAATACCCAATCTCTACTACTGCATGTTGCAAATGGTTCAGTTTTTCCACTCCATGTTCGTCAAACTTTGGGAAGATAGTTGTGTCTTTGTACGTAGTGAGTGAACTCGCTATGACTGTTGTTTCAACTTCCACTCTATTTTTCAACTTATATAATACTTTTCCACTAACATTACACCCGTTTCCACTTTATATAATTGTTATCACATATTTAATAGCCTTACTATTACACTGAGCGTCATATTATCGCATATGTACAATTAAAGTCAAAACTATTTTCCCAGTTCTGTCTAAAGATAATTTACACCTAGCGAAATATAATGAAAACCCAATATCTACTACTGCGTGTTGCAAATGGTTCGATTTTTCCACTATATGTTCGTCAAACTTTGAGAAGATAGCCGTATCTGTACATAGTGAGTGAACTCGCTATGACTGTTGTTTCAACTTACACTCTGTTTTTCAACTTATATAATACTCATCCACTAACATTACACCCGTTTCCACTTTTAATTGTTATCACATATTTACAGGCCTTGCTATTATACTGAGCGTCATAATATCGCACATGTACTGTCCTTACTTTTACAGTGAGCGTCATATTATCGGAAGCACACACAGTATCAGTAATGTAACAAGGTGTGATATTCTTTGTCAGGGTGAGGAGGAGAGGGTGGTGGGGGAGGTTGGGGAGGAGGAGAGCGCCGCCCTTCCCCACTCGTGCTCCTCTTCCCTTTCCCTTTTCCTTTCCCCTTTCCCTTCCCTTTCCTTCCTTTCCCCACATCACAGGGCTGTGGAGAGGAAGTGCGGGAATACTGCAAGAAGAAAGACGTGCTAGAGAGCAGCTCCTTCTCGCCTGCCTGCCTGCTGCCCACGTACATCACATACTCGCACTGCCTCCCTCCCACCACCACCTTCTCTTTCACCACTCACTCTCACAACACCACTTTCCCTTTCACCCCTCACTCCCGCCACATCACTCGTGCCTTCCTCAGACAACACAGAAGGACCATACCTTATTTTTCTTCTCGCCGCATCTTGCCTGCATATACGTACCAAAAATCACGTGCAAAATTTGGAAAATGTGCAAATGACGGACCTTGCAATTGCAAAAGTATGGATATGTCACCGGGTGTCATCGTGACAAAACGTGGGAACGTATCCATACGTCGTCAGGACGCCTCGGGTTAATAGCAATTGATCCAGACCAACAGCCCAGAAGTCATTATCATGTAAGTCTTACATAAAATTGAAAAAACTGGAATCATTTAGTCAATTTAAAATTACTAGAAGCCATTCAAAAGCAGTAGAAAATCTCGCTAAGTCACATTTTCTTCACAGCCAAATCATTCAAACTACTAAACAATCCTGATGACAATAGAATATTCTAGTCAACTCTCAGTTCTTTCAATAATAACTTTAACAAGCCATCACCCATTTGCCCAGTAAAATCTTCAAACAGTGACATTAGAAATGACCAGTGTGGTAAAGTGGATATCCTTGTCAGTACACTACATTTGCCAGAAATTCTACGTTAGCAGAAGTCAACCAAAACATTGCAGTACTAGAACTTGATTCTCCCAAAACTGCTCCACTTAAAATACTGTTATGTCCCAGTCCCACACCGCCACTGGCTCCAACAGCAGTAGTACAGTATAGGAAGGACGTTGCCGAGTAAGTTGTTCTTCTAGAGGCAGCATTTCAGTGTACAACAACACAGAGCAGCACAGGCGTTGAATGCAAACAAACTTCTCACGTTCATTGTCTTTATTTACCAAGTGACAACATGGTATGCTTGCTGACTACACTTCACAGATATCACAATAACCAGAGCTACACTAACACTGCAAGGACACAAGTCAAACTACAGGTGCACTTTGCTTGGCCTATCCTAATTTCATAAAACCATTTATATTTTGCACAGATGCATCTCTTAACCCGATGACTCCATTTGACGTATATATACGTCCACACACTTTGTTACTGTGAGTCCCTTTGACGTATATAAACGTGCAGCAATTGCAAAGTCCCTATTTTGCGCAATTTTCGTATTTCGTGCATGATTTTTGGTACGTATACATGGACACCTTCCTCTACAAGATGCCAGGCAGGGTCAATGCCTTACCCCACATAACCTACCCCGTCCAGCATGCCATTGTCTCAGCAATTCACCTGTTACCAGTGACCTGGCCAGTAAAGACATGTTGTGCCACGGTATGAAATTCAAGGCCAGAGTGATTCCCCAATCGATTACTATGTGGAGGACAAAGTTTACGTAGCATTAGAGGAAGAAACAGTCAGAAATGATGATCAGGTAATTTCGCCAAATAAGGTCAGGTATGTTGATGTGTTTGGTGAGTGAAACAATGCTTATATTACCTATATTACTGTGTGAAAACCAATATACTGCCATACTACATATAAATTCGTACCAAATTAATTAATAAATACCGTTTATGAGTGGTGTGGAATAGTTACCCTCCCATAGAACTTGTTTTATTTGGAGCCAGCCTGATAGAAAACACAGTAAGGTAAGGGGTACTACTACCTGTATTCAGTATTTTAAACCTCAGGTGAGCGATTTCTCTATGAATTTTCGATGTTTCTCACCAAAAACGGAGGTTTGAGCTAAAAAAAAAAAAAAAAAAAAAAATTGGACGGGATTGGGGGGGGGTCAGTGGTGGAAAATCAGTCGGGACGGGATGAGTTAAAGGATTAAGGGCTGTACTGATGCAAGAAGATATGCGTGGAAAAAAAATCAACCAGTTGCATTAGCTGGCAGACAAATAGAAGGTGCAGAGGAAAATTATTTCACTACAGGCCTAGAAGCATTTGCAGTGGTCTTTGAATTACAAAAGTTTCTAGATTTTGTATATGGTTACTAATTTCACCTATTCACCAACCACAAACAGCTAGTGGGCATGTTCCAAGAAAAACTCCTCTCTGGGAGGAGAGCAAAATGGAAATGTACAGTTGAAAACTACAATGTTGGCTACATATTCACTACATCTGAGGCAAAATAAATTTAGTCACTGATGCACTATCTAGGAAACTGACAACAATTCATGTTGTGACAGTAGGTCTCAAGGAAAACATCCCAAACCATGATGAAATCTTGAGAGTACAAAGACTTGATTCAACATGGTCTAAAGTTATATACAAACTGGAAAGTGGCGAGGACATACAATTACCCAAGCTACATATACCAATCAAACATTTCACAATAGTTGATAATGCCTTATATAGGATCAACCCAGGACAACCAAACTGTAGAAAAAATAATAAACAATTAGTGGTACCTAGTGAAATGATACCTCACATATTAACCCGCCACATGCTGGCTCTTTTTAGCCCTATGGGTCACCGCAATGCCTGCCATTTTTTGACTTTTTTTTTTTTTGCTAAAATGATAGATTTTGATGTGGAAACAACGAATTTTGCCATTAAAATGCTCACCGAGGCTTGGAAATGAGTTTTATTGCGTCCTGCATACTTGTGTACAGGTATAGCCGCTCTCTTATGCTCACCATGTAGGTGAGATAAAGCCGTTTTCTATGTAAGGTATACTCAGGTATTTATGCTGGGAAGGTATAGCAATGTTCAGTACACTTTTCTGATTACTTATTACTTCAGCATCTATCACAATTTGCGTGTCTTTCTCACTGTGAATGCATTATCTTACACTTACTTGAAGATAGGTACAACCTGACTTCATTACGTACAGTCCTGGCACTTCATTCATTCATTGCCAGACGCCATGTATCCCAGACGGGGTGGCCAAGGGCTTAGAGTTAATTGTTTTACAGGAAGGGACACTAATCCTCCATCAACCCCACTTGACACATATTACAAGAAGGTATTTAGAATTTGACTTCACTATATAGTCCTTACACTTACAAGAAAATATTTACGACTTACACCTTACATGAAAATATCAACAAAATGCTTTCATTATGCACAGCACTTGATGAGGCACACAAGCACAGTGAAGCAGAGCGAGTGAGGGGGGGAGCGAGTGAGTGTATGGCCTTGACAGCCTGGGGGATGGTAGAGGAACAGTTACCTTATAGGCATATGCCTGCCAGTTTTTACCTACGAATCTTGAAAAATTTAGTCACAGTGAAGTTTTTTATTTTAAACCATTTTAAAACAGCACTGGCACTGGCCGCGGAATTAAGTCAGACCGGTTTAAAACAGCACTGGCACGCGGTGGGTTAAGGACGATACACGACAGTCCACATGCAGTACATCCTGGCAAGGATAGGATGGTTAGACAAGCCCAGATGTTATACTACTGGCCATCGTTATGAAAAAATATATATAGTAATATAGACTGATGTGAGACATGTGTGAGACACAAAGACTACACATTAACACCTGCACCTGGGATGTTGTCATGGCTGACTTACTTAAGTTACCCTTATCTTACAATAATAATCAATATCTCTTCGTTGCTACAGATCATCTCTCAAGATATGTTATTTTAGTCCCAATCAAGAATAAAACAGAAATAGTGGCAAGGGCAATCATAGATAATGTCATCTGCAGGTTCACTACCCCGAAAGTATTAAATAATAATGGAGGTGAATTGAATTCTGAAATCTTGCAAGAAATATGTAAACAATACAATATAAAAAAAAGTAAATGTCTTACCCTATCACCCAGCATCCAATGGGTTGGTAGAAAGACAAAACAAAAAAGTGCTGGATGTGCTACGACACATTCTCAATGAAAATTATGCAAGCTGGGATGATTGGATTCCCAGAGTGGAAGCATCAATTAATGGAGCAGTAAATAAGTCTATAGGAGACTCACCACATTTCATTATCTACAGGACAGACAAATTACCATATGAAATTCTAGAAGGTGAAAATTTGCCTATATACGATTATGACGATTATCCTAAACCCCGTTTGTGTGAATTCCAGGATATACACAAAAGGGTGAAGAAATAATTATCAATGTCCAAGGAAGAAATGACGGAGTCATTCAATAAAAAGGCAAAAGAATCAACTCTTGGCTTAGGAGACATTGTCTATGGTAGCCTATCATTCACACAAGAGACAATAAACTATCACCGAAATTTTAAGGCCCTTACACAGTAATTAAGAAGACAGCAAACAAGGTTGTAATTAGGTCACTGTCAAGTGGTGAAGAAAAACAAATTCACGTTGATCATTTAAAAAGGGTCCCAAGGAATTTATCTAGCAATTATGCAACCTCAGACACCACTAAATAAACGAATACTAACGATGAAAAGAAACTAGATGAAATCAATACATATAAAAACAAAGAATGCATCACACACAAAAATAGGTGCAACTGTTCCTGCAAATGCCACAATACAGAATTTACTTGTGCTAGGCATGGATTTAATGTACCTTAACCTTACCTAATCTAATTCAATCTAACACATCAGGAAGGAAATTTCCTTCCTAGATCACCATTTACCTATTTTTTCCTCTTCGCTAGTCTCTTTACGTGCTTCTTGCTCTAAATATATTCAGCTCTTGCTTCAGTTGTTTATACATATACCCCTGTCCTGTAACCATTCTAGCCACTTCTTCCTCTTTTCCTCCACTGCTCTCTTAACCTCTTCATCCCACCATAATAATTAATAGTGGTATTATTATTATTATTATTATTATTATTATTATTTAGACGTGACAAGACTGTATAAACATTGACTGTACTCATTACCAGTTGTATTTTTTGAGAAATTACTGTAAAATAGAAATTTAATGTAGAAAGAAGCGTCTTTGCTTATTCCTTTTCACAGATACACAAATATGTGATGGGTTTGGTAAGTTTTATAAAGGTTGCTGCTTGATTACATAAAGGTGTGGCAATGTTGCCTGAAAGTTGCAAAAAACGTTATCCTGCAACATTGTGGCAACTTTAAGAAAACCATACAAGATTAAGATTACGTTGTCACAACGTAGTGCCATAACGTTGTGGCAACATAAACACAACATTGTGGTACGTTGCTGCAACGTAATAGGAGTTTATTGAACAGCAAGTACAGGCCCTTAAGTTTCAGCAGATTTTTTTGGGGGGCTAGACCAGATGTACACTTTTTCAAAAAAGTATTGGCACCTTTGGGTACGATGTTTTTCACGTGAAAATGAGCAAATTCTACAGTCATACACGAGTCTATAAATGTGGTGCCTCAAAACATATACCACTCAGTAAGTGAATCTTTTTGCAATTTTGACTTCTAGTAATTACCAAAGACACTATCTGCACTTATAATTTCAGGATGCCTCATATATCACAATGCTTCATCCATGTTTCAGAATATGTGCTGTAAGAGTGCCTATACTTTTTTGGAAGAGTGTACATACCTCCGCACTACAAACTTAAAATTAAATTGAAACAATTAAATTTCCAGACCATCCGATATTTTTCAGTTTGATTCTGCCAAAAAGTTGATGCTTAATGAGGCATGTATTTTTAGTGGAGTTGGGTGTTTGAATAAGAGGCTTCACTTTCTGCCAATCTGAACTTTCAATTCAAACTATGATTCAGTTTAATAATTTGGCCATTTTACATTTTTGTTGCACAGTGCTGCACCTTTACCAAGATTGTTCCTACAAGCCAGTGGAAGGATTCAGGATGAAATATACCACCTTGCCTTTATCTGTTTATTTTTTATTTTTTTCATGATATAATAATCAAAATCTAGGTACTGTTATGATTTACTTTATCATAAATTTGGATCAGATTTAGAAAAATTCGGTCAAACATGCGAAGATTTGTTTGAATTTGAACAAAACTTCACCAAGCATTTTTTCTTTTTATTTTCAAGTTCCGTCTTATAAGCCCCCAGTCTTAGGTGAAGTTTTAACAAATTAAAACATTGCGGGGGCTATAGCCCCCCTATCTCCACCAGATATTATGGCCCTGCACTAAAATATTAAAGTCATACCAATCCTTCTTTCACAATTTCTCTTTTTTTTGAGGGGGGGGTTGAAGGGGGCTAACTCCCCCCAAAAAAATCATGGTTCTAAACCTGTATAATGGTATAGTGGAAAACTGTCCCAGTAATCAGCCAAGCTCACCTGGAAAGTTTCAGTCAGGTTCAGTAAATAACCCAGGAGGTGCGTGCACTCACACACACACACACACACACACACTGAGTCTAGCGCAATAGTGCGGGGCACGTTGCCCAAAATGATACCTAATGTGCCTGCAGAGAGAAATACCGTCTAATGATGGAACTCACAGTAAATTTACCCCCCCACCCCCCCTTTTTTTTTTTTTAATGACCGAAAACCAAGCAAATGGCACGTACTTGTTTTATATACGTGATTTCAAATAATCAGAAACATAGATGCAAGAAGAAGTTTTAAATACATCTGTGCAAGAAATACTGGAAATAAGACCTCAACTTTCAAAACATAATTCTCTCCACACGTAGGCACAATGGCACTAACTACAGCTGCTGTGGTAAGAAGGCTTGATTGTTCAAATACACTGGATTAGAGCAATCAGACAAATATTCTACAGTGTCTTGATTCATCTGTGTTTACTTTCTTGGCCTATTGGTTTTTTTTTCGACAGGGAAAAACTTACAACAAACGTAGCTTGAGAAAATCTTCCTACCCTCCAAAAAAGACTACTGACGACATATGTATTCAGGCATAAATACTGTAATTTCCCAGTAACAGACCCCTCAGATCACAGCAGAGTTAACAGACGCAGTATATTTTCTAGAGCTTCCAGTTCCTTTACGACCAGGGGCTATGGCCCGAATGGTCGATAGGCCTAAAAAAAGAAAGCAAAAAACCTTTACCTACACGCACGGTATTTCTTCACTGTACTATTATATCTTTCTGTTTCAAATGTTCTTCCATTTTGGCACTATCATTCCTTCCTTCCTGACTCTGAGCCTGAGAGCTGAGTGACAGTTCCAGTAACTGTAGTCTGATTAATATCTCGCCCCCTCCCCTCCACTTCATCTCAACTCCCGGCTGCACTATCCTTAATAATTACTCCCATGCCTCCCCCTGAGCTTTCTTTCTCTCCCATGCGCTAAGTTGCTTCATTGGGTTTGGTAACAATTTCTGAAGCATGTGTTTAGAATGCGTGTGACCTCTTTGTATTGTTACAGACTATAGTCTGTAAAGTGGGATCTCATTATATATAACAGTTGCAGTTGTTCCTTAAATCATTATCATCATCATGGAAGGGTAAACACAATGGGACGATAGCCTTACTCACCATCTGACTTCATTCACGTGGGGTCTCCGTGCAACCTTCCTAGCAGCAACTCTTCCTTCTCCAAGTATTCAACATGAATAATCAACCTGTTCCAGCCATGAATTCCGTGGCCTTCTTAGTCTCTTCCACCCCAAGTTAACTCTCACATAGATCACCCTGTAGGCATGGTCACCCTTAGGGAAACAGGCCATGTGCCCAGATAACAGGAGGTGGCTCTGATGTATTAAGTGGGTAATAGACCTCGACCCAGTCTCACGGAATAGTTGTTCGTTACGTACCTGGTCATACCAGCGATATCCAATGGTCCTGCGAAGGCACTTGTACCAAAACAGTCAATTTGCCGCTTCAAGTCACTGTCTAGTGTCCATCCCACAGCC
Organism: Coenobita brevimanus; assembly: GCF_032717465.1. Lineage (NCBI taxonomy): Eukaryota > Metazoa > Arthropoda > Malacostraca > Decapoda > Coenobitidae > Coenobita > Coenobita brevimanus. The sequence continues at coordinate 27,852,121 of NC_137065.1, forward strand.
ATAAAGTAATACCAGGAGCACTTGCGCTTTGATGATGCAAATTTTCGTCCTTCTACATACATAACGACAACGCCAAGTATCCGGGTTGAGTGAATTCATGACCCCATCAGAAGTTAGTAGGTTGATACATCTTTGCTATCTCAATTTTATCAATACAGCTTTAAATGATATTTTACTGTTCATCAGAGGTATATTGTAATATATAATTTTTGTTCCTGCTCACATATGCACATGTTCCTGTCTTCTAGTTTACTAGTAAATTTTTTGATCAGTGGATTGCTCTTGATATAAGTTCCTTTTCCGAGTAATTCTTACATCAAAATTCACAATTGTTATTACATTATCGAATATTATTTCAGCGCTTATTTTGTTATTTTCGTTCATTTATTATTTGTAATATGACGCCCATGACAGACCTTCATGTGTCTCAAGAATTTTATTAAAAGTTTGAGGTTTACTTGCCCCTTGGCATTCTCATAGATAATAAAACAGCCCTTAATCCCTTCCTGTTATTCTCATCCAAGCAACACAAGGCATGTTGTTGGCGGTGCTCTTGCCACAAAGGTGATGTTTCGGTCGCTAATCTTGGTTGAGATCAATTTCAGGAAGAAACCTGAGCATCATGTTTTCTGTGCCAGGTCGGAAATAGCTTCTTGTCAGTACAGTCCAAACCTAACAGTTCTTGTTAATCTTTTCTGTCTGATGATGTATTTTTTCGTTTTTTTTTTTTTGACGGGGGGGGGGGCAATTAAAGGCATCGTTTTCGGTTAAAGGTAGACGTTTTGTACTGAAAAAGATAGTAACGGTTACATCTATGCTGCCATTTCGAGAAGTTTCTCCTAATGGGAATGAAGTACTGTATCTTGTAAAGAACAAGAATAAGCAGGAAAAAAGCCTCCGAAGTAGTGGGTAACTACACCACACTACAGAGTTTGGGGGCCGTATTCTTATTTACTTAGGCTTTCCAGCACCTCATCCGTAACGTATGCGTATTCTCTCATTATTTTGGGGTATGCTATTTGTATCGGTTTTAAATCGACAGAAGTTCCTTGGATAGCATAAAATAATCAGTTACTGCACGAGATACACAAATGAAAAGGTACATAAAAAAATCCTATACTGTCTTAACTTTAACCTGATCATAAATTGTTATTTCCATTTTGAATTCTAGGTGATAGTAGCCTACTAGATTCATGCTATGGAATATGGTGCAGCCAAAGAAAAGGTTCTATGAAAATGACGTAGAGCCATAGCATTATCTCTTTCTGCCACGGATCCACATGAAATAAACTGGAAGGAGATAAAAATCTGGTCCAAGTTTAGGTGAAAGAACTACAGTAAAACTCCTATGTACACAGGATTACCGCCCCAAGTTGCTAAAATTAAATGGAGGAGAAAAATTCGGTATCATGTTTTCTGGGCCTGGTCGGAAATTGCCTCTTGTCAGTATAATCTTTCAACATGACTAGACAGCAGATTTTCCTTTATCGTAGGGAGAGCTGGAGGGGAGAGTAAAGGGGAGGGTGAAAAAGAATGAAGGAAGAGAATGAAGAAGAGGGGTAAGGGAGGGGGGGAAGAATGGAGGAGAAGAAAGAAAGAAATGGGGGAGAGGGGGAACGAGCGAGAGAGAAAGGAAAAATCGCAGGTGCAGGGAGTGGGTTAAAAGAAAATAGTAAAGAAACAGGGACGAGAGGAAATAATCAAAAGTGGAAGAGGGAGTAGAATAGCTAGTGAAGCAGAAAAAAAAAAAAACATCGTAATAGAATTCGGCTTAACTACAATTTTTAAAAGATTATTGTGAGAAAAAATAATGGTGATAAAGAACATACAAACTCAGGTAACCAAAAAAAAAAAAAAATACAGTAGCAAGATACATTAAAGGAGTACAGAAATTAAAATGACAAAACGAACAGAAAAATGATGACGAGGGAATATAATAACCGATAGGAAAGATGTATTATAATAAAAATACAATGGAAAGTAGAACAAGCCGATAGGCGACGATGACCAGCTCCAAGAGGACTAAGCTTCATCAGCGACCGAAAGTATGTTTCGCCACTAAAAGTCATTTATATAAGGAGGTACTCCAATGCAACATCCCACCCAAGAATCATGGCCCTGGTTTAATAATCTTTGGAGCCTTAGATCTCGCGCGAGAAAGGTCATAATTTTAGCACTTTTCATATTTTCTGCACTTGATGACCTTTGACCCTTGACCTAGCAAACATAGGTCATGCATGTAAGAAGCTCACTCGTTGTACTCATTAACGTCTATAAGCATGCAAAGTTTCATTCGATTCCATCCACTCACTGTGGAGCTAGGGAACTTGAAATTTGCAGAATGGACCACCAAAGGTACAACTTCTAGGTGGCCTTGCCAGCAACTGGAAGTGAGTTTCGACACTAAATGTCATTTTTGTTTGGAGGCACTCCAGTGCAACATAACACCCCTGAATTTTGGGCCTGGTTTAATAATGTTCGCAGCCTTAGCATTTCGCATGAGCATGGTCATGATGTTAGCAATTTTCACCATTTTTGCATTTGATGACCTTTGACCCCTGACCTGGCCAATGTAGCACAGAGATCTACAGTAGAAACTTGTAATACTAGTCAATATCTATAAGCATGCAAACTTTCATTAAATTCCATTGAACCACTAGGGAACTAGGGGGGCATTTTTAAAACCTGATATTGGTTGCTAGGGGCGCTGAGGCCAATCTTCGCCAGGTTGCCACTCGATAACTAGAGGAGAGAGGGGAAAAATGGATGGCATACTTCTGACAGGGAATGGCCTCAAGAGTATGCCTAGAGAAATCAGAGCTTTCTACATCCATTTGTAATGCCTGCACAACCCCAAACGGGGGTTGCAACTAAAACCTTGCGGACACAGCTAGGATAAAGGCTGGTCATTTTTTCCAGGTTGGGTCAGAATCGCTTCATTGTGAAGGGTAGAAGTGCCTGCCACAATTCAACAAGAAAGAAAGAAGACAAGAAAGAAACAAAGAAAAGGTGACTATCAATAAGGGCGGCATGGAGCTGACCAAAAGGAACGAGGAAAGATGGAATATGCGACTAATATTAATTAGGGTAGCATGGAGCTGGCCAACAGTCATAAGCAATGTCTGGAAAGGAACTGAGAAGTAGTAAAAGATAGTTTAAGGAAGTATGGCAGAGTGAGCGATGGAAGAGCTGAATATAAACTGAGGTAGGAGGTGCCTGGGAGTTGGAAAAGATCAAGAATGGAGAAAAAGGAATTTTCAGAGAGAGAGAGAAAGAGAGAGAGGAGGGAGAGAGAGAGCTATTGTGACAGTATGATTGTTAATGCATACTGCATAGCTTTAACTCTGACTACTAAAACAAAATGGTTTGGTGTTAGCCTTAATAAGATTCATAGGTACATTAGTAGTAGAAGATAAGATTACTCGAGGTAATTCTTGAAGTTTTTATCGTTATTAGCTGGATATTATCGTATGTTATGTGCCGAGTGTATCAAGTGTGCTAACTACAGTGAAAGAGAGGTAGGTATTACCATGGCAATCCGACTATAGTGACACTGAGAACTATAGCACTTCTCAGTCCTGGACTGTACAGTGTCTTTGAGAATAAATAAATAAATACATTAATATGAATTGGAGCAGATAGGAGACGTGGAAGGTGTGTGCAGGATATTCACAGAAGAAATATGTGCAGCATGTGATGTGGTGTGTGGAAGGAAGAGAAGACGGAGAAGGGTGCAAGGAACAGAGTGGTGGACTGAAGAGGTGAGACAGGCTGTGGCACAAAAGAAGAAAGCATACAATGAATGGATGAGAAATAGGGGCGTGGAAGAAGTTGAGAGGCGGAAGAGAGAGTTATATGTAGAAAGGAAGAGAGAAGTGAAAAGATTAGTAAGAGAGAGTAAGAAGAGAGTGGATGAGGAATTTGGAAGGAATTTGAGTGTAAAGTGGAGGGACTGTAAGAAAATGTTCTGGAAAGAGGTGAAAAGAGTAAGACAGGGTGGAAGTGAAGTTAGCAGGGGAGTGAAAGTTAAAATGGTAGATTACTAGTGGAGAAGGGAGAAAAAGTGAGCAGATGGAGAGAACACTTTAAGGAATTGTTGAACATAGATGATGGAAGTAATGCGAGTATAAGTGGCTGGGGAATGGCTGGGAGAAGGAGGGAGGTGAGAAGACAGGAAGAAATCAGTAGGATAGAAGTTGTGGAAGCAATGAAGAAAGTTAAATCGGGGAAAGCCCCAGGAATTGATCGAGTGTGTGGTGAAATGCTGAAGCATGGGGGAGAGATAGTAGTAGACTGGATCTGGAAGATGTGCAGATAGGCCTGGGAGGAAGGTAGAGTCCCGGAGGATTGGAAGTCTGGTATAATTATTCCCTTGTACAAAGGAAAAGGGGAAAAAGAAGTTTGTGGTAATCATAGGGGCATTTGTCTTCTTAGGATAATAGGAAAAGTGTATGGTAGGATACTTATTGACAGAGCTAGAGAAAGAACAGAGAAATTAGTTGGAGAAGAACAGGGAGGCTTTAGGAAGGGAAGAGGTTGTGTAGATCAGATATTCATTCGTAGATCATTAGTGGAAGAGTTTCTAGAGAAGGGAAAGAAGTTGTATGCGGCTTTCATGGATTTGGAGAAAGCATATGAGAGGGTGGATAGACAAGGATTGTGGAAAGTGTTAAGAATATATGGAGTAGATGGGAAGTTGTTGAATGCTGTGAAGAGTATGTATGATGGTGCAAAGGCCGCAGTACGTGTGGATGGTGAACTAAGTGAATTTTTCTCTTTGAAAGTTGGGTTGAAACAGGGATGTGTCATGTCACCATGGTTATTCAATCTGTACATGGATGGGGTAATAAAAGAGGTACAAGGTAGGGTAGTGGTTGTTGGAGTGGCCCTGGTGAGAGAGGATAGTGTTTGGAAACTCCCTGTACTGTTGTTTGCAGATGATACTGTGTTGTTGAGTGAAGACGAAGGGTAGCTGCAAGGCTTGGTGGATGAGTCTGGGAGAGTGAGTAAGAAACGGAATCTAAAGGTGGATGTAGGGAAGAGTAAAGTGATGGTCTTTGAGAGAGGTGAAGTCAGTGAATGTACAGCGAGGTTGGATGGTGAGGAACTAGAAAATGTGAGTACGTTTAAGTACTTGGGTAGTGTGATGAGTAATGATGGAGGTTTGGAGGGTGAAGTGCTTGAAAGGGTACAGCAGGGAAGAAAGGTTGCTGGTTCTTTGAAAGCAGTGATAAGAAACAGGGAAGTGAGCATGGAAGTGAAAAAGTTACTACATAACAGTATTGTGATACCAACTCTAACGTATGGAAGTGAAGCTTGGACGTTGTTGGAAGGACACAAGTCAAGAGTGAGAGCAGTGGAAATGAGTTATTTAAGAGGAGCCTGTGGAGTCACATGGAGAGACAGGCTGACGAATGAGGATATAAAGGAGCGTTGTGGTGTGGATGTGGATGTGATAGGAAACGTTATGAGGAACACACTGATGTGGTTTGGCCATGTGGAGAGGATGGAGGGTGAAAGACTGACGAAGAGGGTGTATGTGAGTGAGGTGGAGGGGGGAAGAGGGAGGGGGAGGCCGAGGATGAGATGGAGGGATGGGGTGGAGAGGTATATGAGAGAGAGGGGTGAGTTGGGAGCATGGCAGTGAAATGGCGGGGGACAGGGCGACTTGGAGGCGATTTGTTTGTGGCCACCCCAAACGGGATTGAGACGTCTGGCAATAGATAGATTGATAGATTAATAAATAGATAAAAATAATAATTATACAAAACAGACCTCCAGAGCAAGTGACACCCGCACCCACCTGGTGGTCAAAGGGCAGAATATTTTATCTTGCCTTGAAACTTGACCTACAAATAACTCGCAAAATTGCATTATTTTTTCATGCCTAACCCTTCACTCTTCCACCAACTTTGGTGCGAATCAGATTAAAACTGGTTGAGTTGACACTCTGAGTGACCTTACTCTTTGACCTTTCCGTGAGACTTTCACGTTAGACAGATTGTTTTCAAAATAAAATTTCTTTACCCTAGATTTAACCTATACTCTTTCACAAAGTTTGGTTCAAATCACATGAAAATTTCAGTTGATTTTTTCATGTGGTCTTGAACTTCTACCTATTTTTCTAAAGTAAATCAAATAGGCCTATCTCTTGGGTTACCCTCAACTCATATACCTGTTTTGACTCAAATGATATCAAAATTGTTTAGTTATTTTATTCATACACAGTCAAACGGATCGAACGAAGACCTTGCCCTATGACTTTGACTTGTGACTGCTCTCATAACTGAATCCCTTCGTTCTTACCCATCCCTTAACACTTCCACAAAGTTTAGTTCAAACAAGATCAAAACTGAGATGACCCTGCCCTGTGACATTTGACTTTAACCTTTCTCTGTGACCTTGACCTTTGACAGATTTTTCTCAAATTAACTCAGGTTACTCATACCTTATCCTCAACTCTTATATATAATTTGGTGTAAATCAGATTAAACGTTACTAAGTTGACCTTGCCCTACGATCTGCACCTCTCACCTATTCTTCTCTATCTATCTATTGCCAGACGCCTTAATTCCGTAAGGGGTGACCACAAACAAATCGCCTCCACGTCGCCCTGGCCCTCGCCCTTTCACCGTTCTTCTGCCACCATCTCACAACCACCTCTTTCATGTTCTTCTCAGTTGGTTAAATCCTTGGCTGACCTGCAACCAGTCCACATTTTTATTCTTTGCTCACAGCACAATGCACGAGGAACTCCTGAGGGGTGAAATATGCTTTATATATTACCATCCACTCACATGATGTATTGGAACGTTCACTTAACTCTCCTCTAAGTGACATGATGATAGTTTCCTGTAATCCAGGTAACAATTTATTGTACTATGTTGAGTGATAACCAAATGGCCGCCTGGTGGTCTAGTGGTTGGGGTGCTCTAACTTAACTTGTTTAAAGGAGTTTCCATGTGAGGGATGGTTGGGGTTTACTGCTCACATAATAACATTCTGGAGTGAGCTAGGATGACCAGTCAGTTGTGTCTTGAATGTTGGGTCTAAGTAACCCAGCCCCGGGACCCTACTCGCCTGATGGGGCAAAAAGTGGTTGGGTAATAGATATTACTATTATTATTATTATTATTATTATTGGTGGCAGGTGAGGGCACTCACCATCCGGTCACTCGATGTATTGCTGCACTTGGGTAACTATCCTTTCCCCTCTGCCTTCCTTCTTTCCTGCCTTCCTCTCCTGTCTTTCTTTCCTTCTTTCTTTCCTCTTCCTTCTGTCTACGGATGACTCTACATTGAGTGACAAGCCAAATGGTTTCTTGTACACCAGGAAACCATTTACTACGCTGGGTGGCAACCATATAACCAAACTATGGCTCCTGGTGGTTTAGTGGGTAATTAAGGTGCTCCATCCGGATTGAGCCTGTGTAGGTTTATATCTAAGGGTTGGTTGGAGTTTATTGCTCACGTAATGTCACTCAGGGATGAGCGAGGCTAGTTGCTCTCATCTTAAATGTCAGGACCAACTTGCCTAACCCCGGGCTCCTACGCTTTTCATGGGACAACACAGGATTAGATGATGTACGAATGTATTATTTATTAATATCATTATCAGTAATAGTAATAGTAGTAGTAGTAGTAGTAGTAGTTGTAGTAGTAGGAGGAGGAGGAGGAGGAGGAGGAGGAGGAGGAGGAGGAGGAGAAGGAGGAGGGTGAGTAGAAGTAGTAGTATGGGGCTGTTGCTCTTTATTTTATTGATGCTCTTTGTTGCTGATGTTATTATAATTGTTACTACCATCCTCAATCTGCTGTTCGTGTTGAGGTCTGTCTCGGTTATGATCTTCCGAAACAGTAGCATAAAATGTATGAGCATCATTAGTTCGTGGTTTGTCTGTATATCCCTTGCTTCTACCCATCACGTAACAAGGAGCATAGAATAAGGAGTCTAATATAGCATACAGAGGTCATCCCATCCCCAACTTCTTCCATTGCCAGCCGTTAATGATGGGACAATCAGGTGTATCGATTAGTCTATGGTTTATACCTCCCACTTCTTCTGACCTTTCAAAATGTAGCAACAGAAAATGTAATAATATTATTTTTTCTGACGGGTGTACCTGGGGATATTTGTAAAAATTACTTGTTTTCAAGCCATAATATGTCCACAACTACACCATCTAGAACATTCAATTAAAGACCATAGAAATCACCAGTCCTTCTCATCTCCACTGCTAGTGTCCCCAGGTATCTAGGTGGAGACGTTGTAGAGCTTAGAGGTGATGAATAGAGGTCCTGGTATCACTCCAGCTTGTCACTCGGTCGAACTGTCCATGCAGGCCAGGGCAGCTCAGGCAGTATGTGGCTGTCGCACTCTCACTCCCATGCTCACTCGTCCTATTTACGCACTAATTTTTCTAATTTCTTGCTTCACTACAGGAACAGTACTCCTTTCTCAGTGGATATTTTTGGTCATAACTCTGATTTTTTGTACTGTTGTTTCCTTATCCTTTAATAATTTGGGTTTATTGCACTTTTTCCTAAAGTCTTGTTTCAATGAATGACTGTCAGCTCTTGTTTTCAGTGTCACTTTCTCTACACTAAAATTTTCTTTATGTTTCTACTTCATTTAGGCAAACGTCAATCTCCGCGTGGTAACTTCCGTCGTCAGGTGTCCTCTCCCCACTTAACAATTACGCCACTCACTTCTGGTTCCCTTCTGACTGCACTTTCATTCAGTCCCTTCCTTGTTTGAGTGAACTGCTTGGTAGGGATGGAGGTGGCAGGAGTGGGTAGGCGTCAGTGGCGACAAGTACATCGGATGATGCAGAATCAGAGCTCATCATTCCTAGCCCTCCTGTGGTGCATGGTAGATTGCCCATCTGCTTACCCTATGCTTGTGTGACGCACTGAAAGGACAAAAGAAAATGGTGGTCATTTTTAACCGTAACGGGAACAGCAAAATGGACAAATCCATCAACCAGGGTTTCCGGAACACCTGGTTTCTGACGTCCAGGATCGTCTACCGTGCATTCAAGGTTATACTCGGATCAGAAGTGTTTGTTTTATATTGTTAACAAACCCCTGCACCACTCTACACATATATCTGAATTTGACCTTGCCCTGTGACTTTGAGTTTTGATTAAATTTTCTCAATATAAAATAATTTAATTCTTGCATTATCCTCAACATTTCCCCTAGTTTAATCCAGATTTGGATAAAAGTTGTTAAAGCTGACACTGGTATGTTAACGTTTGACAAGCCCTGTTACCTTGACTTTTGCTCTATTGTTCTAAATAAGAAAACACCTGTTCAATTGCCGTCTTTCAACCCTTTCACATGGTTTCCTTGAAATCAGATAAAACTGAGTTAATTTCACACACACACACACACACACACACACACACACACAGATCAAAATATAACATCCACGCATGGGTGAAGGGACTCCTTTTATCACACCGGTCTCCACATAATATTACAGTGAGCCAGGAGGCGGCTTGTTCTAATGCTGTCTGCAACAAGGAGAGGGCCTATAAAAGGTACCGGAGCCAACCCACCCCTAAATCACATCTTTTATACACTTCTGCCCGGAATCGTGCTAAGTCTGTTCTTCGCTCTGCTAAAAATAATTTCATCCTTACTAAATGCTCTCAACTCTCTAACTCGAATTCTTCCCGCTCCTTCTGGCACCTTGCCAAAAACCTTTCTAACAGCTATACCTCATCATCATTCCATCCCCTTTTCTACTCTGATGGCTCTGTAGCTATTTCTCCTACTGATAAAGCAGATCTCTTTGCTCAGACTTTCTCCTCCAATTCCACCTTAGACGATTCCGGTGCTGTTCCTCCATCACCTCCCGCCTCTGACTTCGTCCTGACTGACATTAAAATTTCTTCAGCTGATGCATTTTCTTCCATCACAGGCCTCAGTACTAATAAGGCATATGGGCCTGATGGAGTCCCTCCTGTTGTCCTCGAAAATTGTGCTTCTGTGCTTACACCCTGCCTAGGCAAACTCTTTTGCCTTTGTCTATGAACTTGTACCTTTCCTTCTTGCTGGAAGTTTGCTCTCATTCAGCCAGTCCCAAAGAAGGGTGACCATTCCCAACCCTCTAACTATCGTCCAATTGCTTTAACATCCCGTATCTCAAAAGTTTTCGAGTCAATTCTTCATAGAAAAATTTTAAAGCATCTGTCCTATCACAACCTTGTTTCTGATCGTCAGCATGGGTTCCGTCAGGGACTCTCCACTGGCGATCTTCTCACCTACCTTTCAGACTGCTGGTCATCCTCCTTTCGGGACTTTGGCAAAAGCTTTGCCATTGCACTTGACATCTCAAAGACTTTTGATCGAGCCTGACATAAATCTTTAATTTCCAAACAGCCCTCTTACGGTTTCTATCCTTCTGTCTGTGCCTTCATCTCTAGCTTCCTTTCTGGTCGTTCTATAGCCACTGTTGTAGATGGCCATCGTTCTTCTCGTAGATCTATTAACAGTGGCGTTCCACAGGACTTTGTCATATCACCAGCTCTCTTCCTTTTATTCGTCAATGATCTTCTAAGCTGTACATCTAACCCTATCATACGCTGATGACTCCACCCTTCACCTTTCCATTTGGTTCCCGTAACGTCCATCTCAGTAGTTACTTCAACAAACAAGGAATGAGGCTATGGCACACCTAATGTCTGAATTGGCTCATATCTTTGACTGGGGTAAAAATAATCTGGTTGTTTTTAATGCATCAAAGACTCAGGTTTTACACCTATCAATCCGACAAAATCTTCCACAGGAGTACCCACTAATGTTTAATAATATTTAGCTTAATCCTGCATCATCCTTGAACATTCTTGGGGTTTCATTTACACGGGACTTATCTAGGAAAGATCATATTACATCTCGTAAAATCTGCCTCCAAGGTATTAGGTGTGCTAAGCCGACTCCGTTCCCTCTTTACCCCAGCACAATTGTTGACTCTATACAGGGATTTAATCCGTCCCTGTGTGGAGCACAACTCTCATGTGTGGGGAGGCTTCCCACATACAGTTCTTCTCAATAGGGCGGAGTCAAAGGCTTTTTGTCTCATTAACTCTCCTCCTCTTACTGACTCTCTTCAACCTCTGTCTCTTTGCTGCACTGTTGCATCTTTATCTCTTCTCTATCGCTACTTCAATTGTCACTGCTCCTCTGAACTTTCTGCATGCATTCCTCCACCTCTACGATGGGCGCATAGCACCCGTCTAGCAGCAAACTCTCATAACTTTTCTGTTCAACTCTCTAATGCAGGAGTTAACCGTTACTCCCAGTCGTTCATTTATGCAACAGGTCAGCTCTGGAACTGTCTCCCTCTGTCTGTATTTCCTGCTTCCTATGATCTCCAGTCTTTCAAATGCAGTGTGTCCAGGCAACTCGAAATGATCGGATCTTGAATTTGGCTCTCTTGGAAGGAACAATTTTGCGGGTTCGCGGCCTTTGGTTCCTTCTTCCTCACATAATAAAAATAATAATATTATTTAATCAGTTGATACTGAAAGGAAATGCTTAAGGATGTGTCCTGATTTCACCCACACACTATATCAAAACTTCTCAAATATACCAATGAAGCCGGTCTTTATTTTTTGCAATAAAAACATTGTCCAATTGCTTAAAAACCAGTGAAAGGTAGCTCTCTAGTCTTGATGAGCCCAGTTCCTAGTGAAATAATAGTCATGTTAAAATAATGATAAAAAATAATGATTCAGTATCGTTCAGTGAAGTAATTCAAAGCACAAAATGACGCTATCGCACTGCTACACAGCTGAGGGAATTATGAATCTCTATATGTTTACAAACATATCTTTCCTCACCAGGCAGAAAAATCTCAGAAAGGAGGAAGAAAAATATGAATATTGCATTTTCATACTGCATCTGGTGAGGTGGGCCAAGGAAGACACAGTGCAACACTACAACCCAGGAACCAGCCAGACCAAGCTTTATGCATTTCTTTCTCTGCAACACATCTAAGTCTTCCAGAAAGAAATTTAATAAACAAATTATTTATTAGTAAATAAATATAAATTAGTCCCATCGTCAGACTTAAATATTTTGTCTCGATATGAGAAGCCTTATTCTGAAGCTGCATTTTTTTTTTTTTTTTTTTTAAATCTACCGTTAACGTTGGCCAGGAAGACATGCGGAAGTGCAGTGCTTCAACAACACATGACCACAGCCTCCCTAGCAGCCATTGCAATTACCATGGATACGTAGGACCACAACCTAAGTGGCACAGGATACACACGACGCACTTCTCCCTTAGTAAGAAACACGGCCCAGTTGAATAGGTCAGCCGACCCGCAGGTCCCTAGGAAGATAGACAAGATCATGACGTATGCTCGCCACTGGCTTCGTTGAGTGTGTCCCTCTCTCAGTTATATCCAGACACAGAACTATGAGGCTGCTGTGATGTTCTTTTTGGTCTGTGTCTTATGTTCATGCAGTCCATAAACATAGCAAGTAATTGTTCTGTATATGGTTGTCTTAACGCCAAGCCTGAGTCAAAAAACAAAGAAATTTAGTATTTTGGTTTTCCAAGAGAAAAAAAAAAACTAGAAAGAAGTGGACAAATGCATATTGTCGTGCAGTAAAATTGAATCCAGACGATGCACTTATATGCTCCACAGGTATACATATCACTGATTATTATTTCATAGCTGACATGAAATAATCATTATTTGGTATTAAAAGGCCGAAAAGCCAACAAGCACTGAAGGAGGAAGCTGTCCCATCTCTATTTTTGCCAGATGGCTAGTTTCATTAGCATATAACTAGTCTACAGTATATACGGTAATGATTTGGCCTGGCTGTGATGGTAGAGAGGTATGTGAGGGTATGGCAGCGTATATTGGGGACAGCTGTGTATGTAAGCATGCAGCATTATTTGTGAAGGTACAACATTATCTGTGCGGGTAATGCATTATTTGTGAGGTCACAGTAACAGTTAAGTGTATGTTAGGGTGAGCAATACAACATTATGTTACGGGTATGCCATTATTTGTGAAGGTAGAGGAATACAAGTGTGTATATTTGAGAACAGAGTAATACTTGGTGAGTCAAATCTGTGTGTGTGTGTGTGTGTGTGTGTGTGTGTGTGTGTGTGTGTGTGTGTGTGTAATGCTGCAGCATTGTTTGTGAAGGCAGATCATTATTTGTGAAGGTACAGCATTATGTGTGCAGGTATGGCGTTATATGTGTGGGCACATAATTATTTGAGAAGGTAGAGCAATGTGTGTGGGTATAGCATTATTTGTACTGTACGGCATTATTTGGCTGACATCCATTTTTAGAGAAGAGAGAATTATCAATTGTATGAAAAGGCCCATTAAGGTTTAGTAAGAGGTTTAATGTTACATTTCTCATTGTTTCAGCTACCAGGGAACGAGATGAGTTATGTGGGAGACGTGAAAAAGAAAAGGAACTAGGACTGAGGCGAACATCAACAGATGTTAAACAGCTTTGGTACTGAAACAGAAAATAGCACTTGAATAATAAACAAAAGTGTAAAGAACTAATAAACCAGAAGCTGATTGAAGAAGAGCTACAGCAGACAGGCACTGAAACTTGGAGAGGGAAATCATCATCTTCGGGAAGAGAAATTTTCACTAGGTGCTGAAATCATATCGTGCTTAGATTAATAAGTAGAAACAAAGCAAACAACAAATAAACAAAAATATAAACCCAAACAACGTTGTGGAAGTGTAGCACGGGTTGGAGTATCTCTGAGTGTGATGTTATGCTAGGTGGAGGCTTATTTTGGGTGACCACCTGGCTGCCCTGTTTTACTTGGACGTTGATAGGGTCGCTATGCACTTGGCCCCGAGACACGCACTGACCCCAAACTTGACACGAACCTGCTCTGATACTACTTGGCACGCCCAAGCGAAATTTCACTACATTCCACCCTGCAAGTATTGCTTGTTATGAGTTCCAAATGTCTGGCGAATAATGGGACACAAAAGTGCGCATGGCTCACGCGCAACCGATCACACGCAGTAATAATTGACACCAGCATTGTCAGCTCGTCATCTTGCGTCTTTTGATGTATGGCATGTAGAAATCCGACAGCTCAAATGTGGACAGACGGAAATACAGACAACGCTTATTCACATAGTATTATTGATAATGGATGTTAAACTTTTCTCTTGCATACAGTTAATATCGTTGTAAAATACTGAAGTATATAATTCAAAATGTCTCAAAGGAAGTGTTAGGAGCACTACAGGGTTATGTATAATGCGGCACTTATACTCACCACCTGACCACAGTTGAGGCTGTTGGAAACAGTGTAGTGTAATATGCAGAATATATTTTGAAGGACGAGGTTTTAGAAACTATCCAAGGAAAATTAAAATCTGTCTATCCCAAAGAGAGGGACGTAGCCGAGACAGGACGACACACTCCCAATTTACTCATCCACACATTCATTCGTATCTTAGCCCCAAGGGGAGAAGGGACAGATCCTCACAACACCAAGCCGCACGAGGGTCAAACTGTGCAGTGCAATCAGCCACATCTACAGCAGGGCCTGACAGCAGAGCCACATCATAATGGACCCATCCCCTTACCCGCACCTGACGTGATCAGCTGATAAGAGCAAATGTGGGAGAATATCCCATCGGGGCCGCATCACCTTTTATTCGCTCACAATTTCTCTCCAGTCATTCCTATCACTCGCAACCAATCTTCCTTGTTCAAGTGACATCTCTCTCTCATCCAACACTCTCTTCGCACTGTCCATCCATTACATTCGTTGTCTTCCTTTCAGCCTTACACTTCTCACAACCGATCTATTTATCTTTTTCACCAATCGCTCATCATCCATTCTGTCCATATGCCCAAACCATCGCAACACTCTCTGCTCAACTTGATCAGCCATCTCCCACATAACTCCAGTTCTCCTTTGCACTTCACCATTTCTCACTCGATCCATATGCTTCACACACACTCCTCAGACACCTCATCTCCATTACATTCACACTTTTCCTCTCTGTTACACCCATATTCCATGTTTCAGCTCCATATAACGCAGTCGGTACCACTACACCCTCATACAGCCTTCTCTTTACATCCTTGCTAAACATATGACATCTAGCAACTTTTTTAATTCCTTCCAGAACCTTTCCTACTTCATTCATTCTAAACTACACTTCTGCATCTATGCTTCCATCCACAGCAACAGGTGACCCTAAATACTTAAAACACTCTACCTCCCCAAGCAAATCACCATTCAAAACTATGTTCATACTCCTGTTGTTTACCAGCCTCGTACACTTCATCACTTTTCTCTTGTTCACATTTACTGTACTCTCAATTTCCTCCTTTCACACACCCTTCCAAACTCCTTTACCAACTGTCTCAATCCCTCCTCCGAATAAGCCACCAATGCAGTATTATCTGCAAACAGCTGCTGATTCAGATTCCACTCTCTACCATCAGATTTCACCAGACTCAAACCTCCACCTAACACTCACATTTGCGTCCCTTACAACTTTACCTTTACCTTTACCTTTACCGAAATGCCGGTCATGTGACGTTAGCTGCCATGGAGCGCCGTCTTCCTCTTTCCTCAGCTATCCTGATTGATTCCACATTGCTGATTCTTTCTTGTAAATCGCTTCTTATACAATCCCTATACTTTAATCGTTGTCTTCCTCTTGCTCTTCTTCCCTCTATTCTTCCAAGTAAACAGTCATTTTCAAGTTCTTTTACTCTTATAACGTGTCTCAAAAATTCCATCTGTCTTTTCCTTGCAGTCTTCATCATTTCTCTTTCCACTCCTGCCCTTCTCAGAACTTCTTCATTTGTTACTTTTTCTATCCATGATATTGGCATCATTCTTCTCAAAAACAATACCTCAGCTGCTTGTAATCTCTTTCTCAGTTTCTTCTTTACTCTCCACGTTTCGCACCCGTATAATAACGTCGACCAGGCAAAACGTTTCAACACTTTTATCCGTGCCCTTATATCCATAGTTATGTTAGTTAAAATTTTTCTCATTCGTCCGAAAGTTCCTTTAGCAATACCAATTTTTCTTACAATTTCCTTCTCGCTTCTCCGTCATCTGATATAACAGCATCCAAGTATTTGAAACTTCTCACTTGCTCTATATACGAGTAGCTTCTATGGATATTAAGTTGGATATTTATCGCTTCTCTCCGTTTTGTTAGTACAATTGCCTTTGTTTTCCTGATGCTAACCTTCAACCCTTTCTGCTGACATGCTTCCACTTATCTATCCACCAGCTCTAGTTTTTCTTCCGAATCCGCTACCAGTACCGTGTCATCAGCATACCTCAGATTATTAATGTTCTTACCACCAACCTTGACCCCTTCCAGTTCCTTCAATTCGTCCATTACAACTTGTCCGTATAAAGAAAAGTCTGGCGACAGAACACATCCCTATCGTACTCCTCTTTTTATAGTCACCCACTCCGTCTTCTCCTCTCCGACTCTAACAGCAGCTCTTGATTCCAGTACAGGTTTACAATGATTCTTATATCCTTATTATCTACCCAAACCATTAGCAACATTCTCACCATCTCTTCATGCCTCACGGTGTCAAAGGCCTTTTCAAAATCCACAAAACACAAGTATAAATCCTTCTGTACTTCCAGAGATCTTTCTAACAACATTCGCAATGCAAAAATAGCTTTTCTAGTGCCTTTGCTCCGTCGAAATCCATTCTGTTCCCTTTTTGTGTGTGTGTGTGTCCGACTCTGGGCATAGGCTTCACAGCCTGCACTCAAGGCCCAGTAGTCCTTGTACATACATACACCTCTACATGTCACCACTTCGGCACTAACACCCACCGTCCGTATTGAATACATGCTAGGGCTGTCTCATACAGGACTGGTGTATTGGTATTAGCGGGGGTATTTTTACGACATGTCGGCGGGTCTTTGCCACATAGATATTTATGTTTCGTCTTATTCTTTCCCCTATCTCTCTTAACAATACTTTCCCCATTTGACTCATCACACTTATAATGCTATGTTTATCGTATTCCAGTGCGCCATTTTTCTTTGGTATGGCCACGAAAACACTTTCTCTCATTGGTTCTGGGTTGTATCCAGCATCATATATTCTGTTTGCCAAAGTGGTTATTTTTTCAAATCCAAATTCTCCGGCTGCCTCCGTCATCTCAACCACCACTCCATCCTCTCCTGCTTTATTCTTACCCATATTTCTCATAGCTTTCTGAATTTCCGCTTTTAAAATGACTGGTCCGCTCATTTCACTGTCAATCTCGGGTTTGACTCCTCTCTCATCACCATAAAGCTCATGAATATATTCCTCCCATCTCTTTAATATTTCTTGTTTATCCATTAAAATTTTTCCATTTTTATCTTTTATTACTGAACGTCTAGCATTTCTTTTTCTTCTGCTTATCTCTTCAATAACTTTGTACATCTTCCAGGTGTTAGTTCTCTGTAATATTTCTACATGTTGGCATTTTTCATTCAACCATTCCTCTTTCTTCTCTTTGCATTTTCTTTTTATTTCAACATCCAATTCTCTATATCTACTTTCATTATGTTTGTCTCTCCTTCTTTCCTCTGTCATTGCTAAAATGTCATCAGTAATCCACTGTTGTCTTCTCTCCTGTTCCATTTCTGCTATAGTTTCCTCCACTGCCTGCAGAATAGCCGTCTGCAAGTGCTTGCACTCCTGTTCAATCCCAGCTTCATTCGGCTCTTCTTCGCATAGTACGAAGTATGTCATACCTATTTCTCATCTCGAGCTGAAACTCATTTCTTCTCTCCTCCATTCCATGATAACTCCACTCTCTTCTTTTGCACCTCATTTTTCTTCCGACCACACGAACATGATCACATCCAATACCATGGTATGTAGGAGGACTGCTGGGCCTTGATAGCAGGCTGTGAAGCCTATGCCCAGAGTCGTACACACACACACACACAAAAAAAAAAATCTGCTCCCGGCAGGTCTTAACATTTGTAACTGAATTCCTGAACCTTTTATTTACTGTAATATAGTCTATCTGGTTTTCGTAGATGTTGCCAGGGCTTCTCCACGTCCAAAGGTTTCTAAGATGATGTCTGAACCATGTATTCATTATCACCAGGTTCTGCAAATTACACCATTCTCTCCACCTTTCTCGTCTTTCATTCACGTCACCCAATACAAACATTCCCACCACGTCTCCTTATCTTTCTCTTCCAACCTTTGCATCAGATCTCCCATTACAACGTTAATCTCATGTTCCATACATTGTGCTACTGCCTTTTCAACATCTTGATAAAACAAATCCATTTCATCTTCATCATATTCTGTTGTCGGAGCATACACCTGTATAATATTCAATTTCAGTGGTTTAGTACAAATATTCACTAACAGTACTCTATCTGATATCGCCCCAAATCCTTCAATACTCTTGGCCACCTGTGCCACCATCCTCACTCCGACACCTCTCTGCTGTTCGTCTCCTCTAGAGTGTACCATCTGTACCTCTGAATCATTTTTCACTCTTGATGCCAACCATCAAACCTCTGAAAGTCGTATTATATCAATTTCCATTCTCTTCATCTCTCTCTTTACATTTTCGAATTTTCCAATCTGATTCACTGCATTTTCATTCCAAGTAGCAATTCTCATCTTGTTGGCAATAAGGATAGTCGCCTGATGACGGTCGAGTGCTACCTGTCGCACATAGTCCTCCCGACCGAGCGAGGCAGCACCTGTATCTGCAGGGCTCCCATTCACGCCGTTCCGATTTCTTTCTTCATTGTTTGACTCCATGGTTATACTAGGGTAGATAAGTGGTAAGGGCCCCACTTCTCTTCCACTGGTTTTGTATCAGAATTTTCCTTCTCCTAGCCTTTGTCTCTAAAGACTTATCCTGCAAGGCAGCAGGAGGCAGTTGGTCCACGACAGCTTATTCAGCAGGAGGGTGTACATCTCCCCCCAGGTTTATTCTCTCCTAGCCTCTATATATCTACAGGCCGTTCGGTTATCTGCCACCTGCCAACGCGCCCCACAGCAGATGCCAGCTGCCCACCTTTCATATTTCCTCATTATAGGTGGCCCGAGTTTCCCCAGGTAGGGTCCCTTACAACACCATCCATATTAATATTAAACAACCAAGCCGACATCACACATCCCTGCAGCAGCCCCACTCTATCTGGAAACCAATCACTCACAGTATTTCCCATTCTTACACATGCTTTACTATTACATACACACTTTTCACTCCTTTTAGCAACTTACCATCAAGGCCACACAATTTCAAAACAGTCCACAAAGCCTTTCTATCAGTTCTATCATACGCTTCCTCTAAATCCAAGAACGCCTAAAAGACATCTTTACCTTTCACTAAATACTTTTCACACACCTGTCTCACACCAAACACCTGATCCACGCATCCCCTCCTTCTCCTGAAGCCACAATGCTCACATCAATCACTCTCTCTGTACCCTCTCTAACTCTCTTATTTAACGCTCTATTATAAACCTTACCTACAACACTCAACAGACTTACATCCCTAAAGCTAGAATATTCATACTTATCACCCATACCTATATACAACGGAACCACACAAGCACTTCCCAGTCAAATGGCACCATACCTCTCACAAAACACAATTCAACAGTCTTAATAACCACTCAAGAATAGTTGCTCCGCCACCTTCTCAGGCATTCCACAGCACACCCATCCATATCTGCAGCTTTCCCTGCTTTCATCTCCTTTACTGCCTCCTGCACGTCCTACATCTTGATCAAAGAATCATTCAGCTCTCCAAACACATTTATTTCTTGCACCCTTCCATCTGCCACAGTCTCAGCCTCCCTTTCCTAACAATCTCTCAATACTCCATCCATCTCTGCCTTGCTGCATCCATCTCAGTTAACATCCTTCCATCCTCTGCTTTTACTTGCTCTTCCTTCTCAGACTCTCCCTTTTGCACTCTTTTCACATCCTTCGAAGACATTTTCTTATTCTGTTGAACATTCTCAGTCAACCATTTACCCCACCTCACATTTGCTGCCACTTTAGCATCACGCAGTCCTTCTCGCCCCATTCCTCTTTTCCTTATGCCTCTCCTATGACATCTCATCCTTCCTCGGCAGCCACACTTCATATGCACGTCTCTTCTCAGCCCCACTCAAAACTTACTTCCTCGCACCACAATTCACTTCCCTTTCTTACACTACCACCCACTTGTCTCACACCACACACCACTTCCTCATGCCCCACCAAAGCACTCTTAAACAGCAGTCATTCCTCCTCTACAGTGCCATTTTCCTGATCTTTCACTGCGTTCCACTCATCTTTCAACTTCTCCTGACCTATCTATCTATGTATTATCAGACACAAACAAATCGCCTCCATATCACCCTGTCCCTCACCTTTTCACTGCCATGCTTCCGGCTCACACCCCCCTTTCTCATATACCTCACCACTCCATCCCTCTACCTCATCCTTGGCCTCCACTTCCCTCTCCCCCCCTCCACCTAACTCACATACACTCTCCTCTCGTCTGTCTCTCACTCTCCATCATCTCCACATGACCAAACCACCCTAGTGTGTTTCTCCTAACGCTTCCTATCATATCCACATCCACACCACAATACCCCTTCACTTCCTCATTTGTCAGCCTGTCTCCATGTGACTCCACATGCTCCTCTCAGATAACTATTTTCCACTACTCTCACTCTTGACTTGTGTCCCTCCAACAACGTCCAAGTTTCACTTACTGTACATACGTTAGAGTTGGTATCACAATACTGTCATGCAGTAACTTCTTCGCTCCCATGCTCACTTTCCTGTTTCTTATCACTGCTTTCAAGGAACCAGCAACCTTTCTTCCATGTTGTACCGTTTAATGCACTTCACCTTCCAAACTTCCATCCTTACTCATCACACTACCCAAGTGCTTAAATGCATTCACATTTTTCATTTCCTCCTCGTCCAACCTCACTGTACATTCACTGTCATCATCTCTCTCGAAGGCAATAACTTTACTTTTCCCTACATTCACTTTTAGATTCCGTTTCTTACACACTTTCCCAAACTAATCCATTAAGCCTTGCAGTTCCCTCTCGTCTTCATTTCACAACACAAAATCATTAGCAAAGAACAATTCATGGAGCTTCCAGTAACAGCCCTCTCTCATTAGGGCTGCTCCAATATCCACTACCTTACCTTGTATCTCATTCATAACCCCATCATATATAGATTGAACAAACATGGAAACATGGCACATTCTTGTTTCAATCCAACCTTCAAATAGAAAAATTCACTTAGTTCGCTATCCATACACACTGCAGCCTTAGCACCCTCATACATACTCTGCACAGCATTCAACAACTTCCCATCTATTCCATTTATTCTTAATACCTTCCACAATTATTGTCTATCCACCCTGTCAAATGCTTTCTCCAAATCCATGAAGGCCGCAAACAACTTCTTTCCCTTCTCTAGAAACTTTTCCACTAAAGATCTAAGAATGAATATCACCAACTAATTCCTCTGTTATTTCCCTAACTCTGTCAATAAGTATCCTTCCATATACTTTTCCTATTACACTAAGAAGATAATTGCCCTATGACTACCACACTCTTCTTCTTTCCCTTTTCCTTTGTACAGGGGAATTATTATACCTGACTTCCAATCTTCAGGGACTCTGCCTTCCTCCCAGGCCAAACTGCATATGTTCCACATCCATACTGCTACTATCTCTCCTCCCTGCTTAAGCATTTCACCACACACTTCATCAATTCCTTGGGTTTTCCCCATTTTGACTTTCTTCATTGCTTCCACAACTTCCATCCTACTGATTTCTTCCTCTCTTCTCGCATCCCTCCATCTCCCAGCAATTCCCCAGCCACTTACATTCGCATTACTTTCATTCTCTATGTTCAACAATTTCTAAAAGTGTTCTCTCCATTTGCCCACTTTTTCTCCCTTCTCCACTAGTGATCTACCATTTTTATCCTTCACTCCCCGACTAACTTTATAACACCCAGTCTAACTCTCTTTATCTCATTCTAGAACATTTTCTTACATTCCCTCCATTTTATACTCAAATTCCTTCCAAATTCCTCATTCACCGTCTTCATACTCTCTCTTACTAATCTTTTCGCCTCTCTTTTCCTCTCTACATGCAACTCTCTCTTCTGGCTCTCAACTCCTTCCACAACCCAGTTTCTCATCCACCCACTATATGCTTTCTTCTTTTGTGCCACAGCCTGTCTCACCTCGTCATTCCACCATGCTTCTTCTTGCACCCCTTTTCGTCTTCTATTCTTCCCACACACCACTTCACATGCTCCACAGATTTCTTCTGTGAATATCTTGCACACACCTTCCACGACCCCCACCTGCTCCAGTCGATATTTACCCAATCACTCCTCCACTTCTCTCTTATATTCTGCCTTTTTTTCATCCTCTTGGAACCTTACCACCCTCCTTGTATAAACTACTTCCTCCTATCCATCCCTTCTTCTATTTCTCCATTTCATTTGGACCATGATTCTCACCATCACAAAAGTGGTGGTCAGAAAGTCCAGTCCCTCAACCTCTATATGCTCTTGCATCCATTACACACCTCCTCATCCCTTGATCCTCATACGCATAATCAATCGTTGCCTTCTGTTCATTCAGTTTACCACCCACCCTTTTTATCACTCGCCACGAATTCCTATGGATCTTTTTGTGTCTGATGAGGGTATTGGCTATCATCAACCCCCTCGCGGCACAAATGTCCACTAAAGCACTGCCATTCTCATCCATCTCTGCAGGCCCATGCCACTCACCAACTACTCCATCCACCTTCACATTCTCTACTTTTCCATTCATATCTCCAATCAAAAACACTCATTCCTTTCAAACTTTTCCATGCATGCTTCCACACTTGTCCAGAACTCTTCTCATACTCTGCTTGCACGATCTTGCATTGGCACATACACGCACACAATCACCCACATTTGTAGTCCAACTTTCAATCTAACCTAAACAATCCTTGAGCCAACTGATCCATACTCTCTTATATTCTCCTTCCATCTATTACTCACAA
Source organism: Coenobita brevimanus (assembly GCF_032717465.1). Classification (NCBI taxonomy): domain Eukaryota; kingdom Metazoa; phylum Arthropoda; class Malacostraca; order Decapoda; family Coenobitidae; genus Coenobita; species Coenobita brevimanus. Next base: position 27,875,191 of record NC_137065.1, read on the forward strand.
CAATACACACTCCTTCTTTTGCCCTCTCATTTTCACCTACTCCTGCGCATATACCCCATCCATGCTCCCATTCTCTCATACTCTCTCCTTCCCATTTAGTTTCAGTTAATCCACATACCGTACATCCACTTTCGCACCCTAAAGCACCTGGACAATCTCTCTCTCTTTCAGCTCATCATTTGCACCCCTTACGTTTCACATCGCAAGCTATACCATGTCCTCTGTCCATTCCTTAGTCGTCACTTTTAGGTCAGGCGTAGTCCGAGGCTAAGTCTACTAATACCAAGTCGATTCACTTTCCATCAGGGCGCAGGGAGGCGTGGCTTGTGTGTGACATCAGTTGGTTTAAGTAACAGAAAATGTATAAAACTGCAGACTCAAATTAAACATTTATAACAAGGGAAAATGAAGCAGGGGAAGAAGTGCTTCCCTCACAGTCCTACACTTTCCATCACACTCCCACACCTTATCTCACACATCTCAGTCCCTTCCCTCACTTCACTGAACCAAGAAATGTGTCATGGTTTGAGTAGTGGAGCAAAGATCCACCCTCTATCATGGTCAGGAGTCAACTGAGCTGGTGTTTCTTGCCAGAGCCAGTCGACGTCACTCTGATGCTCCGCCCCCAGTGCGAGCTTGGAGTCATTTTAGAAGGAAGTGAACTGACCTGGTTTTAGTAAACTTAGGTCCGAGGCTTCTTGTTCGTATTTTTTGTTGTTTTCCAGGGAAGGGCACTAACCCTCCACCAACCCACTTGTTGCCACGTAGGGAACACATATTGGTTGGTTATAAGGTTACCACTCAGCATTATAAATGCTTTTCTGGTTTACAGGAAATCATTTGGCTTGCCGTTCAATGTAGAGCTACCCTAAAAACAGAGTACCACAACACTAAGTGGGTGGATGATGGGTGCCCCGACCTACCAACTTCTCCTGATACTTTATCATTACTCTCTTTTATCAAAGTCACTCACTTTCAAAACCTCCCTGCCACACCTAACGCTCCCAGCTCTCAACCATCTCTTACCTATTTTCAACTTTCCCTACACCAGGTAGTGGTCAGATATACCTCCATCCTCCCCTCTCAAAACTCTCACATCCAACAATCTTCCTATTACGTTCCTGGACACAACCACATAGTCCATATTCACTACTTGACCACAGTTATGGAGGCTGGCAAAAGTTATCAACAAGGTGTAATGTACAAAATAAATCATCAAGGATGAGATGTTAGAAACTCACCAAATCCTCATACAATATGACCCTTATACCCACCACTGGATCATAGTTAAGACAGCTGGCACAGTTATCAGTGCGATATAGTGTGCAGGATAAATTGCTAAGAAATGTGTCAGGAACTCTCCAAAGCCACTTACAGTATGATTGTTATGCTCAACACCTGACTATAACTGAGGTGGCTGTCATCACTTACTAACAAGGTCGACACAGTCTGCAACAGTGGAAATTCGTTCTTCCCTCGACTTTTACTTTATATCCTCTCATCTCCTATGTATAGAAGTTCCTAACTAATTCACAGGATAAACACGTCTTTATAAGAGATAACTCTTATAGAATGCTGCTTTTTACCCGCGACGAGAGCCGGCCGGTCAATGAGTGGCCAGCATTCTTCTTCTGCTTTTGGCGGGCTCATTAAAAGGCCTTTGGAGACATGACAGTGGTAACATGTAAGTTAATTTGACATGGACAATCCAAATCTGCCATCAGCTGATACCTGACGTGGCTCCATCTAGCAACAACTTTAGTAAGAGTGCTTAATTTATGTCTGTTGAGACATAAAAGTGGTCCCATACAAGGTTCTTTGACTTTAAGAATCCAAATATGCGGTCAGCTCACACCTGTGGTAGTGACCATGTAGTGGGTCACTCCTGCAGCTCCTCCAGAGACTGGGTAGTGGGTCACTAAGGTAGCTGCTCCAGAGACAGGGTAGTGGGTCACTTGTGCTCTTAACCCACCTCATCCAGGATGATTTTTCACCAATGATCTCCCCCAATCCCGGCAGATGTTCAGATTTTTTTTTTTTTGGCTAAAACCTCTGCTTTTTATGAGAAACATCAAAAATTCAGAGAAAAATTGCTCACCTGAGCTTAGAAATGCCTGGTGCAGGTGACCTTCCCCTCACCTGATAGGGGAGGGTGGTGATGGTTCGGACGTTAAGAAATGTATATATATTCATAAAAATTCAGGTTTAAGCAGGAGTGTAGTCTGGTTTATGTTAAAATGTTGCCACATCATTTGGAACTTTAAGCTGATAATATGAAATTCTTAGCTTTTTTCAGCTTTAAGCTAAAGTTAACGAAACACAAGTGACTAATTCGTCCGAACCATCCCTACCAGTGGTGATGGTTCAGACAAGGGTGGGATGGTTCGGCCATATGTATTACTCGGCATATTCTTAAATTTATGTGAGATGGATTGGGTAAAAACAAACATTTATTGATTCAAAAACATTTCATTTTCCTAAAGTACAATATTAAACTTCAGAATCCAAATGAACCACTTGATATTTGTTTAAAAAACTGAAATAACCTTCACCAGATTTATTAATAACTGCCTTAACCTCTTACTTTCAGCTACAAAATTATGCATAATTAGCCTTCTCTCTCTCTCTCTCTCTCTCTCTCTCTCTCTCTCTTTCTCTGGAATATTGACCTCACTTTTCAGTTTCTAGGCCTTATTTCAGACTAGCTAACTTAAGACTTTTAACTCAGTATTGTAGCCTGCAAAACTGAAATAGAAATTGTAATACCCCTTCCTTTTTGTTATACTTTGAGGAATAGGTTAAGTAAACAAAACTATTAACCCACCGCGTGCCGGCTATTTTTTGCCCTATGGGTCACCCCAGTGCCATCCATTTTTTTATCTTTTTTTTTTTTTGGGGGGGGGGGCTAAAATGATGGATTTTGATGTGGAAACAACGAATTTTGCCATAAAAATGCTCACAAGGCTCGGAAATTAGTTTGATTGAGTCATGGATGCTCATGTACAGGTATAGCCGCTCTCTCACTCTCACCACGTACGTGAGACAAAGCCTTTTTCTATGTAAGGTATACCCAGGTATTTATGTTGGGAAAGAATAGCAATATTCAGTACACTTTTCCGATTACTGATTTCTTCAGCATCTATTAAAATTTGCGTGTCTTTCTCACTGTGAATGCATTATCTTACACATACTTGATGATAGGTACAACCTGACTTCATTACGTACAGTTCTGGCACTTACAAGAAGATATTTACAACTTGACTTCACTATATAGTCCTTACACTTACAAGAAAATATTTACAACTTACACTTACATGAAAATATTTACAAAATGCCTTCACTGAGTACAGCACTGGCTGAGGCACACAGGCAGAGTGAGGCAGAGCGAGCGTGAGGGGGGGGAGGAACTGAGTGTATGGCCTTGACAGCCTCGGGGATGGTAGAGGAACCGTTACCTTACATGCCTGCCAAGTTTTACCCGCGAATCTTGAAAAATGCGGTCACAGTGAAATTTTTTATCTTAAACCATTTTAAAATGGCACTGGCACTGGCCACGGAATTATGTCAGACCATTTTAATACAGCACTGGCACGCAGCGGGTTAATATATATTCCCTGATAACTATTAAGAATGATGTTTCACTATGTGTTCAGATATAAATAAGCAAAAGTAGTGTTATCATCTGATAAGGTTATGACTTGGTAGTAGTAGAGGGATAGTTCAGACTGTCCAAACCATCCCTCTCCTCAACAGTCCGAACCATCCCGAATCTATGTAATTAATTAACCCGTGCGGTCCCGGCAACGTGAATTAACGCAGCAACATTGCAAGGTCCCTAATTTGCGCAATTTTCAATTTTCGCGAGTAATTTCACGAGTGATTTTTGGCACGTATACACGGGCCACCTTCCTCTATTCCTCTACAAGATGCCAAGCAGGAACAATGCCTTACACCGCATAACCTCTCCCCTCCCCCTGCATGCCATTGTCTCAACAATTCACCTGTTACCAGTGACCTGGCCAATAAAGACATTCAGGGCCAGAGTGATTCCCCAATCAATGACAATGTGGAGGACAAAGTTTAGAGGAAGAAACAGTCAGAAATGATGATCAGGTAATGTGGGGAAAAAAAGGTCATGAATGGTGATGAGTTAGTGAGTGAAACAATGCTTATAATGCCTATATTACTGTTTGAAAACCAATATACTCTTGTACTACATATAAATTCGTACCAAGTAAATAAATAAATACTGTTTATGAGTGGATAAAATAGTTACCCTCCCATAGAACTCGTTTTCTTTGGTGCCAGCCTGTTAGAAAACCCAGTCAGGTAAGGAAGTACTCGCACCTAAATCCGGTATTTTAAACCTCAGGTGAGCGATTTCTCTATGAATTTTCGATGTTTCTCACCAAAAGCGGATGTTTGAGCCAAAAAAAAAAGGTCCAAAAACGTCGGGATGGGGCGGGTTAATGGGTACCCTTAAGCTTCACACGAGAGAGTTTAACATTCGTTCTTCATAGCAATATGTTCTACATGCAACACAGATTCATCCTGATAATGCACGGTTCGATGCTTGGCATATTCATAAAGGTAGAGCTTACAATATGCACTCAAATTATAACATAGGAGATGTAAAAAAAAAAATCTGACCTGCATCAAAAAGTGAAGAGTTTCTATCTTGGAGGTTCTGTGTGGTCGAAGTAAACAAACTCTCCCACTTTCACGCAAGATCACACGCCCCTAGGTCCCATATGTTTCTCAGGGAATGCACTGTCCACACCATCACCACCCTTCCCTACCGTGTTCTATCCAGCCGGCTCCAGAGAAGACGTTTTCTGTGGGAGAGGTAACTATTCGAAACTACTGAGAATAGGTAGATATTTATTTATTTATTACAAATTTATACGTAGTACAAGAGTATATTGGTTTCCACACAGTAATATAGGCGATATAATCGTTGTTTCACTCACCAAACACATCAACATACTGCACCTTTTTTATCGACATTACCTGCTCATCACTTCTGATTATTTCTTCCTCTAACGTCCCATAAACTTTGCCCTCCACATTGTCATCGACTGGGGAATCACTCTTCCCTTGAATTTCGTACTGTGGTGCGACATGTCTTTACTGGGCCAGGTCACTGGTAACAGGTGAGTTGCTGAGACAATGGCATGCAGGAGGGGGGGAGGTCATGCGGGGTAAGGCATTGTCCCCTCCTGGCCATGGGTAGTGGAAGGTGTCCCACATATACGTTCCAAAAATCACACATGAAATTTTAAAAATGTGCAAATGACAGACCTTGCAATTGGAGCACATTTATAAATGTCAATGGGAGTCACAGTGACAAAATGTTCAGGCGCATAGGTACGTCAACGGGACGCGGTGGGTTAAAGTGAGGCCCTGCCAGTCACTTAGTGATGACTACAAGGATCTGGTATGGATCACTCAAAAAGATCTCCTGTTAAGGGATCACTCAAGAGGATCTCCAGTTTTGGGATCATCAGCAAGAAATCTCCTGCAGAACTTGTACAGGGTTGCTCACTCCACTCTTTTTTGATGTTAGCACTAGGTGTCAAGAGAGTAATTCTGCTAAATCACCTGCAAAAACTGTGTAGTGGGGCACTCTGCTAAGGCATCTCCAAAATCTGGGTAGTTTGGCATTCTGTTATGGCACCTCCAGAATCTGAGTAGTGGACCTCTTTGTTAAGGCTAGTTACTTTTTACAGCAAAGTGTTTGAAATACGAGCATCGCCGCATGTCCCAGTGCAATTCCACTATATTTCCTCACATTTCATGTTTTCTGTTTGATATTTACCTTTATTTAATTAAAAGACAAACATATATGCAAGAACTTCTGTGCACATCTTCTGCTAGAAAGAACTTAAAAATGCAGGCCTTGCTGTCTTGATTGAACACTGTAAACGAACCCTTGGATTATGTTGCTAAACTCTGAATGATGAAGCATTGCCTTAATTCAGAGTAATCACTAATCCAAAATTCATGATGACATTTGTCGAAATATCTATGTTGGTCCAGTACAATAAGGCTTCATTGTCTGCAATTGCTCACTAAGAATGTTCCTGGTGTTAGCCTCTGCTGCCACAGTGCCGCCGAGATTGGTGGTTTTGAGCCCATGAATCTGAAGCAGGTAGCATGCAGGTGAATCAGAAAAACTGGAGCCGGTGTGGTTCTCTCTCTTTAGTATGCCACAGAAAAGTACAGCTGTGACAAGAGAGAACAACGGAATAGAGAGTCTACTTCTGGTGACAGCTAGAGTGTATCTGACTGCCCTCACTGCCCAGCCCTGGGAAACAGGACAGATCAGCAAATTAAGAGGTGCTGCATCTCTCAAACATAGGGAGATATGTACACGAATAGGCATAAGTTACAACTCTACCATGCACATCATACATCTCAATAAGGCAGTAACTGTGTATGTAGTATTAGCACATTTATGTTTCCCCAAGACTGAAGTATATACAGAATTTTTTCCCTTCCTCCATCCCTCCTTCACTCTCCCTGTTTACGTCTAAAGGTGCTGGTCTCGGCAATGTCTGGCCTCTCTCTCCTCTCCCACTACACTCAACAGTGAGGTTGTATTTGGATATTCATGTCAACACTACAATACATATTCATTAAATATGAATAAACATATCTATGTACTGTTTATAATTATGTATAAGTTGCATGAGACATAACTCATTGTGGAAGTGAAACCAGGACCAGAATATCGCTCGGCCATACCTTTTTGATGTCCCCGTCGACACTGTAGTCCTAACTACCGTGTAGCCTAAGCAATGTGTAGGGTAGTTAACTACTCAGGCAGATCTACTTGTAATCCATGAGAACGGACCTGTGGTTTTAGTGGGTTTCCACCTTTCATGCCTTTCAGATAATAGTCCCAAACACAAACACAGGACAAGACCACAAGAAGTAGAAGACCAACACCAGGACCAAGATAGGAAGGAGAAAGATATGAAGGAAGATAGGACAGTACATATGATTTTAAATCAGCCTTGTTCAGGTAACTAACAAACTCAATTCCGTTTGACACATGAGACCGCCTGTTTACATTCAACAAAGAAATATTGAATGAAGGTAGAAAGGGTAGTAACTGGGACAAGAAATTCACTGTTAAAGATAGATGTAGACTGTTAGGTAGAATTACTATCTCTTTACTGTGTAGCTCACAAAAATCGGGTGCAACATAGTATCCGACTACCTTAAGGAACCGGTGTTGTGATGCACACTTCAGTGTTACATCCGCTGTCTCTGGAAAGAAGAAGTACTGTTTTGCATGTACAGTTGCGGACATATCAAACAGAAACACCCCGTCCACCAGCGAGGTAGTGTAATGCTCTCCGCATCTGGTAACACTGATTGGCATGGAACTTCACCAGGTTTCGTTCAGTTGCTAGGACGAACCGAACGCGGTGATCATTGCCACTGTGCTCAGTTGTTGATGGTATATGAACAATGTCCCGCCTGACAAAATACCGTCCTGAAAATAACAATGTTTTGTGAATGTAATACCCTAATAAAATAATATCACACAATACATATTCATAATTTATTCACATGAAACACAGGTTTTGCAAGTGCGACTTTCAACAAACATACGAGCCATATAACATTTACCGACGGTCAGCATATAAGCCATTATGACATAGTTTGGATTCCCTCACCTATCATAATAATCCCAAAATTACCGTGAACCCCCTCCTCCCTGACAGTCACCTGAAACTGGTAGACCACTTTAGGTGGCGCCACAGGAGGAGGCAGGGTGGGGTCCTTGGGAGATAGGAGGAGGGATGTGGGTGAGGAGGAGGCAATACTGGTCTGGCTGGTGGAAGGGGAGCTCTACAGCAGACGAGTGATGCGGTAGGGGAGAGTGGACTGTGGCAGGAAACTAGGATGAGATGGATAAATGATACGCTGGTGACATGGTGCCAAATCAGCTATACTTTAACGTTGATTATGGAATTTGAGGGTCAGGCTGTTAAACTTTATGCAAACTTTGCCTCGTTACGCAGTCTACCAGCAGGTTTTGTTATATCGTCTAAAGGACGATCTACTCCCCATGGGGTGGCACATTACACAAACCCCGCATTATTAGTGTATGATGACTATGTTATCACATGGTGATATATGAAACGTCCCTAGAATGTTTGCCTGATGTCACACCTGTTGTCATAGCAACTGGGAACTATTCTTGTTGCGATTACGTAGTAACATCGTAGATGACGACTGTGATATCGAAAGCACAGTAAGGGGAGGGAGGAATTTTCTCTTGCTACAATAAATAATAGTTAACAGTAGTGATTCGTGCCTATGGTTCTCGTTAATATATGTATGGCACCGGTGTAAACCAACACGTGATTTACTATACTCAGTTTTTTTTATCGAGGCGAAGATGCACGTGACAGATTGGTGATTATTGGCTGAATGCAACATTACTTCATAATCTAGCATTATCAACTGGCAACAAATATCTTAGGGGGAAATTTGATTCAGTAAATATTAGTATTAGGATTTGAGAATAAAATACCGAGAAGGATTCTTGGGGTAAAGTGGCAAGACAGAGTTACAAATGAAAGAGTAAGGGATATTACGAGAGTGGAACCAGTTAATGAATATGTGAGACTGTCTCGCTGGAAGTGGCTGGGGCACATATACAGAAAAGAAGGTTGTTTAATACAAAATGTGCCAGAGTGGATTGCTAGAGGAAGAAGAGGTAGAGGTAGGCCGAGGGAAACCTGGTTGAGGACAATGAAAAAAGAAGCAGGAGAGGAGTGTTGGTGGGACATGAAGGAGATGGCAAGAGACAAATATTTGTGGAGAAAGTTCATTGAGACCCTTTGCATCCCGTGGGGTGCCACAGGAAATGATTGATTGATTGATTGATTGAAATATTTTTTGGACATGTTGCATTCAGCCAATCATCATCAACCTGTAAAGTGCATCTTCGTCTCAATAAAAAATAATGGAGTATAGGGGGGGTGGGGGGATGGACTGGGTCCCAGATAATAGGTGATATTGGGATGGGCTAATAGTTGGTTAGAGAGATGCCTTATCAGCTGTATTAATTATGATCATGTCGGATTACTGTTAACCCTAGAGTGAGAGGGTAAATGTGGTATGAAGGACTCGTAACTGTTAAACACTCTGATTTACAAGTATCCGGTTTACTGTCCCCCCTTCCCTCTTCCCGACAACTGCATGCACTTAGACATGGGTACTGACGGGGAAGGGAGATGGCCATTATGACTGCTACACCATGAACCGCGGATCACATGTTTATACATCAACTTCAGTGGTTCACCTATTTTCTTTAGTGGACTGTAATGTACACAGTTACGCAGCCAGGGCAACAGCTCCATGTTCGGACACGGCTGAGATATGTGGCTCAGTAGTTGCTCTCCGTGAACTGGGCAATGGTCTTGTATTTATAGTTGCCCTGTTTCATACAGTGCTAACGCCACTCGGTTGCTTAGCATAACAAAACACACTGCAGATGAAGTATGTGTCTGCACTTAATACAAGCGATTTCTTTAACTAATAGCATAGTTGATGTAATATGCACGTGCACAGACTGGATAACTGCAGACATTACAACCTTGTTCCACCATTGTTGGCTCGAGGGTCTGTGAAGGAATGCTTAAGGCATACGACAGTTGCCCAATATGAACCAAATATAACTAATAACCACTGGCAAATCTGTAAAATCAACAGCCAAACATGGCATCAACAGCCAAACATGGCATACAGAAAACGGTAACATAATTATACAGTACCTGGGTTAAGTAAATCCACCTTTATTTTACATTGGTGCTATACAGATATTAAAGAGAGCCATAGGGACTATCATTACTGTCAGAATGTTCATATTTAGTGGAGATTAAGGAAAAATCTACTTAGGTCTATCCCTACTCTGCGATATCAGTCGTCATCAATGATGATACCACGTAATAAGCTACAAGGGTAATTCCCAATCACTATGACAACATCTGTAACAGCTGACAAACTGTAGGGACGTGTAATATATTTGCATATTAACATACAGTTGCCATACTCATAATACAAGGGTAGGCTTACTGATCCACCCAGAGGAAAGTGTGTCGTAAATTATTATAAGCCAAGACCGTCAATATCAACATTTGGCAACGCCAACATAACTGTTCATGGTCCGACTGAAAAATTCCATATTTCCATGAAACACTGATTTGGCCCAGTTATCACCATGTAATCTATCCCTTCAACTGTAGTTCCTGTCGTCAACCAAAGTCCACCTTCCCCTACCCAATCACCCCTCTCCTCTAGCCCCGAGTTCGAACACTATTGTCCCCTTGCTCATCCACCTCACTCCTCCTGTCTCCCAGGTCCCCCACCCCCACCCTGCTGCACCCTGTGGAACCATCTCCTGTATGTAGTGAACTTGCTTCGATTTCAGAGGTCCACCAATGTCAGGTTCGCGGTAGGGAGGATGTGCGTCACGATAATTTTCTGCTCTTTGATAGTTGTGGGAAAGTTGATAACTATTACTTATATGCAAAATTATTAACTATTGCGTGGTTCATGACTCGAAACTAAACCACTCATGAAATCCGTGTCATTCATAATATCTTCCATTATGTTGAGGGTGTATTGTGTGACATAATCTTAAAAAAACTTGCTATCAACAGTACATTTTCTGACCGAACGTTGCTCATATTTTATCACCAATAACTGAGCACAACGGCAATGATCGCCGCGTTCGGTTCGTCCTAGTGACCGTACGAAACCTGGTGAAGTTCCATACCAATCAGTGTTACCAGATGCTAAGAGCATTACACCACCTCACTGGTGCACGGGGTGCTTCTGTTTGATATGTCCGCAACTGTACAGTCGGTAAGATTTCCGACTGGACCACATGGATGCGGGATTTGGCTAACGTGGCAACAGCGCGCGCCCGTGTGTGTGTGTGTGTGTGTGTGTGTGTGTGTGTGTGTGTGTGTGTGTGTGTGTGTGTGTGTGTGTGTGTGTGTGTGTGCCCGACATTTTTTCGAATCGCTAAGCTTCATCCTCCGAATTATATTATGTGGCCATTGTATTATGCTATGATATAGGCTAATAAATATTATGTGATTGGGATAATGGGCTGTGCACTATACCATTTGTAGTCTGAATTATATAAAATAATTCTCTTGCCTTGCAGCGTGAACCACGATACAGGTTGAGTTGTGGTTCAGAAACAGAGGGCAAGTTCACCCAGAAATGCCGCGATGTAGGGGGAAAGGGGGGAGTATGGGAGTAAGCAGCCAACAGTTATATATTCTTAGTCATTATAGTATAGTTATCAAGGTGTCAATGTTATCCTATGCCCTGATTGATGATAAACCTATTTACTTTTATTATCTTTATATAGACCCGATTACACACTAGGATACCCCCTCCCTAGTTAGCGGAAAACATGCCCTGCTCCACCGCCTCGACTCTCTCTCTCTCTCTCTCTCTCTCTCTCTCTCTCTCTCTCTTAAACTCCTCAGCTGGCTATCAGTACACACACACACACACACACACACACACACACACACACACACAATCAGTTTGTGCTAATGCATAATGACGTTGCATTTAGTATGTTTACCTAAAATTTAATAGTGTCAAAATACAAGTGCAATACATAACCACCTCACATTACGGATTACGTTAACCAGTAATCAATACTTATTTGCATAGTTTATGTTTCAGTAATAGTCATGGGGTAGCCAGACCCACACTGATATTTTCGTTAATGTGAAAGGGAATCGTGTGTTCAGTGGCGGATACCAGTTAGTGGGGAGGTGGCCGCTGACACCTCCAATCCTCATAGCTATGGTGGTGAGCTGTAGTGTCACTGCAGAGGTTCCTGTTCCTCCAGTTATGTCAAATAATTAAACTTAACATACTGATGAACAGCCATTTCTTATGGAAAATATAAACAACCCATATGGAACTATGAAGCATATTGTGGGAGCTTTCCAGCTCTCACGCACGAGTCACAGTCTTGGTCCTTTGTTTAAGTATTGCCAGCCTGACAGTGTGCAGTGTTAATGACCATGCTATTAATATTAGTTCTACACGCTTATTTACATTTGGAACGACAGAATTCAAAGCAGGATTTCATTCAGTACACAGAATGCCAAATACAGCATGTGTGTGTGCGTGTGGGTGTGGGACAATACGTATGGTGGGGGTGGGGGGAGTATAGTGAGTATGAAATGTGTGTCATAATGGTAATATGGGTGTGTGCATTCGTGGCTAAGGACGTCCAAGACTGATATGTAAACTTTGCCTTTAACACTTGATGACACACACCTCAGTATTTACTTAGGTTCTGTTTATAAGTCTGTAGCATGTTACATTATCATATTATTAAGATTTTGTTTTGGGGGTGAAACCTGAAACACCATATGAAGACAAACACTGAAGTATTATAAAACTGTGATATGGAATCCATATTTTATGAATAACTATTTCTTGGAGGAGAAAATAGTTATTTTAATGTTCATTATAAGATTACACTGTAGGAGCATCTGTTTTTAATGGTAGCATACCGGATTCCAAGCGATCAGTTTAAGTTATACTATAGCATAGATTTATGCAATATATCCATTATATATTGTATTAACTATGTCATGAAGGCTCACACAGTGGACTTTCACGTAAACTACGTCGAGAAGGCGCAAGTTCAGTGTTTAATAAGATACGAAGTTCACGTATTTTTTGATGTGGTTATAAATCCAACTGTCCTTTGCTGGTCAGTGTCATTCCATATAAAATGAGAGTGGTCAAGTGTAAAACCAATACCCTATGTCGCATGGTAGTTTGAAAATGATCACTGATAATAATATATGATTACTGTATGACCCTCCCGAATGACCACACCCAGAATCTCTGTTTTATTTATTTTAATGTTGGGCCACTTGGAACAGATATGAGTAAATGACACGAGAGCACACGTGGATTTGCTGAATGTAACCTAGTCAGTGTGAAGTTTCTTGATTAATGTGATATGTGGGTGTATGGTTATCAGGTAAAAGTGAGAACCTACACACACACACACACACACACACACACACACACACACACACACACACACACACACACACACACACACAGACACACACAGACAGAGAGAATATATATATATATATATATATATATATATATATATATATATATATATATATATATATATATATATATATATATATATAATTTATTTGGTGGTGAATTGTAAGAATTATGGTAAATAGACAGGTTGAGGAAAAACTGGAGAGTGTGGAAGAGCAGTAGGTAGATAAAGGCCAGAGTATAGAGATGCGTTGATAGTCTTCTTCATATGACTGTTACCAGGAATTTTGTATTCATAAAATTTAATGATAGAGAAAAGATTTCCGCAGGCGACAGTATTCTAATGCATATGTATAAATTTACTGACGATATTTTTAACGACCATATTTTTATACTGTATCACTAAACAGTTTTAATATTATTAAAAAATATTTAGGTATCAATTGATATTCATAGTAATAATACGTCTAGATGAACGCATATTACCAACACTTGCACCACTGTTTATTAAGCCTTACAATCCCCATAAAATATACCAAACAAATGGTGGATAATGAACCATAACATGAAAAACGATGGCTTTTCCCGAAGCGCCAAAGATATTAGAAATGAAACTATATGAGCTATGAATGAATATTCTAATCACGTGCAGATACGACCGTAGGAACATCTACGAGAAGGCCAGAAGTGGACACGTCACCGGCAATGTCTGGGGGTGGGTGTGCATCCATGGTATGGGTGACGTCACCAGGATAGAAGGGAGTTCCACTGCTAAAAAATACATTGAAATTTTGCAGGATTATTTCCTCCCCTCAGTTCAGGAGCGGAACTATCCGTTTCCTCCCTGCCCTATAATTTTTGTTCAGGACCGCTGACCCATCCACACGGCGAGAAGCGTCTCGGAATGGTTTGCAGGTCGAGAGGACTTGCAGCTGCTCGACTGGCTTAGTAAGGAAGCAGACATGAACCCCATCGAAAATGTATGGGGGATTATGGTTAACTGTTGGGAGCCTGAGAGTGAACCTGCCCTCAGGCTCCCAACAGTTCAGAAGCCAGCAACAGCTCATACGGACCATGTCGCCTCTATGCAAACAGACAGAGAGGTGATCGAGAAGGAGGGTGGGTTACTTCCTACTAATGAATGAGTTCCATACAACTCTTATTTTTTTTATTATCCTCAGATTATAATGGATAATATTCCATGCAGTATAACAATCTAACAGTAACTTTAATAACTTACTATAACTTACCTGGTAATATAACTGATACGACACTATCTTATACATTTTGCTCACTGACATGATTTTTATTACGGGGACTCATACAGGAATTAGTGACGTTTATGTGCATTTCTTAACGCAGCTTTCATGTTACAATTGCAGTTTTTTTTCCATTAAAATATGATGGTTTCTTGATTGGCATAATCACAACTCTCTAGACATTTTGCCAGCTCGCTAGACATCTTGCCACCTGTTGACATGCCTAAGGTGCAGTTTTCCAGTCGTGAGAAAGATTTTGAAAAATTACTCAGGAATAAGTTGGTCAGTGTGTGATTAATAACAAATACCGGTAAACTACTAACACTTGCTGTCTGTTCGATGTAGTTTTAAGTGAACTTCCACCATGACATCACTTATAATACAATACATAACTCAAAGCTTGAGTATAACGTAACATACTGATCAAAGGAAATCCGATAATCTAAGTTTAAGAATCGCTGCACCTACAACGTATTTAAACCGATGTTATAATACGGCAATATTTCTTCCTGAAATAATGTTATTCATGTATTTTGCCACACATGATGGATTTTTTTTTTATTTCAGTGTTTCTCTTCATATGCTGTTTCAGGTTTCACCCCCAAAACATAATTATAATAATATAATAATGTAACATGCTACAGACTTATAAACAGAACCTAAGTAAATACTAAGGTGTGTGTCATCAAGTGTTAAAGGCAAAGTTTACATATCAGTCTTGGACGTCCTTAGCCACGAATGCACACACCCATATTACCATTATGGCACACATTTCATACTCACTATACTCCCCCCACCCCCACCATACGTATTGTCCCACACCCACACGCACACACACATGCTGTATTTGGCATTCTGTGTACTGAATGAAATCCTGCTTTGAATTCTGTCGTTCCAAATGTAAATAAGCATGTAGAACTAATATTAATAGCATGGTCATTAACACTGCACACTGTCAGGCTGGCAATACTTAAACAAAGGACCAAGACTGTGACTTGTGCGTGAGAGCTGGAAAGCTCCCACAATATGCTTCATAGTTCCATATGGGTTGTTTATATTTTCCATAAGAAATGGCTGTTCATCAGTATGTTAAGTTTAATTATTTGACATAACTGGAGGAACAGGAACCTCTGCAGTGACACTACAGCTCACCACCATAGCTATGAGGATTGGAGGTGTCAGCGGCCACCTCCCCACTAACTGGTATCCGCCACTGAACACACGATTCCCTTTCACATTAACGAAAATATCAGTGTGGGTCTGGCTACCCCATGACTATTACTGAAACATAAACTATGCAAATAAGTATTGATTACTGGTTAACGTAATCCGTAATGTGAGGTGGTTATGTATTGCACTTGTATTTTGACACTATTAAATTTTAGGTAAACATACTAAATGCAACGTCATTATGCATTAGCACAAACTGATTGTGTGTGTGTGTGTGTGTGTGTGTGTGTGTGTGTGTGTGTGTGTGTGTGTGTGTGTACTGATAGCCAGCTGAGGAGTTTAAGAGAGAGAGAGAGAGAGAGAGAGAGTCGAGGCGGTGGAGCAGGGCATGTTTTCCGCTAACTAGGGAGGGGGTATCCTAGTGTGTAATCGGGTCTATATAAAGATAATAAAAGTAAATAGGTTTATCATCAATCAGGGCATAGGATAACATTGACACCTTGATAACTATACTATAATGACTAAGAATATATAACTGTTGGCTGCTTACTCCCATACTCCCCCCTTTCCCCCTACATCGCGGCATTTCTGGGTGAACTTGCCCTCTGTTTCTGAACCACAACTCAACCTGTATCGTGGTTCACGCTGCAAGGCAAGAGAATTATTTTATATAATTCAGACTACAAATGGTATAGTGCACAGCCCATTATCCCAATCACATAATATTTATTAGCCTATATCATAGCATAATACAATGGCCACATAATATAATTCGGAGGATGAAGCTTAGCGATTCGAAAAAATGTCGGGCACACACACACACACACACACACACACACACACACACACACACACACACACACACACACACACACACACACACACACACGGGCGCGCGTTGTTGCCACGTTAGCCAAATCCCGCAACCAGGTGGTCCAGTCGGAAATCTTGCCGACTGTACATGGGCATGGAAAACTGACTTCAGTAAGATGGGTTGGAGAGTGCATCATTGCAGTGCAGAGGAAGTGTTCATGTCCAATAAGGCCATCTTACTCTCCTCTACTTCTGACGGTATAAAGACAAAATGGAAAGGAGGACATACATGGAGATCGAGGAAGGAAACCTTACACTTCTCAGACTCATCCACAATCGTTTCTGCTGTATACCTTTTGTCATCAGAAACAGCTAACACTTCTGGACCCTCCTTCAAAATGACTAGTGTTGTTAGTAGTAGCAAAAACGAAAGGAATGAACCGCCATGCATGTAATGTTATAGCATTCCTCATAGGTACCAATATCAGGATACCATCATGGGTCAACTGGGCCACCAATAGTGGGTAATAATACTCCAGTTGATTTATACCAAAAAGTGGCGTAAGTCCATACTTCACCATGGCTATGTCAAGAGCTTTGCTTAAAACATGAGTAGTAAGTAATAAAGCATTAACCCTATTCAAATTTTGCATTGACAAAGCTGTCCACCATATTGGCTGCATGCAACTCCAAAGTGGTGACTGACTCATCGAGAGCATGCAGATACTCAGCGAGTAACACTAAGTTAGTTAGGGTTGGTAGGTTAGTTTGGATATCGTTCACAATTCCTACAGATGGTTGGTAGTCACAATTATCTCGTTAGCCTTGTTAGTGAACTCACCTAGTTGTTCATACGTGCTTACGATTAGCCTGTTATTTGCCTTAGCCGCAAATGCCAATCATGCATCTGTCTGCCCAATTGCACTATGTCCTTGTCTAGAGCTGTACCAAGGAGCTTTTGAGACAGGATACCTA
Source organism: Coenobita brevimanus (assembly GCF_032717465.1). NCBI lineage: Eukaryota > Metazoa > Arthropoda > Malacostraca > Decapoda > Coenobitidae > Coenobita > Coenobita brevimanus. The sequence goes on from NC_137065.1 coordinate 27,892,506, forward strand.
GAAAGTCCACAAGTCCTCTCTTCGTACGTGCATGACATGCTGGGAAAGGTCAGAATCTGCATTTAGGAAAGCACCATGCAATTTAGTAAGCCTGTCTAAGAGCCTATCTATATGTTCAGTTTGAAAGTCCAACTAATCCATGCAAGGCTTGTATGAAAGCTTCACTGTTCAAGTCAATCAGCTGCTGTCTCAGGTCAGGTGACTATCCTATTTCCATCAGCAGCTGATTCAAGTCGTGTGACTTCCCCATCTCCATCACTTGATGTTATAGGGTAAGTAATCCCTTCAAAGCACCTTCATCAGTGTCTGGAGCTCGGAGATAGTCATCCATAGGGTAGTTCACGGAGACAGCATCTTCTACCACCACGACTTCTCCTAGTGGGCTCTTCAGTGCTCCTGGCATCATTGCAGTCGTGTCCGTGTCCGCTGTCGTTCCGTAGGTCCACCCCAAGCAATGCGAGAGGAGTATAAGCCACAGCCACATTTTTGCAAGAGAAGATACTCCCTTAATCGCCCTTGCTGTGGGATCGTAATTTGCTGTGATACTCCTGGATAGAGACAGGTACAGGCGACGACATAGACTGCGATGAGGACAGAGGGAACAACACATCAGACGATTGGTTAGTTAGGCCTAGCTCTTGACATACTGTCTTCATCCTGTCAGCATGTACTATCTCCTGAGTTCCACTTGCATCATTCCACATTCTGTAGGTAATTAGGTATGTCCATGCACTCTTTCCATAATTGTACATGGCCCATGGAACTTAGGGTTGAGCTTGGAAGTTCTTTCAGGATTTTGGACCATCACCTTCTGGCCTACCTGCTGCATTTTTTTCTTGACTACCTTTGTGTTGTTTCACCATCATCTCTGCTCTTGAGGCTTTTAATCTTTTCTGTACTTCACTATGTATGCGTTGAAATCTTGCAAGATGGACCTTGTTGTAATCCTCTGGACTCTACACCAGAGTAGGAGATCCAGCTAGCAAATTGCAGGGCAACACTTTCTCTTCTCCACAGAGGATGTAATGAGGAGATTTCCCAGTCGATGAATTGTCTGAGGAGTTTATGGTAGCTGCTACATGCGGTAACCAGTCTCGCCAGTCATTCTCCATCGAGTTGATTGCTGGTCTCAGGAATTCCAATATCTTCCTGTTTGTCCTCTCCACAAGGCCATTGTTCTTGGGACTGTAAGGCATAACAAAGACTTGCTTTACCCCATATGTATGGCAGATTTCTTGTAACTCCTGGTTATAGAATTCACTGCCATTTTTGCTGAGCAATACCTTGGGTGTAGAATATGGACAAATCACTGAGGTTGCAAAAGCATGCACCACCTCCTCTGCAGTGTTCGTCTGTAAGGGTGCTAAAACAGTGAATCGTGAAAAATGGTCCACTGCCACCAACCCATAGTTTGAGCCTTGATGACTTCTTGGCAATGCCAATAGATCAATGGTGACTTTATCCCAAGGTTTTTCCAGTGGCGGATACTCCAAGATGGGAGTCGGAGGTCCAGTCGTTTCTCGTATTTCCGCGCACTTAACACATTGTCTAACGTGGGCTTCTATGTCCTTCCTCATGGGCGGCCAATAGCACTTTTTTCTTGACTCACGTATGCATTTGTCGCATCTGGGATGACCTGCTTGAGGTATGCCATGAACCAACTGTAACATGGCTTGCTGTAGAGTAGCAGGAACAACCAACTGATACACAGTGCACTTCCCCACTGGTTTCTTATACAAGAGACCTTGTTGAAGATGGAAGTGAGTCATCGGTACTGGAAGTTCAGGTTGGCAAGTCTCATCACTAGACTCCAAGGCATAGATGACTTGAGACCACATCGCATTCTTATGTTGTTCTGCTTTTACTTTGTCCGGGGAATACCCAGTGAGAGGTATATCCTCAGATATGGCAATGTTTCTACCCCGGGGGTAGGGGGTTTTCAAGAATACTCCACCAGTATCCCTGCTTGTCGTATGTGGCAACTAAAAGGGTTGTTGGTAGGTTAGTGCCCAACCCTGTAAGAAGGACTAACTAAACAAGCGAATAAAGCTCCTCGGACCAGGACGGACCATACGTTGACGACTAAGGAGCAGAGAAGGGACATTCTAAGGGTGGGGACATGAAATGTGAGAGGAGGAGTGAATGATGAAATGAAAGAGAGAGAGATTGTTCAGGTGCTTGAGGATGCAAGAGTGGATATATGTGGATTGACTGAAACTAAATGCAAAGCTGAAAGGGTGAGAGAATGGGAATACGGTTAGGAATATGTGTGGGAGTTAATGAGAATGAGAGGGCAAGAGAGGGAGTATGTCTGATGATAAGCAAGAAGTGGAAGGAGAATATAAGAGAGTATGGAACAGTGGGTGCAAGGATTGTATAGGTCAGAATGAAAGTAGGTATACAAGCATAGGCGATTGTGTGTGCGTATGTGTCGACAGAGGACCAAGTGGCAAGAGTGAAAGATGAGTTTTGGGCGAGTGTAGAAGCATGTATGGACAAGTTTGAGAGGAGTGAGAGAGTGTTTTTTATTGGAGACATAAATGGCAAAGATGGGAATGAACGAGTGGATGGAGTGGTTGATCTGTGGGGTGTGCCAGCTGAAGTAGTTGGGAATGGTAGTGCTTTGGTGGACATCTGTGCTGGTAAGGGGTTAGCATTAGCTAACACCTACTTTCGGCATAAGATGATCCACAGATATACATGGAGAGTTATGAGGAGGATGGATGGTGAACCTATTTAACGAAAGGCAATGATAGACTATGTGTGTGTGGATGAGCGAATGAGAAGACAAGTGGTGGATGCAAGAGTGTGGAGAGGGTGGGGAAATGGAATCTCGGACCATCACTTAGTGATGGCCAAGGTAAGGCTGCAAAGAAAATGGTTGAAGAGACGAAGGGGAAGACAGGAGGAAAGAGCTTCTGTGAGAAGAGTGGAGAAATTGCAAGACAGTGAGAAAATGGCAGAGTGTAAGAGCATAGTGGAAGAAAGATTGGAAAGTTATGAGTTAGAGCAGATGGAAGGGGTGGAAGACATATGTAAAATAGTCACGGAAGAGATAGGCGCAGAGTGTGAGGTGGTTTGTGGAGTGAGGAGGAGATGCAGGGGTGTGCAAGGGACAGCATGGTGGAATGAGGTGAAACGAGCTGTGGAACAAAAGAAGAAGGCATATAGTGAATGGCTAGTGAGTAGAGGTAGGGGAGAAGATGAGAGAGAGAAGAGAGAGGTACATGGGAGCAGGAGAAGGGAGGTGAAGAGATTGGTGAAGGAGAGTAAGAAGAAAGTCGATGAAGAGTTTGGGAGGAATCTGAGTGTGAAATGGAGGGAGAGTAAGAAATTGTTTTGGAAGGAGGTAAAGAAAGTAAGGCAGTGTGAAACGGGTAATAGTAGAGGAGTGAAAGATAGGTATAATAGATTGTTGGTGGAGAAGAGAGAGAAATTGAGGAGATTGAAGGAGCACTTTGAGGATTTGTTGAATGTAGAGAGTGAGAGCAGCGCGAGTATAAGTGGTTGGGGAATGGCTGGGAGAAGAACAGATGAGAGAAGGGAGGAAGAGATCAGCTCTAATGAATGAGGGTGAGATTTGGAAGGTTCTGGTGTTGCTGTTTTCTGATGATACAGTATTGTTGAGTGAAGATGAATGGGAGTTGCAAGGTGAATGAATTTGGGACAGTGTGTAGGAAGAGGAATCTGAAAGTTAATGTAAATAAGAGTAAAGTTATGGTGTTTGAGAGGAATGATGACACAGATTGCACAGTAAGGTTGGATGGTGAGGATATGGAGAATGTGAGCCCATTCAAGTACTTGGGTAGTGTGATGAGTAAGGATGGAACTTTGGGGGATGAAGTGCTTGAAAGGGTACAGCAGGGAAGGAAGGTTGTTGGTTCACTGAAAGCAGTGATGAGAAATAGGGAGGTGAGTATGGAAGTTATAAAGTCACTGCATGATCATATTGTGATCCCTACCATGGCATATGGAAGCGAGGCATGGACCTTCCAAGAGGGGAACAAGTCAAGTGTGACAGCAGTGGAAATGAGTTACTTAAGAGGAACATGTGGAATGACATGGAGGGACAGGTTGATGAATGAAAAAGTGAAAGAACATTGTGGGGTGGATGTGGATGTGGTTGAGAAGATTAGGAGAAATACACTGAGGTGGTTTGGACATGTGGAGAGAATGGAGAATGAAAGACTGACTAAGAGGGTGTATGTAGGCGAGGTGGAGGGAGGAAGAGGGAGGGGAAGACCGAGGATGAAATGGAGAGATGGAGTTGAGAGGTATATGAGGAAGGGGGGAGTGTGTTGGGGGGAGGGTAGTCAAATGGTGGGTGACAGAGTGACTTGGAGGCGTTTTGTCTGCAGCCACCCTTTGCTGGATCAGGGCGTCGGGGTATAGATAAATAGATAGAGCATTGGCTACAACATTTTGTAGGCCCGGTAAATAATTGACTTCTGAGTCAAACTCCACTACCTTGCTGTACCAATGCGCGACCTTACCTTGCAGGTTCTTCCCTTTGAACAAGTTGCATATGGGTACATGGTCAGTTAAAATCATTGTCCGGTAACCGAAGCTGATATCCCAGAAATGTCCTAACGCCCACACGATTGCTAATGTCTCCAAGTGTGTCACCGAGTAATACCTTTATGGGGGTTTTAGTACTCTAATGGCATATGCAATTGTGTACGCTTTGCCTTGCTCATCCTTCTAATGTAACACCGCTCCCAGATCCAGACCTGAGGCGTCTGTGCACAGGTAAAAAGGTTGAGTATAGTCAGGAAATGCTAACACAGGAGTTTCAAGTCATGGCTTTCTTGAACTCATTGAAGCTTTTCTCTTCCAATGATCCCTATTTCCATGCAGTATCCTTTTTGAGTAGTGCTGTTAATGGTGATGCGATGGCAGCATATTTTTGGACAAAGATCCTATAGAAGCCAGTGAGCCCTAGAAACGAGCGAACATCATCCTTGGACTTGGATGTTGGGAAGTTTATCTCAGCAGTAACCTTATCCGGAAGAGCCTTAATGCCATCACCATCAACTAAGTGCCCTAGAAATCTAACACATGACTTCAGGAACTCACACTTCGACATCTTGATTTTCAGACCCGCAGACCTTAAGGTTTCCATCACTCATTTTAACTTAAAGTGAGTGTCCATGTCATTGCTCACGATTATATAGTCATCTAGATACGACAAGATGCCCTGCCCTAACATGTCACCAAATAACTGATTTATCATCCTCTGAAATGTCAAAGGAGCATTACTCAATCCAAAAGGCATCTGGAGAAATTCAAAGTGCCCACGGTGAGTGCTAAAGGCAGTAATGGGATGAGACTCTTTGGTCAATACCCTGACGCTTGAGCCAGGCAGGTGAAAACGGTATTTCCCTTACCCAAGGACTGTAGTAAGTCTCTGAGATGTGGAATCGGAAAACGATCTGGTATGGATACCTTGTTCATTTACCGGAAATCCACAACAGGTCTCACACCACCATCCTTTTTAGGCACCAGAATCAGTAGTGCATTCCAAGTTGAGGAAGAAGGTTGAATGACTTTGTCATGAAGCATCTTTTCAACATCCTCTTCCACTGCTTTCCTTTGGCTGTGTGGTAGATGGTATGCAGGCACATATATCGGATTTGTACCAGGGCATAAACTAATATGATGTTTCACCCTACCAGTCCTACCCAGCGGTTCTCCTGGAAGTGTCACTACATTGGAGAATTCTTTAAGGAGTTCTAGCAGTTGTGCTTTATGGTTAACATTGTCTGTTACCTTCACGTATTGTCCTAGCAAACTTTCCCTAGACATGTAGGTTCTGACTGAGTTATTATTTGCGATGTAACTACTGGAGAGATCACCAGTACATCATTGACTTCCCTTATGGGGGCATCATAACACATCGTCACCTACATAACAAACATCTCTGAGCTTAACTGCTCCACCACTGATATTTGTGACGAAGAGGGGCGTCTTCTGGTCTTGTCTGACACTGCTCAGGGTGGACTGTGGCGACAATGCCTTATGTTTTATGGTCTCCGATAATCATGCCACATCAGTTCCTCCTGACACATCAGGTACTCGGACAGGAATTTTGCAGAGAGTCTGACTGGGCAAGTGGCGATTCCCACTCACTATAGCCTTGACCTGCTTCTAGACCATACTCTCTGTTTCGTGTTCGTCTGGCGATTCCCTTGACGCTACACCCATCGGGGTAACAACTGGTTGAATGACTCCCTGTTGGACACCTCTATTTCCAGTTCTGGTTGCTGAGGGAACAAGGCCCATAAACTCCTTCCCATTGAAGGTAATGGAATGTCTCTGAGGGTGTATAATCACATTATACTCCTCCATGGACTCAAGACCTAAGAACTCATCAGCTGGCAGAAGGAAGTCCTCAACCACATACTATGTAGCATGTAATACAGGAGATCGTTTATCTGCCCTCAATGTCAATGGTACCTGGCTTACAATCTTCATTTTATTCCCTGTCACACCTGTCAAAATCACATCATGTGCTGATAACGTCCAATGTGCATGATGCATCAGTTGTCTCAGCTTTCCTAGAGCTTTACTAGATATAATGTTTGCAGATGCTCCAGTGTCAGCTATCAAGGACATCTGGCCTTTCCCTACAATCCAAGGAATTGACAGGAAATCCACCTTTTTTATAGCTGCCACACACGCGTCGGTGGACTGCTCGATCATTTGGGTTACGTCTGTGTGTGGCTCTGAGCTTCCCCCGAATTCACCATGTTACTGTTAGCAATGACACCGGAGCAATAGTCCGAGCAATGATGACACTGCCCGTGTATGACACACCACCTTTGTACCTTTTGATTTGTAGCCTTGGGTTGGTTATGCTGTGGTGGACTGATTGCTTGATTGTTTGTTGCCTGGCTGCTTTTAACGGAAGTACTAGACCCAGACGTGGCAGTTGTGTTGGCCTTGGCTGCCTGGCGTGCCGCCCTTTTAGCCTTTCAACACTTTTTAGCTAGATGACCAGCCTTACCGCACGCAGTACAGAACTTATCAACAGGGTTTGATTTCTCTGTGTTCACAGATAAGACAGTCCTTCCGTCCTCTCCTTCGCCTGCCTTCACTTTTAACTTGACGTTCATGTTATGAAGGACTCTTTCAGGAGATCTTCTCGTCTGCCTAAGTACTTTGTCTCGCCTAGCAGGGGCCAAACAAAGTAAGTACTGGAGGTACTCCAAGAGACGAGCTACGTTCTCATAAGACAATCTCCCAATTATGTCTCCCCAGCCTGAAGTTACCAAAGCTTTGCTAGCTTATGCATAACACCTGCCTGCTTTTGCATGGACTTGGCCTTCAGTACAGTTTCGATACTGCTGTGCCCTATTTACCAATCTAAACACCCAAGCATCTGACACATAGCAGTCACTTTTGAATGTATTTATAAGGGCTTCCTTAAACCTCTCATATTCCTAAGCAGTGGGTCCGGTTTGGAAAATAGAGGCCTCAAGCATTTCAGCCGCCTGGGAATTTGGCTGAATATGAGCTTTAACATGCCAAATTTTCTCCAAATCAATAGCAAGTTTCAATCTATGTATCTGAGCCTCACAGTCTCTTAGGAACCTATGTATGTCATAGTCACCTTCCCCAGTAAACTGTATAGTCGGTTGTGCTGCGGGCAACACCTTTATACCGTCTGAGTTCAAAGGTGGCTGGGCAAAAGGTCCCTAAGATTGCCTAACCGGCGCTACAGGTGGTAATGTTTGAGGTGTAGCAGTAACAAGGTTAGTAGTTGCCATATTGAGTACATGCCATATAGGAGTATTAATATGGGTTTGCATGCCAACACTGTTAGTATTCAGGCCCCAGCGATTAGCATAAGGAGCATTAGGAAAATGATACTGCCTCTGCTGTCCAAAAGCTTGTAGTGTGCTAAACATGTCCGAGGTGAAAGTGGATACGAAAGTGGTTGGATTAATTTCAGAGCTTAGTGGATTTTGTGGATCTGTTAGAGTGTCCATGGGTGCTGCTGCAGCCTGTTCTCCAATGGCTACCTTCTCTATCCCCAAGATTTCCTGCACTCATATCATCCAGCACTTGTATAATTTTATCCAACTTCACTGCTCTCCACTCACGTAAGTCTGAGTCTGATTTTAAGTCTGATTCACCAGACTCTAACTCCCACTCTTCCTGTTCTTTAAAAAAAAAAAAAGAAAAAAAAGAAACAGCTTCTTCCTCAGTTGTTTGTTGTTCCTTATCTTTTTTAATCTTTCGTCCGAACTTTATTAGCTTATCCATCTAATCTTTGCCAGCAATTATTCCTTCCCAGTCACAGGATTTTTTTTTTCTTTAGGTTCTTTATTTACCATTCAGTACAAGCCCCAACACTCTGGGGAACATGTCCCTGAAGGCCAAGCAGGGAAGGGTGCATGAGGGAAAAAAATCGGTATCACAGGGCATAGAAGGTACAGAAGGAATTATCATTACAAGCACAATAATGAACAAAGGCATACTATGATACATACATGGTACAAAGTTGGCACAGTAATTATCATTACATGTTTTGATATGAGTAAAGCGGTACATAGATACACACGTATGCACATATAGATGCAGAGAGAGGCACATATGCACACATACATATACGTATATATCTATACATATATGTATATATTCATGCACATGTAGCAAGACATACTGCATGTACAGGATAGGTACGTATGTATAAAGATATGGGTATGTGTACAGGCGTGCATACATATACATATGCAACATGCACATTATATATGATATATTCATATATACATAGACAGGGAGACATATATATACATATACGTCCTAAGTAGATACATATACATAGTTACATACACAGGTGGGTAGATAGAGAAAGAGAAAAAAAACACGATATGCATTATAAAATAACCTCTTGATTCAAAATCCCAGCACTAGGACACTACATGCTCATGCTCCTTATGTGTGCACGTGTGCGCGTGTACACACACACACACACACACACAAACACACACACACACAAACACACACACACACACACACACACACACACACACACACACACACACACACACACACACACACACACACACACACACACACACACCTAAATGCCCGATCATTGTCCTAGTGCCAAAGCATTACAATGAAAGGAAGTCGGGGTGAAAGGTGAAAATGTCTTCGCATACATCAAGATGTGTGATGAAGTAGGTACACAAAGCAGAAAACGAGAGTCCACGGGGTCTGAAAGGGGCAATAACTGGGCAGTTAACGATATGATGTGGTAATGCTTCATCCATTGGATTGTGACAGAGTTTACATGGCCTGTTGGCGGTCGGTCGTCCGGTTATTTCCCCTGGGGAGCGATACCCCAGGCAAATGCGGGCGACGGCCACATCACAGCGGTGACTGTGGGTGGGTGCATGCCATAGGTGTCTCAAGCCACGGTAGGTGTCATAGTACTGAATGGTGACATTAGTGGGACGTTCAGCATCGGTATGCAGGGCTATGTCCTCCATGGACTCCTAGAGAAGGATTCTCCTGACAATTGTCTTGGACACAGGGTGGCGGATGGCAGCTAGGAGGAGGTTGCAGGCAGCTTGGGCCAGGCGATCTGCCTGGTCGTAGCAGATGTGACTAACATGAGCTGGGATCCAAATAAAAGAAACCCTGAGACCAAGAGCATGAGCCTGATGAAGAGGCTAAGAGAAGGGAGGGGCATCGGGGGGGTTGCGAAGTAAGACAAGGGCAGCTTGGGAATCGCTGATGATTAGACCTGGTAGGCGACGAGAGATAAGGAAGTCAAGGGCAGAGCATATAGCAGATAGTTCACACTGGGTATTGCTGGTCCAGTTGGGAAGACGGTGGGAGGTGGAGAAGATGGGGGATGCAGAGTTAGTAAAGGCAATGCAAGCAGCTCCTGCCCGGCCGTTAGCGAGGACAGAACTGTCAGTGTAGATGTAAACAGGAGGGGAAGGGTAGGTGCAGGCTATGGAGTTAAGGGTTTCAGTGATGGAAAGCTGTGATTGGATGGGTAAGCAGTCAGAAGCAGTGGCAGAAGGTGTGTAGTGCACAGCAGGAGTCGTGCATATCCAGGTAGGGGGCAAAGGGTCAGTAGGGATGGGAGTGACATGATCAGCACGGATGCTGGCGGGATCACGCCCAGAAAGCTGGAGAGGACAGTTGAGTGCTGCCAGAATGCCAGGCGTGGTACGTGAATATGCCAGAGCCGGTCTAGGTGAGTGGAATCTGAGAGAATGTCAACCAGTCAGGAGGAAAAGGATGACGCAGGAGGCGGAAATGAGGTCAGACACTGTGTGCCATAGCAGACTCCGAGCATGTGAATGCGATCGGTGATGGGACATAGATTGAGTTCATGGAGTATGTTAACTACTCTGACAGATCTGGGGCAGCGAAGAATGAGGTGCACCACCCGATTTTGTACCACTTCAAGTTGTTGGAGCTGTGCTAGGGGGACAAGGGAGAGAGGGATAGCATGATAATCAAGAAGAGAGCGAATATATAACAGGTAAAATGATCGAGCAATGGGGATGCTGACCCCATCTGAGTCATAAGTGAGTGTGCCAAGGAGTTTAAGTCTGCAGTGAAGGTGGGAGCAGATAGTGGAGACATACTGGGAGGGGTTAAAGAGGGAAGAAAGGGGAATTCCGAGATATGTATAATCCTGCACTACCTCAAGATGAGAGCCGAAGAGGGTTATGGTTGTGCAAGCAAGCCTATGAGTGAGGGATCGTGTAAACAGTTTGGTTTTGGCAGTGTTGATAATCAACCCACAAGCAGATGCAGTCTAGCCGAACTTAACTAGGAGACGTTGGAGAGTAGCGGGAGAGGATGAGTGGATGCAGATATAATCGGCATAGGTTAGGATCAGAGAGGAATCAGGGATAGGACCTAAAAGATGGAGGAGTCTATTCATGAGAAGATTGAAGAGAAAGGGGCTAAGTGCCCCACCCTGAGGTGTGCCAAGATTGAAGGGTCAATCATCACTAACCACCCCACAAAACAAAACCCAAGAGTGATGATGAGACAAGTAACTTTCCAACCAGCAGAACAGGTGGCCAGATACACCCAGGTGGGCAAGTTCATCAAGGATGATGTCACGGTTAGTGATATCGAATGTAGCTTTGAGGTCTTTGAAGGCTGTACAGGAGGAGGTTGTGATGTGAGTGAGTAATACCGCAAGGCAATGTTTTGTGCTTCGGCCTGGGAGGAAACCAAATTGATGAGGAGAGAGCTGGTCTTGGAGAAGATTGCGGAGCCTTGCTAAAAGAATTCTCTCGAGGACTTTGCAGATGCAGGAAGTCAGGGAAATGGGTCGGAAATTGGAGGAATTAGGCTTAGGGATAGGAATGATGATGCTATGGATCCAGTCTGCAGGGAGACTACCTTCGGAAAGACTCAGGTTGAACAGTGAAAGTAGGTGATTACCAAGGACTTGAGAGATGACTCTGAGTGTGGCGTAGGTGATCCCGTCATCATCCGGGGCAGTTGCCGTGCCTTGCAATAGTGCAAGGCGCAACTCCTCACCAGTGATGAGGTGATCATCGAGGGGAGAGGGAGTGGAATGAGCCTCTGCAATACATGCTAGCCTGTTTCCGCTAGCAGCCGAGAGGCGAGCCTTGATGGGGGGAGGCAGGGACATCAGCTGAGACTGGGTGGACCATTTGTCAATTTGGTTGTTGGCACATTCCACAGGGTTGTAGTGGAGAGGAGGGGAGAGGGACTCACGTGGCTGAACAACTCTATTAACAAGCTGGCAAGCATTAAATTGAGGAGTGTGTGCATTAATATGCTGGAGAAAGTCATGCCAATACTCCTGGTGAACACTGTGTTTAAGGTCACGGGACGACCTGGCTGCAGTGAGATAGGAGTTGAGATTGTCAGTTGTGCGGTCAGCACGGTACATGGCCGCTGCTCGCTTCACTTCCTCCTCGCTGTCATGTAGACGGCGATTCCTTACCCACTCCCCAGCCTGGCGAGCAGAAGTTTTCGTATGATTGACTTGCAGCACATAATGATCATAGAAGGTTTGTACTACAGTAACTAGGGAGGTGTATAGTTCAGATGATGTGGTGAACGAATGACTGGCAAACGAGGTGGTTAACATGTCCTTGAAAGTGGGTTGCAGCGGAATAGGGATATTAATCTTTTCCTCACATGGTGATACTGGAAGTGTAGTATGGGAATAGAATACGTGGCAAGGATGGCATTGTGGTCGGAGATTAGAGTAGGGACAATGTCAACAGTGACAGCATACTGTACCATGTTGCTAAGGACTAGATCGAGATAGCCTCCCCCAACTTCAGTGGAATGAGGAGTGGGGAATGAATGCAGATGATGGTTATTGGCAAAGTCATGGAGACAATGACCAGCTGGAGAAGAACGGGAACTTCCAAATGACGGATGAGAGGCATTAAAATCGCCCAGGTAAAAGAAAGGTAAGAAGCAGTGGGTAGGTAAAGTTTTGGGGTCACCCCCAGTTGGACTGAGATAGACGTGACATATATACAGAGGCATCATTGACAGTGAGGCGAATTAAGTGAAAAAGGAAGGAGTGAGAAGAGGTAGGTGATTTGGTAATGTGGGTGCAAGGAACAGGGTGACAAATGTATGTAACCAGGCCTTGGCCAGAGTGGGTATGATAGCAGTGGTATCCCTGAAGCCTGGGTGGGGGGGACGACGAGAGTGAGGGAAAGCCTCCTGAAGGCAGATAACAGCAGGGTGATGAAGCATAATGAGAAAGGTCAGGCAGGCGACGATGGATGCTTCATATGTTCCAAGATAACGTTTCATATTGTCTAGGTTTGGGAGCCATTAGGACAAGAGGGGAGCCGGAGAACTGTCATGAGAGAGTTGGGGAATGGATGGTTGGGGAAGTGGGGAAAAGGAGGAGGAAAGTGAGTGGGGAAGCACGAGAGAGGGAGCTCCCTTATGTGCGGTTGTCGGGAGAGAGGGAGGTAAGGGGAGGGGAGAGGGTGGCAGAGAGGCGAGGATGTATGGGGAAAAGGAGTGGGTGAGGGAGTACAGACAGAGGAGGCTTGTGTGAGAGGGTGAGGCTGGGGACACAGGTGCAGGGACAAGGCTGGGTGGTGATGAGGTAGAAGGAAGGGAAGGAGCAGGGATAACAGCAGGTGTGGTAGTTACATGGGAGTTTGTTTGTGGGGGCTGGGAGGTAGGCAGAGAGGGAATATTAGGGTGAGAGAGTACATACAAAAGGAGACTGCATAGTTCCTCATACTGTTGCTGAAGGAGTTGAAGTTGATGGTCCGATGGGTGGGTCAGTGGGGTAGGGGTGAGCAGCTTGTTGTGGGGCATGGGGAGGGGCAGAGGCTGAGGGAGAGGGGAGAGGGGAGCATGATGTAGAACCAGCGGCAGGAGGGTGTATCGGCTGATGAACGGGAGCAGGAGTGGCGGTGGAGGCAGGAGCAGGGTCAGGGTGGGCTGAGTGACGAGTTGGGCAATCCAGGTGCCAAGCAGTGACACTCACACGCCCACACCGAGGGCACTGGAACTGCGGTGAATGTAGGAGATGAGGGTGGGCAGCCATGGGGTCAGTGGGGGCTGGTGGCAGGGTTGGTAGGGGCAGTTCCAGGAACTCAGATGAGTGAGGGTCAGGTGCAAGGGGACTGGGAGGGTGAATGGTGGCAGAGTGCCTGACAGGGCAGGATGTGATGGAATGGGGGCCACTGCACAGACCACACTGTTTTGCAGACTGGCAGTAGCGTGAGATGTGGCCAGACTCATAATAGCAATAACACAAGGCTGTGATGGCTTGGCCTCTACAAAGGTACAGGGGGGGAAGGAGTAGCTCATAGCGGTATTTGGGAGAGGGGGAGTCCTCTCCCTCCCATACAATGATGGCATGGTTGATGTGTTCTCCCAGAGAATTGTACAGGCGATGTACTCGCTTGACACCAGGTATGTTGTGTATGATTGTAACAGAGCAGTCAGTTGCTAGGCATTTTACAAGGTATTCCAGCAATTTCTTCCTTCTAATTAGGGCATCATGGAGTACAAATTTGATGCCCAAAAGCCCCTCAGTTGTTAGGGTCTGGATGAGATCTGGATAATTCCTGTGGACGTAGATGTTAGGAGGTGCTGGAGACATGAGGCAAACAGCTTCAGAGTGTCGAGTGACGAGGGGGTGAGTGGATGCATGCTGGGGCCAGACACTGTGGACAGCAGGTGTGCATGTGGAGGGGAATGCCAGGCACACATATTGGTCTCATGGTATGACAGGAGGGAGCCGGAGCCAGGGAGGGGGGTATGTGGCCATAGGAGGGGTGCTGATGGTGAAGGTAAAAGCAGAGTCATTAGGGCTGGAGGGGTGTGAATTGCTGGCCAAGCGTCGTTCTTGGAGGTTGGCACTTGGTGCCTGGATGATGGGGTCGGTGACCACTGGTTCAGCACTTTCCCCTGTAGGGAAGTGTGAGGCACTAGCATCATCATCTTCATCACTAGCACTATGAAGCCTGATGCATTTAATTGTTCCTGTAGTAGGTTCGTTGGGTGCAGCAGGATCACCAACGGCCAAGGCTGAAGTGTGGGGGGCGTCAGTGTCTGACGGGGAGTGTGTGCAACGGCGTACAACAGTTGGGGGGGATCCACTGGGTGTAGTAGCAGTTTGTGTTGTGCTACTGGGGAGTCTGGTACCCCGTTTTGGTTTCGGTTTGCGCTTGCCTTTGCCCATAACACTGACCTTGCACAATGAGTATGAAGATAGCTCAGAATGCCACACAAATGCCCGGGGCAGAGGGCACACACGTCTGCACGCCACCAAGGCAGGGCTAGGACTGACAGGAAATTAGATTGACACAAATAGATTAGTTATGGCTTAACAATAGAGAACGGGACACAGACAAGATACTTAGAAAACAATAATTTTAAGGGGGGACTGAGAAACTTTTATCTTCACACTTTTGCTATAATACCATGTGTTGATCAGAGACTGTATGTCTTGTGGAATGATATGCATATACACTAACCTAGGTGTTTTATAATGAAATCCAGGTAGATCCGCACTGCAACTCCAAGAAGTCACACACACTCGCCCAGGTCTTGTCCTATAGCCGCGCTGAGACATACTCTCCACGCTCGCCTTGACTCGACTGCCACTCTCGCCTCTCTCGCCACCCTGCATCTCAGCAGGATTGCCAGATTCCCTCAGGATGATGCCACCCCTCTCTGCACTGGCATCGGTCTCTCTCTCGTAACAGTGAGAGATATTCATCGAGATCGCTAGAGACAGAGATGCTAATCTGAGAGAACAAGTTCACTACTCTGTTTTTCCTGCTCTGACTGTTCTATCCTTTATCTTACTTCGCAATTACTCCCTTTGCTAATGTGGGATTAGGATTTCTGTTATTCATCTGAGATTAAGATACAACACAAGCAGTTCCAAGGGTTTCACTTCACATAAGTTAGCGTCCCTTTCGGCACCTTTCGTATCCCAGTACTAGGCCACCAAATTAATGTTCCTGCAGGCGAAGACTCCACTGAATTCCACAACTGGCCATGAAATTAATGTTCCTGGTGTAAGTCTCTGCTACCACAGAGCCGCCGAGATTGGTGGTGTTGAGCCCGTGAATCTGGAGCAAGTAGCATGCAGGTGAATCAGAAAAACTGGAGCAGGTGTGTTTCTCTCTCTTTATTATGCCACAGAAAAGTACAGCTGGGACAAGAGAGAACAACAGAATAGAGCGTCTACTTCTGGCGAGCGCTAGAGTGTATGTGACTGCCCTCAATGCCCAGCCCGGGGAAACAGGACAGATCAGCAAATTAGGAGATGCCGCATCTCTCAGACATAGGGAGATATGTACACGAGCAGGCATAAGTTACAACTCTACCATGCACATCATACATCTCAATAAGGCAGTATTAACTGTATATGAAGTATTAACACATTTATATTTCCCCAAGACTGAAATATATACAGAATTTATTCCCTTCCTCCACCACTCCTTCACTCTCCCTGTTTGCGTCCAAAAGTGCTGCTCTCGGCAATGTCTGGTCTCTCTCTCCTCTCCCACTACACCCAACAGTGAGGTTATACTTGGATATTCATCTGAACACTACAATACATATTCATTAAATATGAATCAACGTATCTATGTATATAATAAGTACAAGTAGCGTGAGACATAACTCATTGTGGAAGTGAAGCCAGAACCAGAACAAGAAGCAAAACTGTAAATTAACATATATTGTTGTACTGAAACCTGGCAAAGAGCTTGACACTTCCCATCAGTGCTAAATGAATCCTTGAGGCTCCCAATCACGTCAGGCACCCTCCGATCAGGAGGTAGAATGTACAGTTTTGCAGTGTCTGACCAGGGATTGTGTAAGACAATTTTCTTGTGAGTTAAAGGATATACTAGTTACGCATCTTCCTGAGACAGAAAAAGGTAAAAGGAGACAGAATTCATTAACATTTTGACTGTTACGATTCTCAGCTGCACCAAACCGTCCGTGTTAATCGGGAAAATTATCTAAGGCCATAGCAAAGCAAAGAATGGATGAACTGCAAAGGAGCTCCCTTTAACAAATGATGAAATTTTATGACAAGGAATGCCTTTGATAATTATTTACAGTAACTCATTTATGAACCACAGATTCTGCGGATGTAACATTTATGTAGCCAATGAGCACAAACTTAGGTTGGTTGACGTCGCGGTGGTGTCCGACAGAAGTCAATGGATCGAATCAGACCCGAAACTCACTTGTCCACAAATTGTTTCAGTTACAGTAATTATTTTAGGTTACATTAAGTAAGTTCAGACTGAATTAGATTAGGCAAGGTTAAGGTACATTAAACTGTCAGGTTTAGTTAGGTCATGACGGGTTTGGTTAGTAGGGAAGAAGAATAGTGATGGATTGACTTTGCGGCATAATCAACCTGAAAATCCGACATGACGGTTGGCCACAATTTACCTGTAAAACTGATGAGGCTGTAGAGTTATCTTCAAAATTACGCATTTCCGCAAATTTTATGGCTATCAGAAAGATAAATAGGTTATATTTTAATGAAAAAAAGAAAATTCTACACATGGGAGCTCTCCAGCATTCTCTCTCTCTCTCTCTCTCTCTCTCTCTCTCTCTTTGTGTGTGTGTGTGTGTGTGTGTGTGTGTGTTTGCTATTCAGTTCAAAAAGTAAAGGGAAGTCCTAACAGTAAATGTACAAACAAATACATTTTCATAAATTCCATTAACTTCTACAAATATAGCTGTATGACAGTCAAGCAAAAAAAAAAAGGTCAAATGACAAAAGTGAGCAGTTGGACACTGATGTGGTAATTTTATGTGTGAAACTGCAGACCTCCCATGCAGAGAAATTATAATTGATTTTTTCTCAGCGACTATGACATACTTATCGTTATGACAGCTTTAAAAAGTTGAGGAAATGGGTAATATTGGACATAACACCTATACAACCTTATCAATCTTACACACACACCATGGCAACAAGCTACTTGCCATGTCGGACTTTCAGGTTCATTCGGCTCCAGTCATTCACTAATCGTTTTCCCTTGCAAACCTACCCTAATATGACATAACCTAACATAACTTAGCTTAACTAACCTAACCTAACACAACTTACCTCAACTAAACTAACATAACACAACTTAACCTAACCTAGCTCTACCTAACCTTATTTAATTTAACCTTACCTAACATGAACAACTTGGGAACGAATCGACCTAGTGCCCTTTGTAGGACGCCACTGACAACGTCAACAATGCTAACGGTGCTCTTTAGTAACATAAATGTTATTTCCGTAGGATCTGGGTTTAGTATGTGAATTATACAATTACGAGAGATAATCCCTGTCATAAAATGTGTGTGTGTGTGTGTGAAAGAGAGAGAGAGAGAGAGAGAGAGAGAGAGAGAGAGAGAGAGAGAGAGAGAGAGAGAGAGAGAGAGAGAGAATATTTCCCCCCTCCCCCCACAAACAGCAGTTAACATTCCTACCATATGGGCAGAAAATAACCAAGGAGACGGTCAGGTCCCGTGGAAAGCATTAAAAAAGAATTATGATTAGCAAGTATTCACAGCATTTAATCTCTCCTCCGATGAGGCATTTTATTATATTACTGCTGCCACACAGTTTAACCCTACGGTCTGGAGATTTCTCAAAGTCCAGAGGATTTTATATAGACTTAAGCACGGCCCAGTAAAACTGGTCAGCAGATGCGCAGGTCCCTAGGGAGACGGAAGACATTATGACATCATGCTTGCCACTCGCTTGGATGGATGTATCCCTCTATCATTTACATCCAGGTACAGAAATATGAGGCTACGCTGATGTTATTTTTCGTCTGTCTTATGTTCATGCAATCCATAGAAATGGCAATTAATTGTTCTGTATATGGTTGTTTTAACGCAAAGCCTAAGACCAAAGGGACAGAAATTCTGTATTCCAGTTTTGCAAGAGAGAGAGAGAGAGAGAGAGAGAGAGAAGCATTGATAACAGTGGATAAATGATTGCCGCCATGCAGCAAAATTGAAAAAAGGCAGCGCACTCATATCCTCTATATATTTCAGCGACGATTATTTGATAGCTAACATGAAATATTTAATATTTGGTATTAAATGGCCGAAACAACGAGCACTAAAGACGTTGCTTTTGCCATATGGCCAGTTTCATTAGCATGCAACTACTTTACAGCACATCTACTGTATATACTTAGGCTGCACATTCAACTAGTTTACAGCACATAGGGTAATGATTTAGTCTGTGTGTGATGGTAGAGAGGTATGTGAGGGTAGAGCAGTGTGTACTGGGAACAGAGCTGTGTGTGTAAGGGTGCAGCATTATTCGTGAAGGTACAACATTATATGTGCGGGCAGTGCATTATCTGTGACGTCACAGTAACAGCTATGTGTGTGTAAGGGTGAGCAATATGTAATGGGACAGATCTGTGTGTGTCAGGCTGCAGCATTTGCTGTGAAGGTACAGTATTGTCACGAGTATGGCATTATTTGTGAAGGTATGACAAGAGAGGTAGTTTATTGAGGATTGAATAATATGTAGTGAGTCAGAGCTGTGTGAGCGCGCGCACGTGTGTCCATATATATATATATATATATATATATATATATATATATATATATATATATATATATATATATATATATGTGTGTGTGTGTGTGTGTGTGTGTGTGTGTGTGTGTGTGTGTGTGTAACATTATTCGTCAAGGTGCAGCATTATGTGTGCTGGTATAGCATTATTTGTTTGGGCACATAATTTTTTGTGAGGGTAGAACAATGTGTGTGGGTATAACATTATTTGCGCGGTATGGCGTTATTTGATTAACAGAAAGACATTTCTACTGAAGATATCATTATTAACTGTATGAAAGGCAAGAAAAGGCTTAGTAAGTGGTTTATTGTTACATTTATCGTTGTTACAGCTACTAGGGTACCGAAGGATTTAAGTGGGAGATCCGAAACAGAAGAGAAATGAAGACTGAAGAGAACATTAACTGATGTTAAACAGCTTTAGTACCAAGCTTACCTACTTCAGGTAGGTAAGAGACTTGTAGAGCTCCCATCTTTTCATTCTTGAGTGTGATATCGTTTTCTTTTTACAATTACCCGTTCACCTTTTCTTACACTCTCTACTACCTTACTATATCATCATACTTCTCAGCTACTAAATCGTACAGAAGGAGCATACAGTATTGCATTGGACACCAAATACGGCAAGAGAATCTCTGCGGGGGAGGACTTATTAATTTGATTATGACCAAAGACCAAATACATTAATCTACCCTGTTTTTAAAGAACTTATCGAAAGAGCATTAACAACATACTCAGGTAATAAAGTCCAGTCATTCACAATTCTCACACCAAAGGATTCAGCTCGAACCAGTGTTTTCCAATGACCTCTCGTCTTCAGTTTGCGTGTATTGGTTCTGGTGCTGGCTACATTATATTCAAGAAGACGTCCTTCTTTGCATTCTCCATCCCATTAAGGATATTGTAAGTTTCAATTAGGTCTCCTCGGTGCCTTCTCTTCTCTAGAGTTGTCAGCACAAGTCTTTCACAACTCTCTACAAGGTCCAGGTTTCTGAGTTCTGTTTATGGTAGTGATGATGGTGGTGCTGCTGGTGATGATGGTGGTGCTGGTTGTGGTGATGATGATGATGGTGGTGACAGTGATGATGGTGGTGTTTTGTTTTGTTTTTTTATTCCCTATCACACTTCCATATCTCATATGACTGATTTTATTAAGTTTTAATTTCTGTGTTATGAAGAGGGCTGGGGGAGGTGAGAGCCATTATGCGCTTGGTTAGGTGTGCAGGGAGGTGGGTGGGGGGTATGTGTTTGGTCAGGAGAAGGATTGCAGTGCAATGTAGTGCTGCCTATCTATATATGTATGAGTTGGGTTATTTGTTTGCCCTACAGTCACACCCAAACCACGGGCCAGAGACCCCCAGACCCATATATATCTGAATCGGGGTGATTCAAGGATGGTTTCAAGGGGGTCAAAATTCAGATCTGGGTCATTTGAGGTCACTTGTAGAGTGTTCGCCTTTTTGGCCCAGGCAGCACCGGGTGCCCCTGCAGCCCAATTTCTGGCATGAAGACTCACGTGACCTCCAGTTTGAATATAGGCTATGAGGTTGATCTCCGAGGTCATTTTTTTAATAGCACAACGGAGGAAGGAAAAACAAATCCATAAATAAGAAATAATCCATACACCAGATTACTGGTGTACTCTGTTCATAAAATATCTGTAACAGTTAGGCTTGAACAGCTGTGAGTTGAAATTTGGAGGGAAACAACTCTGGGGAAGCGAGTTCCAGAGAGATGCAGTTCGGGGAATGAAAGAATTCTATCTATCTATCTATCTATAGCCCGACGCCCTAATCCCGCAAAGGGTGGCCGCAGACAAAACGCCTCTGATAGGCAGAAGTTCTGCAATATAGCTGTGTGAATTCCAGCCATGAACGCTACCAGATGCCCGTGTAGCACGAGGGAAGGCATGAAGAGGTGGCACCATGGACGCGACTTCGTCTGATCATTTGCCAAAAAAAATATCTGTAAAATAATGCAAGGGAGGCAACATTCCCTCTTACTTGCAGGGATGGTAGTTTATTTGTAATGGCAGGGTTGTTAATAATTCTAACAGCTTTGTTCTGAATTTTGTCTAGTTGTTTTAATGCAACCTCTCCACATCCATTCCACAAGGGTGAGCAATATTCAAGCTGAGAGTGCACATGACTCTTATAAATTATAGTTAAATGCTCATCGACGAAGAAGTTACGGACTCTGTACAATAAACCAAGTTTCTTTGAGGCGGTTTTAGCAACTGATCTAACATGAGAGGTCTAGCTGAGGGCATTGTTAAGTGAGACGCCAAGAATTTCAATACTTTCGGTGATGGGAATATTAGTTGCACTGAAGGTACTGTACGAATCTGGCAATATCTGTCTATTGTAAATTGTATATATTTAGTGTTACTAGCATTAACCCAAGACGTCCCATCAACGTATGGATACGTTGCAACATTTTGCATTTGCCAGTTCCGTCGACGTACTGGTAAGTTTTGCAATTGCAAGTTGCATAATTTCCACAATTTTCAAAATTTGCGCGAGATTTTTGGTACGTAG
Organism: Coenobita brevimanus; assembly: GCF_032717465.1. NCBI lineage: Eukaryota > Metazoa > Arthropoda > Malacostraca > Decapoda > Coenobitidae > Coenobita > Coenobita brevimanus. Next base: position 27,914,124 of record NC_137065.1, read on the forward strand.
CATCGCACGACCTTCCCCTACCTGCCACCAAGCAGGGACACTCAGTGACCCCACGCGACCTGCACTCGGTCACTCACCTGTTAGCAACGGTCCTGCTCAGATATGGCACATAGAGGTCTCTCGGAGGAGAAAATTCAAGCCGCCCTGGATGCCTTTACTGACGATAGTGATTCACCACTCGATGACGAGGAGATGGACAAAGATTATGTTACACCAGAGGATGTGGAAAGCAGCAGCAGTGATGAAGAAGTCCCGTCCCCCAGGAAGCGGCCCTACGTGACTTATCGTGCTGCAGGAGAGGGTCAGGCTGCACAAAAACAACGTGCAAGATCCTCTAGCCAACCCCTATGTGACGTGGAGCCCGATTTCAAGGACGAGGACGAGGACAGAGCCATGGGACATGCTGCCAAGTGGTACGACAGTGAGGTTATTACTCATTGCGGCCCAGAGCGCACACCACATCATTCTAACAGGTATGGGCCTAGTGTTTTGTTTGGGGATGGCGGAAGTGGCGTTGAGGGAGTGGGGAATGAAAGAGAAAGTGTTGGGAGAAGTGTGGAAAGTGAGAGTGGTGGGAGAGTCACGTGGTGGTGTGAGGCGGCGGGACATATCACGTGGGGCAGTGAGGGTGGGTAGTGAATCACGTGGTGTGGTGATTGTCACGGGGTTTTTAAAATAAATGCAAATATTATTTAAATGATAATAATGTTCAACAATATTGAAGAGCTGGGACAATGATTGTCTTACTAAATCAAAGAACAATTACTTTACGCTGACTTGCTTCGCACGATTCTCTAAGAACGAGAATTTATAAACTTTCTCAACAGTACACAGCAGAGACTAATTACTCAATTGCTGTTTATTAGTACTGTTAGCCTCTGGAGAAAGTTACTTCACCCCTGACAATAAATAACTAATACTATTAATAATATCACGTTCTTGCTGATGCTTAACTCCTAGGAGGCACAACGGAATTTAAGCTTAATACACAAGACTGGCCTAAGTACCAGTTATGAATGGCAAACATTTATGCAAGCTAGGAGCTATATGGGAAATAAGCTTAATTATGGAGAAATGAAACACGACTTTACATTAAATTAAGCTCAAGAAAAAGAACTGTTAAATTTATTGATTACAAAATAAATTTAACGTTACATTTCAAATCAAATTAATGAGATCGCACTCACTCACTCACTCGAGCTAAATTCTTACGCCTAGGGAAAACACCTTAACTAAGCTCTTAAACCTAGGAGGATACAAAAAGGAAATACTAGTCAATGAATGTGGTGTATCACCCAAAGAAGGGTGGGAGTACTGGAGAACTGTAGTCTAGTGGAGTCTGGGTGCTGCTGACCTCTCTCTCTCACTTCTGGAGCACAGTACCTCTCTCCGTCACAACAAACACTGGACTGGACTATTCAAATGATGTGTGTGGTAGAACACACAGGCCACCGGAAGACGGCGTGGCTAACGGTTGAGGCAATGTCGCGAATTTGATTCGTGACATTACGCCCCTACAAAATGAATTTTTTCCTTATGGGAAAAAATTTGTGGATATATATATATATATATATATATATATATACACATCCTAATTCAGTCACACATGATTCACACTGTGGTGTGTGTGCTATCCTGCTACAGGAGAAAGTTGCAGTCGCCAGTGAGCAAAAAAAACTTGTATTTACGTTAATAGAAGCAAGCTTGAGGGAAAAACTCCATGATGACGGTGAAAATCCTGTATTCAGGTCAAACTGAGCGAAAATTCGCTACATTTACACTGACAACTAATTGTTGTGTAGCGTGGTGTATGTAATACACGGTGTAGGTGTGACAGTTGTAGTGTAACTGTACCTACGTGTAAAATGACACAGTAAATAATAATATGGCGACGATGAAGGCAGAGGAGAAGAGGCAGCAGCGTGCGGCAGACAATCAGCTGGCCCGCACAGCAAAACTGCTACACCCATTGCTGTACCTGCAAAACCAATTAAGGTGGAGCATCAAAAGTGCCAATGAGACTAAATTCTTATTTCGTTACAATTACTCGCTCTGCCTAGCAGTCAGTGCTACGATGTACATTCGAGGTCGCCATCATCCCTCTTAACCTACAGTACTTATATTAATATCGGGGAGCTGAGAATCCTTGTGCAAACTCGGGTCTTCCATAGCCTCAAGTCGCCTCTGCGGAGTTCTCACTTCCCCCTTAACCTACAGTACTTATATTAGTATCGGGGAGCTAAGAATCCTTGTGCAAACTCTGGTCTTCCATAGCCTCGAGTCGCCCCTGTGGAGTTCTCTCTTGAACTTCCCCCTTAACCTACAGTACTTATATTAGTATCGGGGAGCTGAGAATCCTTGTGCAAACTCGGGTCTTCCATAGCCTCGAGTCGCCTCTACAGAGCTCTCTCTCGAACTTCCCCCTTAACCTACAGTACTTATATTAGTATCGGGGAGCTGACAATCCTTGTGCAAACTCGGGTCTTCCATAACCTCGAGTCGCCTCTGCGGAGTTCTCTCTCGAACTTCCCCCTTAACCTACGGTACATAATATGTATGTACAGGCCCTGGACATACTGTGTCCTGTGGGGCCAATGGGCGAGACGTCAGGTCTGCACCCACTTCACCACTACCCTGTCTCTCAACTGACTCAGAGATTACAGGTGTGGTTACAAACGGCACAGGAAGGACATGTCCCTGATTAGTGGTGTTACTTTGACACACACTGCAGGAACGGACAAAACTATCTATGTCTCGTCTCATCCCTGGCCAGAAAAAGTCAGCTCGGATACGGCCCTGGGTCTTCCTTTTGCCCATGTGACCTCCTGAGGCTGAACAATGACCCCATTGTAACACTGCTAGGCAGTACTTGGCGGGAACGACAAACTGCAGTCGAACCTCGCCCTCGGGTGTTTGTGACTCGCGGTAGAGCCGTCCTTGTTTGCAAAGGAACTTGGCTCGACCTCCCCGTGAATACTTAATCACTCAACCCTTTTGTTTGTTCCGCACGGCAGCAAGTGTCGGATCAGAATGTTGTTCTTGAACAACAAGTTGGCTACACATCAGATCTTGCGGCGATTCAATGATCACTGGGGTGACACAGTCTGGAGCCTCAGCCATGGCTCGTGTTACCGCAGCAGCCAAAGTCTGAGTAGCGTCATGTTTGGTGCAACTATCCTTGACACCAAAAATGTTACCTACTATAAGGTCAAATAGAGGTTCTGGCATGACATCTGCAAGTGTCGTACCAGTATAAAATGGAGATGCCACCTGGATTCATGCCTCAGGGAACAATCTCACTGATCCATCAATAAGGTTTGCATGGATCTGTCGACCTGTATACTGCTCAGGCCGAACTAGACTTTGCTTGATAGAGCAACCTGAGGAACCATTATCTCTCAGGACCTTCACAGGAATGCCTCCCACAAACCCTGGCTGAATAAGGAAGGTACTGTCACCTGCGGGAGGGCCTGTGGAGGAAGCAGCTAGCCACTCATGAGGCTGCTGAATTGATGCAGCAAACATTGTGCCTTGAGAATTATATTGGGAAGATGGAACATTGGCCATCTGTGGAGGGGGGTTCACTGTCACTGTGGGACTAGTGAACTGTGGGGAAGTACCCATACTGGTAGGAACGTGACCACCGTCCTGCTGCTGAGGAATGAAGGCTTCGTTCGCTTCCTGCCTCTTTTGAGCTGGTGGTGAAAAAGTTTGTCCCGGCAGTCGGTTGCGTGGCTGATACTGCTGCTGGTTAGGGTACTTGTTGTACCTCTTCCACTTAGGTTTCTGAGTGTTTTGCCCCTGGTCCTTCCACTGCGGTTTTGGACCTTGGCCATTACTCTGAGAATGGCCTTGTTGCTGGGGTTCAGTCTGAGACGGTTTCCCAGATTTATCAGCTTTCCTGTTCCAGGTGTTTTGCTTACGAGTTTAATACCCGTATGCAGTAAAGAATGCGTCAACCCTTTCTGCCATTTGGCTGGCATCTTTCACCTGGCAGATCTTAAGCTGTGCTATGAGCTCAGCAGGCCACGACCTCTCTAGCTGTGTACGCAGCATAAGGTCAATTATCCCCTCACGCGTGGAAGGAGTTTCATCTTTCTCCATCCACTCACCTAAGTAAGCAGTGAGACGGTCGAGGAACTGAACAGCTGTCTCCTTGTTTTGGAGACGAGCTCGCATGAACTGAACTTTGGCGTTGTCTACTGTGAGACCATACGCCTTAATGAGTGCAGCTTTCATCATCTCATACATGAGATTGTCTCCACGAATTCTGTGGAGAATATCGAGGGCAGGGCCCTCAAATAAACTAAGAAATTGGAGCTGCTTAGCTGCCTGATCCAGTTGATACATGTCTCCCATGTCCTCAAAATGAGCTATGTACGGCTCGATTCGCTCACCTTCCTTGTATGAAGGAAGCTTGATGCGTGGGGTCGCCAGGACATGTGCAGGGAGGACGCTCGTGGAGCTTTGACCAACTGCACCAGATGTATCTGAAGCCAAGGAATCTCACTTGAGCTTCAAAACTTCAAGCTCATGTTTTTCTCGTGCCTCACGTTCGGCACGTTCATATTCACATTGTTCCCGTTCGTATTCGCGCTCCTTTTCGCGTTCCTCATGCTGTTCTCGGGCATCATTCTTGCGCTGCTGGTCCATATTATGCCGTGAGAGTATGTACTCTTTAATTTCAGTTTGGTCTGTAAGACCCATATCTTTGGCTTCCTGTAAAAATACAGTGGTAGCCATGGCGCTAATTTACTAAGTAAACCGAAACTGTGTACTGACTGCTTCGCAAACGAATGCTAATAAACACAAGTAAAGAATACAGACACAAGCTAGTGGTGACCAGTCTTATCTAGTTAACTGGAAAAGAATAAAGCAAAAATGCAAATAACTGGGAAGACTCAATAATTAACACAATGGGTACGGCGACTTTCCAGGAGCGAATAAAATCGTCTGGCGTTACCAAGAATAAACTAGAGTTAAGTACTCTATGGATTAATAAAGCAAAAATTCACTTGCTAAATTAATGGTAAACACCAGTAAACTTGTGCCTATAAACTTTAATGATAAATACCTAAATATGAAGGAGTGAGTATTATCTCGTGAATAGCTTTAGAGCTAGGAGTTAATATCCTGGAATGAGGTCCCCAGTTGTCACGGGGTTTTTCAAATAAATACTAATATTATGTTTAAATGATGATAATGTTGCAGAGCAGGGACAATGATTGTCTTACTAAATCAAAGAACAATTACTTTACGCTGACTTGCTTCGCACGATTCTCTAAGAACGAAAATTTATAAACTTTCTCAACAGTACACAGCAGAGACTAATTACTCAATTGCTGTTTATTAATACTGTTAGCCTCTGGAGAAAGTTACTTCACCCCTGACAATAAATAACTAATACTATTAATAATATCACGTTCTTGCTGATGCTTAACTCCTAGGAGGCACAACGGAATTTAAGCTTAATACACAAGACTGGCCTAAGTACCAGTTATGAATGGCAAACGTTTATGCAAGCTAGGAGCTATATGGGAAATAAGCTTAATTATGGAGAAATGAAACACGACTTTACATTAAATTAAGCTCAAGAAAAAGAACTGTTAAATTTATTGATTACAAAATAAATTTAACGTTACATTTCAAATCAAATTAATGAGATCGCACTCACTCACTCACTCGAGCTAAATTCTTACGCCTAGGAAAAACACCTTAACTAAGCTCTTAAACCTAGGAGAATACAAAAAGGAAATACTAGTCAATGAATGTGGTGTATCACCCAAAGAAGGGTGGGAGCACTGGAGAATTGTAGTCTAGTGGAGTCTGGGTGCTGCTGACCTCTCTCTCTCTCACCCCTGGAGCACAGTACCTCTCTCCGTCACAACAAACACTGGACTGGACTATTCAAATGATGTGTGTGGTAGAACACACAGGCCACCGGAAGAAGGCGTGGCTAACGGTTGCGGCAAGCAGGGGCGAACAATAAAGAAACAATAGTATCGCTCAGCAGAGCACTTAGTGACGTGCATTAGATCGGTCACTTTTGAAACAGTGACGAATGTTTTGAAAAGTATACCACCGAAGTTGAGAGAGAAACTGTTAACTGAGCGATACACAGTGAGTTTTCCACTAATAGTTCGTGTTTTTCACAAAAGGGAAATGTCGCGAATTTGATTCGTGACAGTGATGGAGCAGGAAGGTGAGGAGGAGCCACTCCCCAGCATGTCTTATGCTCCCCAATATTCCCGGGCTTCCTCCCCACAGCCCCCTGATGTTCCCCAAGGCCGTAAGGGTAAGGAAAAGAGGAAGGGTGAAGGCCGAGGGAAGAGGAGTGTGAGTGCGAAAGCCCTCCGCACTTCTCCTCCCCAAACTCCTCCACCATCATCTCATCCCCACCCAGATGAAGGCGACGATGGGGACGATCGGGACGAAGAATTTGTTGCATGGAATTGGGAGGATGGGAGTGATTTTACTCCCCTCATTCACCCATTCACTGAGCAGGGGCGTGCTGGCTGCATTGCTCCCGGTATTCACCCTAATTCTACCAGGCTGGATTTTTTCCACCTTTTCTTCAGTGAGGGTTTTGTGGAGGAAATAGTGGATCAAACAAACTGGTTCGCTACCAGCCAGCGCCATGAGAGTGACAGACAGGGCACAAGGAGCAGGCATTCTATCCTATATGATTACCCAGGCTCCCTTGCAGAAATGTTTTTGTTTTTGGCCCTGGTACTGTTGATGGGTATTGTACGAAAGAACCGAATTCCTGCATACTGGACAAGTGACCCTATTATGCTTACACCAATATTTGGCCAAGTAATGAGCCATAATCGGTTTCAGCAAATTCTAAGCTGCCTCCATTTCTATGATGCTGATGATTCTGCAAATGCTAATGACACTGATAAGATGAGGCGAATTAGGTTGGTTTTTGATCACCTAAGGCAGACATTCCGAACCTCATTTTATCCCTATAGAGACCTCGACATAGACGAGAGTCTCGTGTTGTGGAAAGGCAATATTTCATTTCGGCAGTACATACCCAGCAAAAGACACCGTTTTGGGTTCAAGATCTTTGTTATGTGTGACTGCAGGACTGGATATGTACAAGACATAGTCTTGTATACCGGTGCACAGACAGACATAATAGAAGATCGAAGTATTGGTCTGTCGGGAGCAGTGGTAAAGACAATGATAGAAGACTATCTTCATCGTGGTCACGTCCTTTACCTTGACAATTGGTATACTAGCCCTCTTCTTGCTCGTTATCTACACAGGCATGACACGGGGATCTGTGGGACCATCAAGGTGAACCGGCGTCACATGGTCAAGGTGGGTCGGAAACTTGACAGTAATGAGGTTGTCTTCTTCCAGGCCAACAATATCCTTGCAACAGTGTGGAACCACAATAGAGAAGTCCGCCTCTTGTCCACGGTTCACCGTCCCTTGATGCACCATACAGAGTCGGTAGATTATCGGAGCGAGAACAGGCACCACACATGGAAAACTGAGTGTGTGCTTGATTATAATATCAACATGCGCCTGGTGGACCAGTCAGACTCCATGATATCCAGTGTCGAGTGTGCCAGGACCACGATGAAGTGGTACAAAAAAGTATTTTTTCACCTGCTTGACATTACTGCCCTGAATTGCCACCACCTTCACGCCATGACAACAAGAGTTCAGGAAACCTTTGAAGGGTTTGTGAGGGAGCTGACACGAGAGATTGTTGCAAGGTATGCGGTTGAAAGGCCCCAACACAGCACCCGCACAGCCCCAGGTGCCCACCCTCCCCTGAGATTATCCGCCCGCCATTTCCCCACTTCTCTACCTCCCCAAGCAAATAGACCTAGGCCCCAACGCAGGTGTCACGTGTGTAGCAATTCCCGTGTGAGACCCACCACTCAGAGAAAGGACACCCACTATGAGTGCATTCAGTGTGACGTGGGTCTGTGTATTCACTCATGTTTCAGTGAGTTTCACAAGCTCCTGCACTTCTGATAGGGTGTGAATGCGATAGGACGCAGATACTCTGAAATAAATGTGACAAACAGACGCTCAGTGTAATTATAAGGCCCGTAGATCTGTAAATAGTAGTATGGAAGTGGAAACGGGTGTAATATAAGTGGAAATTATTATGTAAGTGTATGAATATTATTTAAGTGGAAACATACCTTGCGAGGGTATTTTGATGCGATACTCAGACGCTCAGTGGAATAAATAAGGCCCGTAAATATGTAAATAGGAGTCTACAAGTGAACACGGGTGTAATATAAGTGGAATATTAGTATGTAAGTGTATGAGTATTATGTTGGTCGAAACATTCATTGCGAGGGTATTTTCATGCGATATTCTGATGCTCACTAGAATAAATAATGTCAGTAAATATGTATAGTGCAGAATAGGGTGTAAATGGGTGTAATGTAAGTGGTAAAGTATATTGAGATTGAAGAAATAAAGTAAAAGTGGACACACCAGTGTTAGAGAGTGTGCTTGCTATGAGAATATGCGTTAGCATTTCGCTAAATGCCCTCGTAATGAATGTAAATAATTGAAAACGTTTACAGTGGTGGAGGAAAGGTTCAATGTAAAGAAGAAAATAATATGAAAGTGATAAAACAATGTTGTGTGTTGAAATACGAGTCGTAGCGAGTGCGCTGAGTATGCATATGTAAGCTATACATATGCTACATGTCATCGAAATGAATGAAAACAGCTGAATATATTTGCATACAGTACAAAATGGTAAAATGGAATTGAAACAGTAGTATACAAGTAGAAAAAATGATATGTTGACTGAAACAAGAAACTTAGCACATAGCGTATTACCAATCGGACCAAACTCGCTATGCTCGCATGAAGGTACAATGTTTATTTTTCATATATATGTCATTGACATTCATTATATTGTTATTCTTATTGTTTATTAGTTTAAATTCATTCAATGTAGAGGTGTTGTTTGTTGTTTCTCTAAAAATTACTTACCATAGAAAACATGAGCGCCTCATACCTCAGTGATAGAATACGATACCTGGCCCGGGGGACCTCACCTGTTCTGACCAGTTGCGGACCACTGTAAGCACTTTCTTTGTGATTTTCCTTTGTTTCTCAACAAAAGCGTAAGTTTTAGCCAAAAAAAATATTTTCCAAAAGTGGTCGGGACTGGGGGGTGTCGGAGGTGCGAAAGTGGTCGGACCGTGACGGGTTAAAAGAGACAAGGTTGTTTTGTTCCCATTCACTGATCGTAGATAGGTTTTGATTTATGGAGATGGCTGTACTGAGTTGAGAGATAGAGATATTAGACTTTGTAAATGAGTGTCTGATTGTGAATGAACTATGTAGTGTTGAGTCATCTGCGTATGATTGGATGGGATTGTGGGTGACAGATAAGAGATCACTAATATGAATCAGGAATAGGGTTGGCGCCAAAACTGACCCCTGTGGCACGCCGGCGATAATTGAGTGGAAATTGGAATATGTATCATCTACTTTTATTTTCCTGTCACTAAGATATGAAGAAATCAAAGACGTTAGTCCATAGCAAGGGAGTTTGGACAGCAGGGAACGGTGCCATACTCTTTCAAAAGCTTTAGAAATATCAAGAGCTACTGCACGAGTTTCTCCATGTAGATCAATTGATAATGGATGGTATGAGTTACGAGATTGAGTATGTCAATGGTGGATCTTTCGTGGTGAAAACCATATTGTCTATCACTAATTAAGTTGTTGGATTCAAGATGTTTAACAATGTGCTCATTATTTAAAGTTTCAAATACCTTACCAAGAGAAGATGTGACAGCTATTGGTCTGTAATAAGAGGGGTCAGAGAAACTTCCTTTCTTCGGAATTGGGTGGATATTGGCTTCTTTCCATGAATTTGGGAATAAAGAAGTACATATGCATAGTCTGAATAATTTAGCTAGAACAGAGGCAAGTTCAGGGGAACACTTTTTCAAAACAATTGGCGAAATTCCATCTGGGCCTGGAGCTTTGTTGGTAAGTAAATTGTCTAGGATGGATTTTACGTATCTTGTCTGTATTTTAAGTGGGGCAATTTCGGAAGAGTCAAGTACTAGTACTAGGACATTCTCGCTGGTATCGTCTATGGTAGAGTTTCTGGCAAGTGTACTGGAAAAAATACCTGCTTTCCCATGCGGTTCATTTGTAATGTTGCCATCTGAAGATTTTAGTGGGGGAATGGAAGATTACTTGTTAAAGTTATTATTGAAAGAATTAAGAGTTGACCAGAATATTTTATTGTCATTAGGGTTTTAAGTAGTTTTAATGTTTGCTTTTGAAGAAAGTTTGATTTAGCTAGATTTTATACAGCTTTTGCATGATTTCTAGCAATATTAAACAAGTGCCCAAAATCGTATGCGTTAGTCTGAGAAAGCTGAAATAGAAAGTTCTTGACCTCTTATAATCCCTCTTCAAAAGCATAAGAGGTATGTGCTTTTTCTGGAGTAGGAAGAAAGACTGAACTAGAACAAATAGGATTAGTGTTCGCCTTTTGGCCCGGGCAACGCCGGGTAATCCGGCTCGTGTTTTATATAATTAGCGTAGTATTACGGGCCAATGGTTTGGGAGCCGCATCAGCGTGATGAAGGTAATCTCTCTCTCTCGAAATGAGATATTATTAGATCAGCGCGAGTTCATTAGACCGCATCTAAATTTTATTTCCTCTATGAAAAGAGGATGAATATTCAGAATGTTGTTACAATGAGACGAGTACACCACGTTTATGAATGTTGTACAAACATGGCTTCACTACACAATGATTAGTTCTTTGTGTTTTCAAAGCTGCCAAAGGAGAAATGATGTATGAATGGATGGAGCAGTGGGTTGGTGTCGGAAAGGACGAGAGATCGACCCCATACTGGATCAAGCAAAATTTTATGAATGTGAATTTCTAAAAAAAAAAAAAAAAAAAAAATTAATAAAAATATTCTTCCTGATCTTACACAATACCAATCGGCATGCCATAAAAAACCTTATCTAATATCATCACATTAATCTTGAAAGAGGCATTCTTTGTATGTGTTCAGTGTGGCTCTTGGTTATCAGCACACTAGTGGAGACATGTGAGGATCAGTGACAAGTAAGAAGGACTTCCTAAATTACGACCATAGCCGGAAGCATAAGGCAATTTACTGGACTGGTTATTTATTATATTGTAATTACACAGGACTAGAAAAAATAGTTACAGTTCAAGGAAACGCAGAATTTAGAGGCAAAAACCTGGCCAGGTGACAGTGAACCAGTGGTACAATTATCCTGCCTGACACACTACTGACAAAACAGTTCGTTTTCCTTAGCCTGTCGAGTCTTCTCCCCTTTGCGGATCCTTTCGCGTCGATCAGTGGTAGGGAAGATGACGCTATGGCTTTTCAATCTTTCATAGCACTTTTCTGATTACATTATACATAATTCTAGTGTTATCTCTTTTTATAACTAAGCAGTCAAGATGGAGAAATGCCAATATTAGACCAGATTAGAAAGAGTATAGCAACCTTTCACGTAGAGCCTCCTAAAATTAGCAGATATTAGCTTCCTATATTTTCACTGCACCTATAAAACTTACCTTTTGACGTTAATGGATTTGCTGATAGTTTTATACATGTGTTTAAAATTAGTTCATGATATCTAATTGCACTATTTTTCCTCTTCTTTTTCCTATATCCACAAGTTTTATATCAATAAACAGATGTTCTGTTTGGCTGAGATAATTTTCCGGAAAAGTTCGTTACATTCTACCATGACATTAAAGTCTTGACTGGACGTTTCTCAGTTAAGTAAGTGATTATCATTTCTAGTTACAGAGATACTGATACTGCCTTTTTTCCTTTACAAGCATCCCCTGGCGCTTTAATCAACAAATCCAAATCCTGATTTACACATGCAAATCTCTCTCTCTCTCTCTCTCTCTCTCTCTCTCTCTCTCTCTCTCTCTCTCTCCGTCCTCCTCCTCCTTTGTTTCCTATTATAGGATCTTCGAGATTCCTCCAAATTCATGCTATCCCTGTCTTCCTGCCTTTTCTCCCCCTCTCCCGATCCACCTCTTTTCTCCCTCCTTCTTTACATCATTACTTTCTTTCTCCTTCATCCTGTCCAACTCCGTCTTCCCCCCATTCTTCTCTCCATCTCATCCTGGACACATTCTCCTCCTTCTCCTTCTTCCTTTTCCCTCCCATTCCTTGTCCACCTCTTCCATCCCTGTCTTCCCTTCCTCCCTCACCGCTTTAGATTTTAACTTTTTCCCTCCCTCTCTTTCCTCATCTCCTTCTTCATCTGTCTCATCCCTCTCTCCTCCTCTGCCTTTCTACTCTCATGACCTCCCACTCTCCCATTCCTCTTCTCTCACCATGTCCTGATCTCCTTCTCCACCTCGTCCTTCATCGTTATGGTTTTCCAACACAAACATTGGATAATTGACCCTCCTGTTTTCCTTCTTCTTTCTTTCCTGTAACATTTCCTCCTTTCAGTTGGCTGCTCACATGGTCTTTGTCATAACTCACCATCCTTTTCTGCCGTCATTTCTCTTACCATCATCATTGTCACTGTCATATCCAACAGTATTTCGTACTAATACAGTGGAAATCTAGGACAAGAAATAATGAAAGTAAGGGAACTATCAACAGAGTGTACAAGGAAAAACAAAGAAGAACCATACATCCCATTCACTCATCCTTCACTCCATCACAGTTCACGACTCCACGTCACTGGCCCACCATTCCACAAAAATGTGCTTCGTGACGTCGATGGGGTAGAGACTATTTCCTGAACTGCCAGCTTAATACAATGAGTTTTAGCCCTTGTCATGTGCATCTCCAGATGTAGAATATACTGTAGGTCTCACGGCAGACTAAAAATTTTAATTTCGTTGTATTTAAGCCCATTGCTTTAAAGACAATTGTATTTTATTCTCATTGTCTCTAAGTGATTATATTCAAACTTGGATAGAACTTGTTTAACTGACTGGAGTCATTTGCAGCTTTCTTTATTACCATAGCGTTAAGTGGCCTTTCTAACTCTGAATAAAATAATCGGAAAGTAGGAGGGAATAAATGGTGTTCAATTAGTGAATGGGTTACTCTGATTCTCACACAAATGTCAGTGCGTGTTATTCCGTGTAGAGAGGAACTTCAGTTCCACCAATAAAAGTCTATGGTGAGACCTTTTTCACTATTAGTTTTCCGCTCTTCCTGGCGTTTGTCTTTTCCGTTGGTTAAATATCTTCCTTCGCTTTGTTACCCAGCTTTCCTCGCTTTTCTGCTTTTCCTTGCTTTCCTCCTTTTCCTTACATCCTTCCTTTTCCTGTCCACACTTCCTTACTTCTCTCTCTCTCTCTCTCTCTCTCTCTCTCTCTCTCCTTGTCTTCCTTAAATTCCTCTGTTTTACTTTAATCCTCTTCTTACATTTCTCTTCCATATATTCACCCTTTTTACTTTCCTATCCTCCTCATATTCTTCCTTTTCCGTAAGTTCTTTTTTCTTGTCTTACTTCCCCCACTCGTCTCAACATTCCGCTTCCCTATGTTTACCCCTCTCCCCCCCCCCTTTTTTTTTTACTTCCCTCATCTTACCTGTTTTCATCCTCTTCCATACCTTCTTTCACTTTTTTTACGTTGATACTCTTCCTTACATTCCTCTTCTTCCTTACATTCCTGTATTCCTTTACTCTCCAGCCCTTCCTTACCTTTCTCCTTTTCCTTATTTTCCTCTTCACCTTTACTTTCCTCCTCTTCGTTATTTCTTAATCTTCCTTATTCCTCCTCTCCCTTGTTTTCCTCCTCACCCTTACTTTCCTTCTCTTTCTTATTTTCCTCCTCTCTCTTGACTTCCTTGTCTTTGTTTTCACATTCTTTTTCTGTGCTAAGCCTTCCCACTGTTGGTAATGTACTGCCTTCACTATGTCTAATTTCAGGAAATTTACATGTCTGCTAAAAGATATTTGAAATCCTAAGTAAAGTCCGTAATTTTGTTAGTTAAGAAGGCTCCACAGAACATGTCTCTTACCCCTTTATTTCTATATTTGCTGAGCCTATAATTATGGAAAGTATGCCGGAAACGAGTAAATCTTAAATCTGTAAATGAGATTATCAACATGGGAGGTGAACTATGGGAGGTAAGGCAGGGGAAGTGAGGCAGGGAAGGTGAGGCAGGAGAGATGAAACATGGGAGGCTAGGCAGGGGAGATGAGGCGTGCTAGATGAGACAGGAGAGATGAGACATGGTAAGTCATGGGAGATGAGGCAGGTAGGGAATGCAGGAAGCGGAAGCACACGGAAACCTGATAACTAATTCTGTACTCTCCCCCCCCTTCTCTCTGTCTGTCTGACTCTGTCTGTCTGTCTGTCTCTGTCTCTGTCTCTGTCTCTGTCTCTGTCTCTCTCTCTCTCTCTCTCTCTCTCTCTTATGTCATTATCTTCCTAAGATGATTTTTTTCCCATGCATACTGTTTTTCCTGCGTACTTGCTATATACTCGTAGTGGCTCTCGCTCTCAAGCTTTGTCTCGCCCTCACTGTCCAAGCAGTTAGAATTTAATCAGCCACACATTACGGGGTGTATTCACAATGACATTAGATTTCAATTTTACTTAGTTGGGGAGAGACTTGTCGGGGTGAAAGGGTTTGGAACAGAGAACTTGAAGATATAGGAAATGCCTGATTTCCACGGCCACCAATACAACGCCTGTGACTGTTACCAATCTTCAACCTATATCCCAATCGAGAGAGTATGTTTAGTAGTGATTAAGGGAGGCCAGACATGTTCAATAATCAATCCGGGCTCCATAAAATATCGTTAAAAACTGCAGGCATTAATGAAGCAGGGGTGATGCAGGACTGATGCAGGGTAACTCAAGTTTAACTTATATGGTGTTAGATACGGGGCATGTGAGAGCAGAGAGAACACTTACTGAAGCAGGGGTGATGCTGTAAGACAGGGTACAGTGTCAGAAAGGAGGCAGGATGAAGACAGAAAGAAAATTTACTGAAGTTGTGTTGATGCAAGATGAGATAGAGTATTGTGTTAGTGTGATGCAGGGTAAGACAGGGTATAGTGTCAGAAGGGAAGCGAGGTGAAGGCAGAGAGAAAATATACTGAGAGATAGGATATACTCTTAGAATGGAGGCAAGGTGAAGACAAAGTGAAGCTTTAATGATGCTGGGGTGATGCAAGGTGGGCCAAAGGCCCGTAATCTCGTTAGCTGAGACTCCATTCCACCGTTTCCTTTCCCTGTTATTTCCGCATATGGTGTGTCCATAGTCTCCCTTGTCGTTTATGACATCAGTGTCAACATTGAGAAAATGTATAAGAAAACATAAAAGAGCTTTTGGCGTAACATGAAAATGAATCGTCATGAATAAGTTTTAGAGAACACACTAAATTCACGAAAATACTTATTATAATGCACTTAAAGAAACTCCTGTGTTGTTAAACAAGAGGTCCATGAAAATTAGTAAGAAACATTAACAAACCAGAAGTGCTTCAGAGATGAAACAGGGATGAGGCAAGATATGGTTCATTTATCTAATCTGATGTTAGGGATGAGGATGGTGGAAGGTTGGGAGACGCCATAACTCTTGTCTACATTCTGTCTGCCTTCAAGTGCTTTATCAGTCACATAAAGAAGGAGTTAATGGAAATTTTTTCTAACCCCGTCGTTACCTGTGGTATCTCCTGACATATAAAAGAATATTTATGCAGGGAGCAAGGAAGAATAAAATATAATATACGTCTCCTGTTGAAGGGGCTACTGAGGCATAGCGAAATAATTTTGAAACAAAGTTTCATAGATGCACAAAGGATGAGAGAGAGAGAGAGAGAGAGAGAGAGAGAGAGAGAGAGAGAGGCACGAAGCAGCAGGCGGTGAGGAAAGGAAGATGAGGCAGGGAGGTGAGGGAGAGGCACTGTGACGCAGGGGAGCTGATGAGGAGGAAAGGTGAAACAGGAGATTCAGCAGTGAGGTTGAGGTAGGTGAGGCAAAGGCAAGACGAGGCAAGGTAGGTGAGGCAGGAGAAAAGTGACTGGTAGAGTGAGGCAAGGAAGGTGAGGTAGGCGGGCTGAGGCAGGGAAAACAGGTCGGTGGAGGTAAGACATGGGTTGGGTAGGGAAGGTTATAGCCTACATGGGTAGCGTGTGGGAGAGGAGTTAAAACAGGTGCGGAGAGGTAGAATAGGTGAGGAAGCAAGTCAGAAACAAAGGTAGGGCGAAGAAGGGTGGGTGAGGCAGACAAGAAATGTCGAAGGAGCCAGTACAACAGAGCCTGCTAATCTATGCTGTGTTCTTGCTCTTTTGCCCACTCTCTTTCCCGTTTTTCTTGTTCTACAAAGTTTTCTGTTTCCTTTTTGCGTCTTTCCATTTCCTCTCTCTGTCTCTGTCTGTCTGTCTGTCTGTCTGTCTGTCTCTGTCTGTCTCTGTCTGTCTGTCTGTCTGTCTCTGTCTGTCTGTCTGTCTCTCTCTCTCTCTCTCTCTCTCTCTCTCTCTCAAGTTGCTGAGCCCTTCTCCCTACTACCTGCCTGTTCTATGGCTAGCTTCCTTCTGACCTCTCTTTCCTAAATTCTGGTGAAACAGGAGACGTATCATGTGTGTTCCCTGTGATTGGAAAGTTCTAGAAGCCTGTGTGTGAGTATGTGTGTATGGTCAACAAAGCTTTGTTCACCGGTGAATTGCTAACAACTAACTGCATCATCTCCTTACTGGCTGCTTCGTAATCTGTCGTCAGCTTTTCCTCAGTGTAATCTGCAAGATCATTTCCCATTCCCAGGCTCGCATAGAGCTGTCTATCTGTCTATTTATCTATCTATCTATTATGATTTGTAATTATAATATGGAGTCCTAATATATGCTCGGTCACGCGAAAATGGCGTACCATTGACAGTTAGTAGTCATAACATATTAATACATATTATATACACATTATAATGAACTTATAAGCTAATCAAGTGAAATACATAATATTGTAAAAGTAACATAATTGCATGAATATTGTATACATATAATATTTATAGTAAATAGTGATTATTCAGTAATATTACATTTTAAACAAGTTGTATACATATTTGAATAAATGCATTAAAAGTAAATTATTTAACTGTAATACAGTATGTACTTATGTTATTGTAGTGAAATGCATACATGCAAGAAAAAAAAAATAGTTTAAAATTAAGATTATGGTAAGAGTTATTAATATTTCATTTAAAGATAATGGTACTGGTATGCCATACATGGGTCATTCTTCTTTGTAATTTTTGTTTTCTTTTTATATATATATAATTAATACTATATACAAAATATGTACACTTCATTCAGAGGGGTTAACTTGGATGTTAACTCTCCCCCCACTAAATAATGACTCCAAATTAGCAATCCTTGCATGCATTCTGTGCATTGCGAACAGCAGTACTGCAACTGCAATGCAGACGATTATAAAGACAGTAGGTGCTGGGCTATACACATAATATGGGTTGAACATACTCAAACTCAAATCTTCCCAGGGCTTCATTGTTTCATTGATCAGTTGCATAGTTTCAAACTTAGGTGAAGTCAACTTAATACTTGTGCTCATGTTTAAGTCCATATCAGGCAGTGGGTGGAAATGTTTGTGTGTATGATTGAGAATGGCGTAGTGATTGATGGTGGATAAAGTAGACATGGTTGGTGTAAATACCGCACAGTAGTCTGGTGCTATGTATAATCCTGATGCTGAAATATGAGATGGTGGTATATCTGGACAGACTATGTAAACTGATGTGTTATGAGGGAAATAAAAAAACTGTGAGTGTCCAATGCTTTGATGGTGTACAAGTTTATCTGGAGCAAAAGTGAAGTTGCAGTGATGATGAATATTGTCATTTCTGATGATAGCCATTTCACAAGGGACTGTATCAGTAGGCTGATACGTGAAAATGTATGCAGGACAAAGATGAACGGCATGTAAGGATGTGCGGCACTTTCGTTCAATCGTTGATTCACTTGCGAAAGTGACAGTGTCCCGTCTCTTGGAGACCATGATGAGTTCGGTGTCTGTGTTGATGTTGATGATGACCAAAGTGTTGTTATTTTTATAGGGGAAGGGGTGTATTTGGTATACTGTGAACAGGTCTTCAGTGACGAATGGTACATGAACTACTACTGATGTTGGTGTTAGTGTTGCTTCTAAATATGGGTAATATTGCATGAATTCCTTACTGCGGAACAACGGCTTCAATTTAGGTTTATGTATGCCTTGACTAACTATCTGAAAAACTTACAAACGAAGAGTGAGACACGACTCATATCTCATAACCACCAGACCTCACCCTCCTCTCTCTGCTACATCCACCCAACTTCCACTGCTGACGCAGGAATCAAGAGGTCAAGACGACGAAGCAAATATCAAGTCCATATTCACAACTCATCTTACTCACTCATCTTCACTCAAGTTACTCATCGCTACTCATTTACTCACCACAGCTACCAGTGTGGGAAGCCGACGTTGCCATGTGCTGAGATGACATCACAACGCGAGTCTGCCATGCCAAGCAACGTGTGACTGACACCAGGCACCTCTCACCCACTACTCATTACTCATTATTCACATAGCTCCTACTCATACTCATTTATTTTCACAGTTAAGTTGGAAATTCGACGTTCTATGCTGAGGTTTGCCTGGGACAGCCGTTAACCACCACAAATACCAGGCCATGGAATTTCCCAAGTAATATCGTCCATCAACACACCACTAGAATTATCAAGAGATCTTCAATCAAACCTGTATTTTTCTTCCGAGATCGACTTTTATATTGACACACCTCTACGATCTGTATCAAGCGGGTAAAATTATACTTACTCATTTCTTCACAGTGCTAAAATTAGCTATATTCAACTTTTTTTTTTTACTTATTTCCATATATACACTTATACACTCACTATCTATCATTTATTTCAACTTATTTACTCATCTATTTTATTAAGACATAAATAAACAAGAGGCGTATTTCATAACACCATATCTTAATGACAGGAATATTTTCGCCACCACCCACGTTAATACCAGATGACACACAATTTGCCACAACAACAGACTCACAATTAAGAGAGCCCCAAGGCAACCCACCCCTTGTACAAACCTCACCACACACTAAAGATCAAGGAACAAATACGGCAGTTTCAGATGATGAGTGGGAAACCCCCTCTGACGTAGCAAGTGCGGACTTTGCCGCTGACTTGCACACGTATGCCAATATACTTAACAGGGTTCACCGGTCCGGTCGTACATATTCCACCATTCCCTCACACAACGATAAACACATCCAAGTTGAATTAACAGAGCAAACAGTGAAAATGAATCAAGAAACAAATACCGCTGATTTAACAACCACACCTCAAGTGTTTGTGTATCACGAGGATAAAACTGCCCCAAAATTCTCTGGCACAGACAAAGATCGCATTGATGTCATTTCATTAGTCAGTCAGTGCGAACAAATGTTCATCAAGCACCACATACTAGATGAACAAGAGAAAATTGCTATTTTTTCATCTTGCATAAGCCAGGAAAGATGTCCAGCGAGCAACTTGCTTCGCTCAGACAAGCTCCATCGTGCTAGGACATATGATGAATTTAAAACTGAATTTTTGAAGAGATTTTCTGGAGGTATGAACTTCTTGCCAGGTATAATTCCAGAATTACATAAAATTGTAGATCTTGTAAGGGAGCACACTACAAACCATGTGCTCAGTGAAATAACTGCTGATGTCTCCACAATCAAGAGAACATTTTAGTTACTTTGGAAAATTCTAATTGGATAACAGATGATGGAAAGATGTCCCCAGACCTCGTCGTGGACATCATTGGTTATGTAGCTGCCTTGTGTAAATTACCTGATAGGACCCTTAAGATCGCCAAGACGATTGCGTACACCCCAGGAATGTGTTTGCTAGACTTAATGAACGAGGTAGAGATGCAGTGCAGTAAAGCAGGTATGGTCGACACACATGCACATTCTAGTAGAATCAGGGTACCTGAGACAGTATCAGCTGTGAAAACATCTACACCGACCCCAAACAGAGAACAAAATCGATCGCGACCAGAAAGCAGGCAGACCAACCAACCAAACATGACAAGGCCTCGTTCATAGACGCCTTCCTACAGGCAATTTCATAAGTTTTCGCGCACCCCGAGCAGGTCTCGCGCCATAAACAACACTTCTTATGGGAAATCACATCGTAGGTCACAGTCAAGGGATAGGTCCATACTATGTCATTATTGTGCAAAACCAGGACACACAAGGTATGAATGCTTTATCAAGGCAAAAGAGGATAAACAAAAGACACAAGGATTTGGTCCTTACTGTAGGCATCATAGATACCAAGGGCACTGGACCAGTGATTGCAAAACAGTAGAACAAATTGTGTCTATGTTCAAATCGGGGGAAGACCAAGTCATGACAAAAAACGAACAAACGTAAAGAAAAACAAGTCTAAACTTCACATAGGAGGCATGTTGGGAAATGAGTGTATCTTGATACCAGCTGTATGTGAGGATCAAAACGTTTCCTTATTTTTAGATACAGGCTCTCCAGTGAACTTAATAACACATGAAGAACTAAATAGAATTCTTAAAAATAAAAAGAAAGTAACTTTTCTGGATGAAGCTGATTTGGATTTATACACAGAAGATGGACAAGAGATTACAGTGAAAGGTATGATAAGATTAAATATCAGTTTCACAGAGACTACAAGACCATTCTCTGCATTTTTCTATATCGTTGAAAACTTAGCAATTAAAGCTCATATGTTACTGGCCACAGACGTTAGGTGTCCTTCTCCCGAACTGAGCTGGCCGGTAGTGATGATGTCATAAAGAAAACTGACAAAGAGGTGTGCAGAACACCTTGATGGGCAGACCACCGAGATGCGACAGAGACCACAATAGAGCTACTGCCTTGATAGTCCCAGGGTCGTCCCAGTTATAGGTGAGTTTAAGTAATACTTTATATCAGAATTTAGGACCCTGAAACTAGAAAGTTCTTTCTCCATGGCAGGCTGATGTAGGTTGAAGTTAGACAGCACCAGTTCTCTCTTCAAAATATTCTTTCTGCATCCTGGCCTTCTGCACCGCCCCTGGAGTTGTCACTATTATAGAGCCATCACCCTAACCCTCTCCCTTCCCAACCCCACACAGCGATCCTCCCTTCACCACCTCTCTCTGTATGCTCCATCCTTCCCCTCTTCCTTCACAGCACCCTTCCTGCTCCGTCCTCCATGTTTCTCTCCATCCTACACCCCAAAACGCCCTCTCCCCCAGCCTTCACTCTCACAACAAGTCACAAAAGGTGAAGCGGAATGATTGATGGTAGATTTCGATATAATGTAGATAAATAGAGAGATAGATAGATAGATTTTCTTGTGAGAGTTTACAGCACAAATTCAATGACAGTAAGTTGAACTGTCATTCCCGGGGTAGGGAAAAAAAAAAAAAAGTGAGAGCAGTACTTGTCGTGCAGCAACTGGACCCCTCACCTTGTTGTTGATTGTCAAGGAATGTGGATGAAAGACATGCACACTGTGAGGTACTCATAGAATTTATTATTAAGGGTTACTGTGTCTCCCAGGTAGCCATGTAACGAATATTTTCAGCTGAGTATGTCGCAGTACTTAATGCACCGTGTGGTCTCTTCAATTCTCCAGGCAGTGAACAACATTCAGCTATTCATCCACCATTTCAAGTAGCGATCCACTTTCTTTGATCGGACAACCTCATCCTATTCTCTCTGGCATTCATTCTTTTTTTTTTTTTTTTTGCTTTCCAACTTTCCGTGGTTTTGGCTTCATCATCTGATTTCAGCCCTTCGTCTCCTCTCTATCCCTTCTCCTGGTCTCTCTTTCTCCCTCCCTCTCCCTTCATTTTTGTGCTATCATCTCGATGTATAGACTTTTCATGATCACCCCCGATTGCCTCCTCTATGCTCTTGTCCTTTTCTTTCCTTCCTCTCTCCGCCTTCTCTTTGGCCACCTCGGGAACAGTGTGGTTCAGACCCCACCAACTCTAACCCAGACCTGAGTCAACATTCTCTCTCTCTCTCTCTCTCTCTCTCTCTCTCTCTCTCTCTCTCTCTCTTTCCACACTTCCTCATCTATTTCATATTACACCCCCTTTCTTAACATCCAGGCTTTATTCTTCTGACAGTTTTAATCTGACAATTCTTTTGATCCCGCTTTCATCAGTGCTTTTCGAACTGGATGGATAAGAAATAATTAATCCTTTAAGTAAGGGGTGTCTTACCCAAGTTCATTGAAGTCATTACTATATTAATATTGATAATAGCCACTTGTCATTGGTATAATGGTAAAACAGTTTCCCCAAATTCCTCCTTACCTCCCTCCCTCATCGTAATGGCTTTGGGGATTTCGTAATATCTCTTTTCTAGCGTTTTCCTCTTTTCATCACACTTCAGTAAATGTTTCTGTGCTACCTGTGCAAAGTAAATCGATATTTAGGCGACATAAATAACACACAAGATGTTACTGACTGATATCCGAAATCAGTCCTTTAAAATGAGGAGCTGCGAAGTCGTCAATGCCGCCAAGAATGTCGGCCACTGTCACTCCTGTCCTCAAATTATTTCGAACCCCTTCCCTTGTCATTCAGTCCTCATTTTTTGCTCATTTTCTTCTCCTGTCCCTCTCCTAAATACGTCTGTCCGGTGCTTATTTTTTTGTTTCCCCCTCACCTCCCTACGTCTTGGTCATGTTACTTCTGTCCACACTGTCCTCTTATTTTCCTCATACTTTCCCTCGTCATCCTGTCAGTCTCACATTTACATTCTTCTCATCCTAGACACTTCGCTCCCTCATCATTATGGGCCGCAGTTTGGTGGCAGAGATATCGTAGCACCTCACTACCTCTTCAACCTCCTTATCTCCGTGTATAAGACAGAAACGACAGGGAATATGTCTGAGAATTCTGTGGTCCTTGTAATGCAGGGACAAGAAGGCTGAAAAGAACTAGGAAGAGACAGTGTTGATAGTTTCACATGCTTTAAAATTCTTTCCATGCACTCACTTCACTCACACTTAGGGTTAGATATGGTTGCATAATGTGTAGCATTAGCGTCCAAGCAATTAACAATATTATTTGCCTCTCGTTTCCTTGATTCCCACTGCCGTCCAACAGCACTTTATTTCTCTCCCTGGGGCAGGCTGTCTGGTCAACTGTATCTATATTCATCTGTTTTATTGCATTATTGCCACATCAGTAATAATAGTTTAAGTGTTCAGTACGGTAAGCAGTTTTGTCCAGTGTCTGTCTTTCTGTCTGTTTTCTATCTGTTCATCCATCTGTTTATTTGTTCGTGGATTTTTGCCTACAGACTTGTTAGTATGGTGTAAACTTACGAAACTCTAAAATGTCAATATTGTTTAATTGTTGAGTGTGTGAGGTGCGGTGTGGCATGGGTGCTGCAGGTGTGGTGTGGTGTGGTGTGGTGTGATGTATATGGTGTGGTTTGGTGCAACGCCATTTGGTGCGGTGCGCTGTGATGTGATGTGTATGGTGTGGTTTGGTACAGTGCTGTGTGGTGTGGTGTGATGTGGTGTGCTGTGCTGTGCTGCGGTTTGGGTGTAATTCTGTGAGGAGAGGTTGTTTGGTGCGGACTGGGGTTGTATGGTGTTGTGTGGTATGTTGCGTGTGGTTTAGTGTCGTGAGGTGTGATGTGATCTTGCTTAATGTGGCGTGGTGTGATGTAGGATTGTGTGGCCTTGCTTGGTGATAAGTGGTGTGATGTAGGATGTTGTGGTGTGGTGTAGTGTGGAGTGGTGTGGTGTAGTGTGGAGTGGTGTGGTGAAGTGTGTTGTGGTGTGATTTGATGTGGACTGGTGTGATGTGGTGTGTTGTGATGTGTGTTGGGTAGTGATTGTGTGCTGTTTAATGTGGTGTGTCGTCGAGTGGTAAAGTGTAGTTTGGTGTGGCGTTGTGTGGTGTGGTATTTTTAGTGAATAATGTGGAGAAGGGAGATGTGCTGTTGTTTGGTGTGGTGTGGCGCTGTGGCATGGTGTTGTGTAGCGTAGATTGGTGAGGTATGGTACAGTGTGTAGTGCAGAGTGGTGTGGTGTGGTATAGTGTTGTGTAGTGTGAAGTGTAGAGCAGTGTGACTTGCGGTGTAGTGTCTTGTGTCGTGTGCTGCATGTTGTAATGTAGTGTGGAGCTATGTGATGTGATGTGATGTGATGAGATGTGGTGGTGTGTATTGTGGAGTGGTTTGGTGTGGAGTGGTTTGGTGTGGAGTGGTGTGGTGTGGTGTATTGCTGCAGATGTGTGTTACTGGGGGGAAGGGGCAAAATACTTCTGCCACTTGCTCAAGTTGTCCCTTGCTCCCAAACTTTGCTTATGTTTATTTCCACCTTAGTCCCCTGTTCACCCTGGTTTCTTCAATCCGGCCAAATGAGCACTGACGTAATTATATAAATAAATCTGTTTATATTGCTATTTGCCTGTCAATCTGTCTATCGGTCAATTTCTCTAGCTAACTAAACAATTAGCTAGCTAGCTAGCTAGCTGTCTGTCTATCTATCCATTATATCGACTGAATTCTTTTTTACGCTAGCAAGAGCGTAGGGAATCAGGTCTAGGATTCTTTGTCCCAACATTTAACGCGAGGCTGAGCAGTCGCTCTGTTCCATGAGTGGCATTATATGAGGAATAAATTCTACACTCACTTCGGATGTAAGCCCCAATAGGCCACCTCCCAATGGCTACCAGACACTTTATTGGTTAATTGGTAAACAACCACCGTTCAGGTGACGCAACAGCTGACATATTAGTCTGACATATTAGTCTTCTTCAAACGACACTCACATACGACTCGTGGATTGCATTATTTCATACTGTGTAACCGGGATAAATGAGAGTTATAGACCTGCGACGAAACTATTGTAGCCAAGCAACAGTTGACCTGTCAGATCAACTCAAAATTTCAAGCTGTGCAACTTTGTATTTCATAAGAAAGTCGTTAAAATGTCTGATTATGGCCGAAACTGAAAACAGCCGAAAGGTCAGCTGATGCAACAGCTGACATGTTCAGGTGACGCAACAGCTGACATATTAAATCATCTCAAATTTTCGATCTGTACAATTTTGTATTTCACAAGAAAACCGCTCAGAGCTCTCCAAGAGCAGATAGTCGAACTTCCCTTGAGAGAGAGAGAGAGAGAGAGAGAGAGAGAGAGAGAGAGAGAGAGAAAAGATCCTCCAGGTGTACCACTTATCGACCTGTCGGTTTCGCCGCAGGTAATAATAAACCATAGCATCTGGGACGCTAACGAAGACCTATTCATATCTGGGTTTTATAAGTAGCTGGAGGACTCCAAATGATTCCAAAAGCAAAAACAACACAACAAATCTTGCACCTCAACTACGCGTAGGTGGAGGCGCCCACCATCAGCTCACTTGATAAAATGTCGTTGTCAGGTGATTCTAGACCGAGCGACAAGACAGTTGGTTTATTGTACCGTAGGAAACCCTTTATACGCATGGTTAAAACTATTTAACCCATTTGACACCTGTCAGTGTAATAGGTTAGGCACTTCCAGCAGGATGAGGCCAATATGGGTTTATGTCACTGATGGTTGGAGTTTGTTGCTATCATAGGGTAATACCATTCAAGGAAGAAGGACGTGAGTAAATAGCATGTTCCGAGACCAGAAAATAATTAGGCAACAGACATATAAGCAGACAGTACTTTATGTCAGTTTTAAAAGCAAAATGCAAGAACTTTAATACTCTATCCATAATATGATTTTTATACTAACGCTGACCTTGACTTTGACCTACAAGCTTCACTTATTTGAGATTAAACAAAACGATTTTATTACCACAAGATACTTCTGAGCCAATTTTCAGCATTTTCTCCAGAGCTGCCCCATATTTGCTTTTCCCATTCTTTTTTTTTTTTTTTCCTTTTTTTAACTCCCCGCCGTTCCAAACAAGTTCTTCACCTCTTTTCTCATTTTCCTCCACTCCCTTTCTAACCTTTACTAAACCCGTATTTACAAACATCAACCAGTCATTACGATCGTTTTTTCTCAAATATAACGTTGTTTGTTCTTACCTGTTTAATGTATTGATTATTATAGTTTGGTTTCAAAACATCTCGTGGAGTTAAGGAGTCAGGATAAGATCATAAACAGTTATATACAATACGCAAAATATGCTCAAAAACGTTCATGAATACGGAACTTGGAATCTCTCTTACATTGATATTTGAATTCTGCTGGACCGTGTGCTGTGTTTCTTTTGTGTAAGGAAGAAGGAACCAAAGGCTAGAAGCCCGGATATTGTTCTCTCCAAGAGGAAAAAAAAAGAGGGAGGGGGGGCAAACTCAAATCTGTTCATTTCGACATGCTTGGACACAGCGTTTAAATGACCGGGATTCATAGGCAATAGGAAATACAGACAGAGGAAGACACTTCCAGGTTGGCATGTTGCATACATATAGGACTGGGAGCAACGGTAAACTCTTGGATTAGGGAGTTGGATGGAAAAGGGATGAAAGTTTGGTGGTAGACTGGTGCTATGGACCCGTAGTAATACTGAAGGGATGGAAGCAGAGAGTTCTCATGAGCAATGACCATTGAAATAGCAACAGAAAATAGATAAAGATACAACAGTGCTGCGAAGAGATAGGGGTGGAAGGGAGACAGGAAGAGGAGGAGGGTTAATGAGACGAAAAGCCTTTGACTTCATCTTGCTTAAAAGAGCTGTATGTGGGGAGCCTCCCTTACATGAGACTTGTACTCTCTACTGGGGCGAATAAAATCAGAGTATAAAGTCAACAACTGTGCAGGGGTAAAGAAGGCATGGAGTCGGCTAAGCACATCTAATCTCTTAGAAGCAAATTTTACGAGAGACAATATGGTCTTTCCCCCCAAAAAAAATCCCGAGAGAACGAATCCTCAAATATGTTTTTAAATGACGCAGGATTGAGTTGAGTACTGTTAATAATCATAAGATATTCCTGTGGCAGATTTTGACGGGTCGAAAGATGGAAGAACTGAGTTTTGATGCATTAGATATAAGATTACTTTTACCCCAATCAGAGATATGAACCAGGTCAGATATTATGTGTGCCATAGCCTCATCCCATGTTGTTGAAGAACTGCCGAGATGGACGCTGTGGGAAGCAGATGGAGAGATGAAGGGTGGAGTCATTAGATATGAATGAATAGGTTTAGATGTACAGCGTGAAGGGCCTTTCATGAATAGAAGGATGAGAACTGGTGACAGGACAGAACCCTGAGGAACACCACTATTGATAGCCTGAGCAGAAGGACGGTGGCCGTCCACAACAGTAGTCATAGAACGACCACAAAGGAAGCTAGAGATGAAGGCACAAATAGAAGGATAAAAACCATTAGAGAACAATTTAGAATTGAAAAATTTATGCCAGACTAGATCGAAAGCCTTTGATATGTCAAGTGCCATGACAAAGCTTTCGCCGAAGTCCCGAAAGGAGGATGACCAGGAGCCTGAAAGGAAAGTGAGAAGATCACCAGTGGAGCGTCCCTGGCAGAACCCATACTGACGATCGAAAAGAAGGTTGTAATAAGGAAGTTGCATTAATTTTTTTTGTTAATAGATTCAAAAACCTCTGAAATACAAGATGTTAAAGTAGTTGGGCGATAGTTAGTGGGCTGGAAATGGCCACCCTTCTTTGGAACAGACTGAACGAGAGCAAACTTCCTGTAAGAAGGAAAGGTACAAGACAAAGGCGAAATAGTTTACCTAGACAGGGTGTAAGCACGAAAGCACAGTTCTTGAGGACAACTGGAGGGACCCCTTCAGGCCCTTATGCCTTATTAGTATTGAGGCTAGTGATAGCAGAAAGCACATCAAATGAAAAAAATTCAATGTCAGTCATGAGGAAGTCAGAGGAGGTGGGGGAAGTGATGGAGGAAGAGCACCGGAGTCGTCTTAGATGGAACTGAAGAAGAAAGTCTGATTGAAGAGTTCGGCTTTATCAGTAGAAGAAACAGCTACAAAGTCATCAACGCAGAAAAGGATAGGGATGGATGATGAAGTAATTCTGTTAGAAAGGTTTATGGCAAGGTGCCAGAAGTAGCAGGAAGAATTAAAGTTGGTTGGGTTTAGAGCATTCAGCATGAGCCCAACGAAAGAGAAAAGGTTAACAGCATAAGCAGAAAGATTAGTTGTAAGAAAAAGGTCAAGTATGTTGGAACTCTCTCCAAAGCGGTCAGGGATACGGTTAAGGTGCTGTTCAAGCAGCTTTAGGTCATTAAGGACAGAAAATGTGTAGGCCTGTTCACCAGGTGGATCGGTGAATGGATAGGAGAGCCAAAGGTGGTGGTTAACACTGAAATTACCTATAATAAAAATATCAGAAAAAGAAACTGATAGGATGTGTTCCATCTCAGAAGTAAGGCAGTCAATGAGTTCTTCATAGGCACTAGAATCAGAGGGGAGAGTGCAATGTAACTGTACCGTAATAGCTCCATAAGGTACTCAGAGGGTGACTGGTTTAGTTTTGTGAGCGCTAGGGTTTATTGTAATAATAGAATTAATGGGCTACTATTGTTCTCTCTCTCTCTCTCTCTCTCTCTCTCTCTCTCTCTCTCTCTCTCTCTCTCTCTCTCTCTCTCTCTCTCACCTTTTCCTTTGATTGTCATCATGCTTGCGCTAACTCTTCATTTCTCGTATCTCCTTTTCATTATCTACCTCCACCCTTCTTTGTCTCAT
Organism: Coenobita brevimanus; assembly: GCF_032717465.1. NCBI lineage: Eukaryota > Metazoa > Arthropoda > Malacostraca > Decapoda > Coenobitidae > Coenobita > Coenobita brevimanus. Next base: position 27,942,856 of record NC_137065.1, read on the forward strand.
CTCCTTACGGCAGCTTTATCAAACTTCCCTCTTCATAATTCTTCCTCCTTCCTACTTCCCTCCCCTGTTATCTTTTCTAGCACCCTTATATTCGTATTATCTCTCAAATACTATATTCCCCGTAAACACACACACACACACACACACACACACACACACACACACACACACACACACACACACCACTCTTTCCCTCCTTCATCCTTTTTTTTTCTTTTTTCAAATAATGGAAAACCTGAGGCTAAGATCCTGCCAAGTTTGTCTCTGTTCAGAAAAATTTACCAAGTAAAAAAAAGATGACGTCCGTTCATTAAACCAAGGCTGGGTTAATTACATGTAAAAAAATTAAGGTCATAGACTGCAGGAAAGAGAGGTTCGCATCACTGGTGTGTTTTCGATTTTTTCTCACCTTTCTCTCCATTTTTTCTTTTTTTTTTCCAGTTTCTGTTGATTTCTATTATTTCACTTCGTTTCCTTCTCCCCCCCTTCGTCTCCTGCCTTAAATCTCTCTCTGCCACTTTCCTCGTCTGCTCATTCTTCACGTTCCTCTATTTTTCTTCCTCCTTCCATTTTTCTCCCTCCCTAAACTTCCTCCGCTATCCTTGCTCTCTCGTTTTCTACATCATTTGCTTCTCGTCTTCCTCCTCCTCCGCTTCTCCTTCTTCATTTCTTTCGTTGCCAAGCCTCACTCTTAAGTTCCGCCCCCCTACCTCCTCTTCCCTTCCTTTCTCGTCTTCCTGTAATTCCTCCTCTCTTCCTTCTAATTCCACTTCCTTTTTTCCTTACTCTCCTTATTCTTCTACTTTCTCCCCTTCTTTTCTCTCCTCCTCTTCCCATTTTCTCCCTAATATCTCGATCGTAATGCCGCTTAGGGCGAAAGTGTACTGAAAGCTGGGGGGCAACGTGACAGATGAATAAATGAAAGCGATACGGACGTGAGCGATCCCTCTCCGTCTGCCTCACACAGATATCTGTCTCACAGACTAACACAGCCCAACCATAGCTCTCCCTGAGTTGCATTTCCAGGACCTATCATTTCCTGGATCATCCTGTCCTGTTCCTGTTTCCGCAAGACATGAATTTAGACCTTGCCTTTCCAAGCCTTTCTGCAACCTTCTTTTCAAGTCGTCCATCTTTCTGATCTCATTCACTTTTACTTACTTCAGTCTTCCCCGCCTCACTCTTCCTGGTTTATCTTACCTTGCTTTCCCCTCCTCTGTGTGTCATGTCGGCGTGTTTGTATAGCCAGACTGGCTGTGATATGACTAATTGCACTAGTGTTCTTGTTGCCTCTCCCCCCCCCCACACACACACACTAGTGTGTTGGTACCGACCCGAATGCTCACTGTTCAATATTTCTCAAAACACAGATGAATGACAACACTCACTGCGCGCTGAGGTCCACATTTTGAAATTAGATTAAATTGCATATTATGTATTTTGCAGACACTGTATACAGGGTGATTCATCAAGGCTTTTCATAACTGTCAGAGTAAATTCTTGAGGATATTTTAAGACAGCATTACAATGCGAGGGTACGCCGGTCCACCATTTTTTCACATAATGGCCATGCAACAGTACATTTTAAAAGTGGTGTGAAACAGTTTTAGATCTTTTATTATATATCTTTTATTGTATATTCATGTTAAATAAATTTGTTAAAAATCAATGTTCATTGTTGTTTATTAGTGCATAGGTCAGTGCACACTGACTGTCAGATGAGTTGCCACAGACTCTCTGATTACCCTGCAACCACTGTCATTGCATACTCGTAACTCCATTTTGTCTTGTGCCTGGACGTAACAGTTTAATAATTGGATATGCAAACAGAATGGTTCTTGATGAAAATTTGTCTGATATCCAATCAAGACTTTGTCCAATATGTGTTTCGTGCATGATGACGCTATTGCATATTACAGCCCGTCTGACAATGAACTATCCTGATGATGTGCATCCTGACAGGTGTATTCTAATTAACGACTCTTTATCCATGGTCAGCTTGTTCACCAGACCTCAGTCTCCGACAACTTCTTGTTGGGTTATCTAGGAGAGTGTTTATGAATCTGAGCTCCACACACAAGGTGGACTGTGGATAAGTACCAGAGATTGTCCATGGCTGTTGAAACAAGTCCATTCATTGCATCAGCGTAGTGAGTCATGCATCCAGTAAAATGGGAAACCAACTGAGCATTTGCCATACTTTTAATTTCATTACACACCGGGAAAGTAACTCAGCAGTAAGAACTCAACAGCAATTTCACACCACTTTCCAAAATGAATTTTTGCATGACGATTGCAATTAAACAACGTTGTTTTTGGAGTTGCTCATGATTAATGGTGTCCTTACTTAATAGAAACTGAACAGACGAAGGAAAAACAAATGAATAAATATGATAATCCAGACACCACAGGTATCCTACCTATTGCCAGACGCCTTAATCCCATAAGGGGTGGCCACTAGAAAATGTCGCCCTGTCCCCCACCATTTCACTGCCCTACTTCCAGCTCACACCCTCCATACCTCTCCACTCGACCCCTCCATCTCATCCTTGACCTTCCCCTACCTTTCCCCCCCCTCCTGCACTTCACTCACACTCTCCTCATTAGTCTCTCGCTCTCCATCCTCTCCACATGGGCAACCACCTCAATGGCTTTCACATTCATAAAAATCTGTAACAGTTGGACTTGAGCAGCTGTAGGTTGAAGTTCGGGGGGAAACCACTCTGAGGTAGCGAGTTCCAAAGAGATGCAACAAAAAAAATCTGATAGACAGAAGTTCTGCAATATGGCTGTGTTACAGTCCAGTCATGAGCTCTACGAGATGCCAGAATAGCGCAGGGGAAGGCGCAGAGGGGTGGCACAATGGATGTAACTTCGTCTGAGCATTTTCCATAAAAGAACATTATATGTAAAATAATGCAAGACAGGCAATATTTCTTCTTACTTTTAATGGAGGCAGTTCATTTGTAATAGCATGGTTATTTAGAATTCTTACAGCTTTGAAGGTAATATATGAATCAGGCAATATCTGTCTATGAGTAAACTGTATATATTTGTTTTTTCTAGCTCTATAAAGGAGACATGTGTTATCTTCTTCCCACTGAGCGATCTTAGATAAGTCTTGATTTAAGGAGATTGCTGTACGGAGTTGTGAGGAAGAGGTATAAAACTTTGTGAATGGGTATTTAAGTGTGAATGAACTGTGAAGTGTTGAGTCATCTGCGTATGAAGGAATGAGATTATGGGTGGCAGATGCGAGACAAATTATATGAATTAGGAAGATGGCTGGAGTCAAGACTGATCCTTGCGGTATGTCAGCATTAATCAAGTAGAAACTGGAATATACATCATCTATTTTTACTCTTACCTTTCTGTTACTGTGATATAAGAAAATCCGTTGAACAAAAAATTGTAGGCCATAGCAAGGGAGTTTGGATGCCAAGGAACTGTGCCACACTCTCTCTAAAGCTTTAGAAATATCAATGGCTAACTGAATGGGTTTCTTCATGTTGGTCAGTTGACTGATTGGGTACTATGAGTCAAGAAATGGAGTATATCAACAGTGGATCTTTCATGGCGAAAACCATACAGTCTGCAACTAATAAAATTCTCGGATTCAAGATATTGAACAATATCTTATTAACTACAATCTCAAATACTTTACCAAGAGAGGATATTATGCTCATAGAAACTGGTCTGCAATCAGACCTGACTTTCCTAAAGCATCCTTACTAATTACCCTATATTATCTCTCTCTCTCTCTCTCTCTCTCTCTCTCTCTCTCTCTCTCTCTCTCTCTCTCTCTCTTTCTCTGTGTGTGTCTCTCTCTCTGTGTCTCTCTCTCTGTACATATACATTAGAAAGGGAGCCCAGGGGGGTCAGGGTAGCTGGAAAGCTAACCAATTTTCCTGTGTATAGCAGTTATCTACATACTTCCCTACACAAAGAAATGGATTTCTGCCGGTCACACGCTGGTTGGCGTGGTCTGCTGGGTCAGAAACAAGGTACTAAAAAATCAAGCTAGATCAGCTGTATTATGTAACCATCTAAAACCTATCACACTATAATTAGCTTGCTTTTATGTAACATTAATGATAGATGACAGAAATTTTTAGCAGTAGGGTGCCCCCGCCAAACCCCCAAAACTCGTACCCCCAAATTGAGCTAGATCAGCTCTTGAGCTAACCAAATGAAACCATTCTCACATTGTTCAGCATTGTCCACTGTATAAGAAATCACCAGAAATGTTCAGTGGTGGGGTACCTGCGCCAGAAACCTCAAAATGGCCACGTCCCTTAGCTGACCTAGTTCAGCTCATGAGCTTACTAAGTGAAACCATCTACAAGATGTTCAGCATAATGTTGTGTGACTAAAATGACTACTACCAGACATTTTCAGTGGTGTGATATCCCTGCCAGATGCCTCAAAAAAACCCCGCCCCCTAAACATACCCAAACCACCTCATAACCCCCGGGGTGGAGGAGTGCTGGGTTTTCAGTGGCTGCTGCATTAGAGCGTTTTGCAACCTCATGGCATTCGACAAGTCAAAATCACTGCACTTATACTTATGTGTGAGAAATAAAATAATATATGAGGAAATATAAGAAAAGATAACTTTACTCCCTGCCATATCGGTTAATTATTGATTGTTAATTTTGTTACAGCATACATGTTATTGATTAATCAATCTCATCCTCCTCTTGATCTGAATCGGAGTCCTCACTCCGTGGATCATCTGATTCGCTCAGTTCATCAATATTTTCTTGCTCATGGTCAGCCTCGCAATCCCTTTCAGTCACAACCAGCTCATCATTGTCATAGTCAACCTCTATTTTTGCCTCTATGTTGTCCGTCGTTCTAAACAGACTATCCGGAGTTGCAGAGCCCTCAAACCAGAGTGCTTCCAGTATGTCCCTGATGAGCTGCGGAATGTAATATCTGTTACCAAGCCATCACACCTCCAGAGCCACCATGAAGAAGCAGACACACTCATAGCCTTTCATGTTGCAAATATCATAGCCAGCTATATAATCGCGAGGGTATCAGACACAGATGTGTTGTTGATCCTTATCGGTGCACTTGGACAGCAACGCCCTGAGGTGTGGTCCATGAAAAACATCATAATGGACTGTGGTATGGGAAACAGCCGGAGATACATCAACGTATCCAACACTGTAGACATATTCGAAGAATCAAAACCAGGACTACCGAGAGCATTCCTTGGAGTCCATGCATTCACCGGATGTGACTTCACATCAGCCTTTTACAGGTAAGCTTTCAGCAAAATTTCTGATGAAATCCTGTGCAGGAGAAGGAAAATTGGATTTCTTAAAAGACTTTCAGATAATGAATAGGATATCCCATGTAGGCACTTGTTTAAGGGAATGGTATACTGCTAGAGTAATGTGTGGTGCTTGACAAAAATACAATGCATGTGCTCATGTAGGATATGTTAAGATGATCTTTGATTTTCATTTTGTGATAATGACTGTGGAGTCACATGGAGAGACAGGCTGACGAATGAGGATATAAAGGAGCGTTGTGGTGTTGATGTGGATGTGATAGGAAGCGTTATGAGGAACACACTGAGGTGGTTTGGCCATGTGGAGAGGATGGAGGGTGAAAGACTGAAGAAGAGAGTGTATGTGAGTGAGGTGGAGGGGGAAAGAGGGAGGGGGAGGCCGAGGATGAGCTGGAGAGATGGGGTGGAGAGGTATATGAGAGAGGGGGGTGTGAGTTGGGAGCAGGGGAATGAAATGGCGGGGGACAGGGCGACTTGGAGGCGATTTGTTTGTGGCCACCCCAAACGGGATTGAGGCGTCTGGCAATAGATAGATAGATAGATAGAATATCTTATGCAATAAATTCTTCTTTTTTTCAGGAAAGGTAAAGTGAGACCTTTCGACATAATGATGAAGGACGAGACTGGACAGTTTGCTGACCTGTTCATCAGCATGGGAAACATTACTAGCGTTGTTGATGTTGATGTTGCTTCTGAGTTCGTCTGCCGGATGTACGCACAAAACAAGACCAGAGATGTTCATGAAGCCCAGTATAACAAACTAATGGATATGACTCGAAAACCTGACCAGGTAAATTTGGATGGGCTAAAGATTTGTTTATAAAGCGTAATTAACCCGACCAGTACCTTGACATCTTTTCATCACTATTGTGGTTGATATTAGATGATTTTATACAGTGCAAGAAAGTTCTTTCACAATCGTTAGCTTAAAATGTGTTTTCAGGACCTTTTCCCATAGAGTAATATCTATTCTGGCTAACTATTCATGATTTTATATAGCTCTAGATTCGTCTTTAGTTCTGTAAATGTTCATTTACATTAGCGCATACCATGCCCTTCATTGCTTTTCAGGAGAATCCCCTCGCAAATATCAAACGGGTTGACTGTATTGTTGCCGCCTACTCGCCGAACCCTCGAAATGGAGGTTTGCCGAACTCAGTATGTTGCGGTGATATGGACCCGAGCCACAGCAGCATCTCCTGGTGATGGTTTGTTGCCACTTAATTATGGATGCTCCGCAAATGAGAACAATAGACTGCAACCTATCTGGTTTGAGGGTTCTGCAACTCCGGTTAGTCTGTTTAGAATTACGGACAACATACAGTAGAGACAGAATCAAAGGTTGACTGTGACAGTGATGAGCTAGTTTTTACTGCGAATGATGGTGAGACTGGCCATGAGCAAGAAAATATTGATGAACTGAACAAATCAGATGATCCATGGAATGAGGACTCTGATTCAGATCAAGAAGAGGATGACACTGGTTATTCATTAACATGTATGCTGTAACGAAATTAGCAATCAATAAAACCGATATGGCAGGGAGTAAAGTTACCTTTTCTTATATTTTCTCATATATTATTTTATTTCTCACACATAAGTATAAGTGCAGTGATTTTGACTTTGTCGAATGCCATGAGGTTGCAAAACGCTCTTATGCAGCAGCCAGTGAAAACCCAGCACTCCTCCACCCCGGGAGTGAAGGAGTGCTGGGTTTTCACTGGTATGATGTGGTTTGGGTATGTTTAGGGGGCGGGGTTTTTTGAGGCACTGAAAATGTCTGGTAGTAGTCACTTTAGACACACAACATTATGCTGAACATCTTGTAGATGGTTTCACTTAGTAAGCTCATGAGCTGATCTAGGTCAGCTAAGGGATGAGGTCATTTTGAGGTTTCTGGCGCAGGTACCCCACCACTGAACATTTCTGGCAGTGGTGATTTCTTATACAGTGGACAATGCTGAACAATGGTTTCATTTTGGTGAGAATGGTTTCATTTGGTTCGCTCAAGAGCTGATCTAGCTCAATTTGGGGGTACGAGTTTTGGGGGTTTGGCGGGGGTACCCTACTGCTAAAAATTTCTGTCATCTATCATTAATGTTACATAAAAGCAAGCTAATTATAGTGTGATAGGTTTTAGATGGTTACATAATACAGCTGATCAAGCTTGATTTTTTAGTACCTTGTTTCTGACCCAGCAGACCACGCCAACCAGCGTGTGACCGGCAGAAATCCATTTCTGTGTATAGGGAAGTACGCAGAACATTGCTATAGTGTACGCAGGAAAATTGGTTAGCTTTCCAGCTACCCTTGTTCCTCTGGGCTCCAGGTCTAGAGAGAGAGAGAGAGAGAGGGAAGGAGGGACAGAGAGACAGACAGACAGAGATAATGTGTGTGTGTGTGTGTGTGTGTGTGTGTAGGAGGCCTTGTATAATTAAGTGGTCGGAAAAGATTCTCTCTCTCTCTCTCTCTCTCTCTCTCTCTCTCTCTGTTTCCTCATATGCTTACTTCGCAACACTAATTCATATTTTCTTCCTTTTTATTCTTTGTTTCCTTCCTCCTCTTCTCTCCCCCACTTCATTTGCAAATATCTTCGCCGTCTTCCCTCCATCCCAGTGTCATATTTTTTCTCTTCACTCTCATTTACAAATCTCTTTCCTCTTTTTCTCCCTCACCCTTTTTAGTTTTCTTATTATCAGGATGACTCAGCCATTTTTAATGTTAAGATTGGACGATTTTCTCAGTTGTGAGTCTAAAAACCTGACGGTATTAATACTAACACCAATAATTTGTCATGGCGAATGACACATTGTATTGTACTTCCACCACGCCCATGGCCCTCCATAATTACAAACTAACTGGAATGAATATTGACTGAAGTAATACAAACGAAACAACATATGATTCAACGTCACTGCCATTAAGAACCGCTGATCACAAAAACTAGTTAAAATCCTGTATGAATATTTTCCTTATACTACCGTGCCTTTTTAGTCTTCCCATCCTGCCTTCCAGCTTCCACTGTTTCCAGACGTATGAGAGAAGAAGAATATTTCTCTAAAGGCATGGAAAATGTTTTATGATGAACATGGATTGTGCAAAACGGCATAGTCTCTCTCTCTCTCTCTCTCTCTCTCTCTCTCTCTCTCTCTCTCTCTCTCTCTCTCTCTCACACACACACACACACATACATTTAATACTTCATTTTTTTTAAGTATGTTGTTTTAGAACTTATAAAATACAGGAAGGGAGAAAAAAGGGAATGGGGAAAAAAGAAAAAATAGGAGGAGAGAATAGAGGGTGGAGGAGAGGGGTGGAGGGATGGTCGAAGGAGGAGAGAGGCATTAGTATGGTCGAAGGAGGGTAAGGAGGAGGAGAGGCATTAGTATGGACGAAGGAGGGTAAGGAGGAAGAGAGGCATTAGTATGGTCGAAGGAGGGTAATGAGGAAGAGAGGCATTAGTATGGTCGAAGGAGGGTAAGGAGGAAGAGAGGCATTAGTATGGTGGAAGGAGGGTAAGGAGGAAGAGAGGCATTAGTATGGTCGAAGGAGGGTAAGGAGGAAGAGAGGCATTAGTATGGTCGAAGGAGGGTAAGGAGGAAGAGAGGCATTAGTATGGTCGAAGGAGGGTAAGGAGGAAGAGAGGCATTAGTATGGTCGAAGGAGGGTAAGGAGGAAGAGAGGCATTAGTATGGTCGAAGAAGGGTAAGGAGGAAGAGAGGCATTAGTATGGTCGAAGGAGGGTAAGGAGGAAGAGAGGCATTAGTATGGTCGAAGGAGGGTAAGGAGGAAGAGAGGCATTAGTATGGTCGAAGGAGGGTAAGGAGGAAGAGAGGCATTAGTATGGTCGAAGGAGGGTAAGGAGGAAGAGAGGCATTAGTATGGTCGAAGGAGGGTAAGGAGGAAGAGAGGCATTAGTATGGTCGAAGGAGGGTAAGGAGGAAGAGAGGCATTAGTATGGTCGAAGAAGGGTAAGGAGGAAGAGAGGCATTAGTATGGTCGAAGAAGGGTAAGGAGGAAGAGAGGCATTAGTATGGTCGAAGGAGGGTAAGGAGGAAGAGAGGCATTAGTATGGTCGAAGAAGGGTAAGGAGGATGAGAGGCATTAGTATGGTCGAAGAAGGGTAAGGAGGAAGAGAGGCATTAGTATGGTCGAAGAAGGGTAAGGAGGAAGAGAGGCATTAGGGAGGAGAAGGCAGAAAAAAGAGGATGAGGAAAGGATGGAATGACTGGAAAGGAAATACAGTCTCTTGTGACACCTTAGAAGAGATGTTGATATTATTACTAGAGGCAAAATTTCAGGTGTTCTACTCCCTCCCCCCTCCCCCCGCGTCTGTGTGTGTGTGTGTGTGTGTGTGTGTGTGTGTGTGTGTGTGTGTGTGTGTGTGTTTGGAGGTATCTGCATATTTATCTTTTATTGCTACTGTTTGCTTTCAATATTGCAAACACTTACATAGTTTTGTATCTATATATTTGTACTTATTTCAACCTCTTCCTGATACAGTATATTGTTTTTACCATCTTTTCCTCTATATCACCCAGTCGAGGTTGGAATTACTAACCACCTTCATTTCTGACGTGTCCCAGACGTGTGGAAGGAAAGATGTTTGATAGAGGATACTATTTAAATAATGATTATGATGATGAATTAAACCATTCAGTTTGAGAGTGTCTTTTGCTTTAAGTTTTTGCTTTCCTGAGACGAGTTCAGTTCTGATCAGGGGAGGCTTTTCAAATTAGAGGTGTTAGACAGAGCCTTCATTATCTTACCTATTATTACCTGGCGTTCTCATGCAAAAAAATAAATAAATTAGATGATAAAAAGAATATCCTTCGAAAACTGTAGCAGGTATGTCGTGCCTTTACAGTTTTCAGGTAATTTCCCCACACTAAGGAGAAAATACCTTATGAGAACGTAAAAAAAAAAAAGCGAAAGAATGAACAATGAAGATGCATAAATTATTAAAGGCAGAAACATAAAAGCAGGAGGGAGAGAGGAGAAGGGGAAATTACGAGGGAGAGGAAATCAAATCGAGATATAAATCAAAAGGAGGAAATGTTAAAGCATAAGGCGGAGACAGGAGAGTGGGGAAATACTTGATATATGAGATCGACACAGAAATTCAGAGTCAGCAGGGAGGAAGGGAGGGAGGAAAAGAGAAACGAAGTTTAAAGAATAATACTGCTTTTATGTAGCCAGGCGCCTTAATCACGACTGAAATTCCCTTAGAAAAGTTGCCTCCATGTCACGCTGTCATTTGCCATGAAGTTGCCATCCCTCTAACTCACCCTCCAGCATTCATAGACCGTTCCACATCATACCCCTCACTTCATCCTAGTTCCTCTTCTTCCCCTCCTCTTCCACCTCACATTTTCTCTTCAGCATTCTCCATTCAATCAACATGTAACCATAAACCAGTTTCTGCGAGATTTGGAAGAAGGTCACGTTGGGCCAAACTGTTAACAGCATTTCCGTATATATGTATAATTCCTCAATTCGAACAATTCATGGCACTCGTGCTGGAGAGAAATGCCTACATGCTATGGCATTGATATAATCGGGCGGATCAACTGCCCGGTCATACTAACGTACCACAACTACATCCCAGTTTTCCAAAAGGAGGATGGTGAACTACAAGAGAAGAGCTACTTTAACCTATGGTCCACCGGGCTCACTTTTCATATTAGATTAGGGCAACAACAACAAAAACAACAACAGCAGTGTGATATAAAGATGATGTCATTCTATACTAATATGCTACAGTAACTACTAGGCTGGTGCTGCAGGTGTTGTATTGCTGACAAGAGCAAGGGTGACACGAGGGAAGAAGGCGGAATAAATGAATGTCATCGACCACACTATGATCAGTAAGGAAGAAAGTCAGTTTCTGGTAAATACCCATCCTTCCTTAGGATAAGCCAATAACGGTTGAGGGCGTATCTACAGAAGATACCCAATTGTGCCACGTGGTGAACAGGGACAGGGAGGAAAAATTTTTGGACACGACTCTGATCAGCTTGATAAAGAACCATAAGCCAAGCAGAAAGAATTTCCGGATCAGACGATGGACCTGAGCATCCTTCTCCATCCCAAGCCAGAGGCAAGAGTGGCTCTGGCTCGCTAAGGCTTCGTCACTGAGTCTCCGGGTTGCATTCTAAGTGGCTTTCGAGATTTTGTAGCATCTCTTCCTCAGCGATGTATTATGTACATTACGAACCAGTATCCTCTTGCCTCACACTGACTCTGTGTCGATTTTAAAAGGTTAGAAATAACAGATGATAGAATGCCAAGGTGTAATACCCTATAAATACCAATAGGAAGGACTGACGAGAGTACAGGCATTAGAGTCTCTGACAGTTGGAGTCGTGTTCAGTCTACCCCACACATAAGGACATTGTCATTACTGTTAAGTAATGTATTGCTTTAAAAATATCACAGATGAGGACACATATATTACAGTCATTCAGGCCCTACATCTTCTTTTATAATTTTATATTACCGGTATTAGAATATCTTGATTTTTTAGTTAATGCGCTCGCGCGCTCCGGTGTGTGTGTGTGTGTGTGTGTGTGTGTGTGTGTGTGTGTGTGTGTGTGTGTGTGTGTGTGTGTGTGTGTGTGTGTGTGTGTGTGTGTGTGTGTGTGTGTGTGTGTGTGTGTTGCTGTTACGAACTGTGCTAGTGTACGACTATGTGGTTGCGAATGCATGACTATCTGCATGCGGCTATGAATACACGATTTTTGCATGCGCTGTGTGAAGTAGTAAACATTATGGGTAACATTTAAAAAAGCCTGTACAAATAACCTCTCTCTCTCTCTCTCTCTCTCTCTCTCTCTCTCTCTCTCTCTCTCTCTCTCTCTCTCTCTCTCTCTCTCTCTCTCTCTCTCTCTCTCTCTCACGTAAACTTGTGTTGTGTTATAATGCATATGTGTGGAAGCGACGTGGCTATACCAGACTTAAAGAATATAAGAGTAACGAGAAACCAGCCTCACCAACTCATTACTCAAACGCATTTGTTCACTACTGTTGTTATTCATTGTTATTTACTCTTGTTATTCAATTTATTCGTCCCCGTCACTCATTCTTGCTATCATTATGGTTTACTCACTCGTTGCTCACTCCTGTTACTAGACATCGCTATTTATCCTTGTTACTTAAATCTATCTATCTATCTGTATACCTAGGCTGCTTCCCCCAAGGAAAGGGAGGTAGCCAAGACATGACGACATACTCCCCAATTACTCATCCATTCAAACACATTCATTCGCATCTTAGCCCCAAGGGGAGAGCGGACAGATCCTCACCGCACCACACCGCACAAGGGTCAACTGCGCAATGCAATCAGTGACGTCCGCAGCAAGGCCCGACAGCAGAGCTGGTTTACCCCTGCCACATCATAACAGACCCATCCCCTTACCCGCACCTGACCTGACTAGCTGATCAGACCAAATGCGGGAGAATATCCCCTCAGGGATGCTTCATCACTTATTCATTCTCAATTTCTCTACATTTATTTCTGTCACGCACAGCCACTCTTCCTTGCTCAACAGACATCCCTCTCGCATCCAGTGCTCTCTTCACACTGTCCATCCATCCTATTCGTGGTCTTCCTCTCAGCCTTACACCTCTCACATCAGACCTAGTTATCTTTTTCACCAATCGCTCATTATCCATTCTCTCCATATGCCCAAACCATCGCAACACCCTCTGCTCAACTCTACCAGCCATCTCCCGAACATCTCCAGTTCTTCGCATTTCATCATTTCGCACTCGATCCATACGCGTCACTCCACACATACTCCTCAGACACCTCATCTCCATTACATTCAAACTTTTCCTCTCTGCTACACCCATATTCCATGTTTCAGCCCCATATAACGCAGTCGGTACCACAACACCCTCATACAACCTTCTCTTTACATCCGTTCTAAGCGAACGACATCTAAACACTTTTTTCATTCCTCCCAGCACCTTTCCTACTTCATTTATTCTAAACTTCACTTCTGCATCTATTCTTCCATCCACAGCAACATGTGACCCTAGATATTTAAAACACTCTACCTCCTCAAGCAACTCGCCATTCAAAGCTATATTCATCCCTCTACTTAATTGATTTTCATATATCTTCCTTGTTACTTCCTTGGTTACTTTCATTACTCACTTCTGTAATTCTTTGCTACACTCTTGTTGCTATTCATCAATATCTCCAGGTTACTTTCATTCCTCATCCTCACTACCTTCGTCACTCATTCGCACTACTATTGTTATTCTCCCTCATTACCGTCGTTCCGCATCCTCATCATTGTCGGTACTTGTCCTCGTTACTCTCGTTACGCATCCTAATTACTCTCGTTATGATGATGATGAAAACTATGACGATATGATATAGATGTGGGAGTACACGACGATGATAACGATGAAAATGACGATGATTGTAATGATAATAATCAACAAGAAGCGACAGCCACATAGTGTTGACCATGACGATGATAATGACAATAATGTTGAGTACATCACCTGCGACCACTAAATGGTCTAACGCTCGAATATTTGGCTTTGCCCTGTGACTCTGCCCTTCGACAAAATGCGCTCAGAATCAAATTTCTTCATTTCTGCCTAACTCTTAAAATTTTCACAAACTCTGGCTAAAATCAGATGAAAACTGTAATGCGAAATATATCGGTAAGGAAAGGAAGTTGAAAAGTGGCCAATACCAACCGCATTACGACCCTGGAGCAGTATTCTCTTTGACTTAAAAGGCTTTCTAACTAAGTCCCATAGGGTTTACTGTACATGCTGCACTTTGTTATGCTCTTTTAAGTTACATTCAATAACTGGCCAGGCTTCTCTCTCTCTCTCTCTCTTATTGAGTTTGTAAAAGACTAGTGTGGGTTCAGGCTACCCGCTAAATTATTTACATCCCATCGAAATTTTATTTCTTATATATATATATATATATATATATATATATATATATATATATATATATATATATATATATATATATATATATAAGGATGGAATTGTAGTTTGAATTTCACTTTATGAGCTGATGGAAGGAACTGTATATTATCCTTTTCATTACAAGAACATCTTTTCAAAATTCTGACAACCTTCAGGCGACTATGTTCAGTTTAAGAAGGAATTTTAATACTAACGCCTTTCATGAAGACTACGTCTAGCCCTTTCAGTTCAAAAAGACTCTCCTACCCTTGATGGAGTCGTCTGGAATAAAGTGCTGGTAATGAAAACATCCTGGTGAAGAGTTTAATGCTATCGGTGTTTTTGTAGCAGTGAGTGTTAAGATTTTCTCAGACTTCTAATCACTCACTATAAGCTGAATAACACTGTAAGGCGTCTGCTGGATGGCAATACTACTGTTGTCCCGACGATGAAAAAATATAACTGTTCTAATATAACCTTAAGGATCCTATTGCTCCAACTGAAAAAAAAAAATCGTGTGGAGTCATTTGGATGAGTGTACAAAAGGTTGCCTGGCCGTGAAGGGTTAGTTGTTCTGCTGTTAACACTCAGGATCCTATGGCTCGTATAAAAAAAATAATCATCTGGCAACTGTTGGAAAACAACACTACAGATATCCTGACCATATGAGGGTTTAATGATGGTGTTGACTGTCGTGCTGAAGAAGGTGGCTTAGGATTTATGTCTATTGACTGTATGGAGGTAACTGTGGAAGGAGTGTTGGTTTTGTGTGTGCTATTTGGTATTACGGTGCATCACAGAGGCTGGCGATGGGAAGGATAACCAAGGCTAGGAGGAAATATCTAAACTAAATCACTCTCTCTCTCTCTCTCTCACTCTTTGTCTGTCTGTCTGTCTGTCTGTCTGTCTCTCTTTTTATCTATCTATCTATCTATCTACTTATCTATCTATTTATCTGTCTGTCTATCTGTCTATCTAATATACTATAGCAGTAACTGTGTGTCTGTCTGCGTGTGTGTGTACTTTGGGCAGCCGAAACTACACATTCAAATCGAACCAAAATTGACACAAAAATCGCAAAAAAATCGCTGATGTAAAAAAACTTGGTCCCATCACGATTGAAAAAACTTTTACCATATTTAATGAGCGATCACATTTTGACTAAAAACGCTGCTCCTGGAGCCCGGCATAGGATCTCCGTAGAATTTTTTGCCCAGAGGTAGAACTACAATAAAATGGGTTCCATTACCAAAGCTGCAAATAACACGTTCAGTTGGTTAGCCGCAAAAAATCCAAGTGACAACGTTACACTAGAACAGCACATAAACGCGAGAGCCCTCCGCAGGAGCAAGTGCGAGGGTCCCAAAGGGCCCACGTGCACTTGTCTAATATAATATAACAGTAGCTGTGTGTGTGTGTGTGTGTGTGTGTGTGTGTGTGTGTGTGTGTGTGTGTGTGTGTGTTTTGGCCAGCCGAAACTACACATTCAAATCGCTCCAACATTGGCACAAAAATCGCAAAAAATTCGCTGATGTGAACAAACTTCGTCCCATCACGATTGAAAAACTTTTACTCTGTTTAATGAGCGATCACATTTTGACCAAAAAAATGCCACTCCAGGCGCCCGGCATAGGATCTCCATAGAATTTTTTGTCCGTAGGTACAACTAAAATAAACTATAGCAGCTCGAGAGCCCTCTGCAGGAGTACGTGTGAGGGGCCCGAAGGGCCCATAAACACTTGTCTATCTGTATATCTGGCTATGTATATATATATATATATATATATATATATATATATATATATATATATATATATATATATATATATAGCAAACTCACGCCCAACACGTGGGTTTCGTTCCAACCGTGGTGCATTTGGAGCGAAACCGCTATGTTCTAACTACTCCTTGTTTTGCACCCTAAACCGCCTAAATGTAGTGTTTTGCTGTTATCTGCCACTGGTAATCAATATGAAGCACTTTAAGTGGTTAGAATGTATCTTTAAAGTTATAACTTACAAATACAGTACTGCACAGTAAAACTTCAACATACAAATACATAAACACAAGGCAACATTCCGATGCTTGGTTTCAAGACAATTTGCCATCAAGTCAATTCGCCTTCACAACAATAACAAGATAGTTCGCTGTCAGTAATGTAGACAACTGTGGGTGACGCTAGAATATAATTCAAAAGCGAAATAAGTATATTTATAGAATGACGGGGAATCGTCCAGGGTGCGAATTGTCCTGAAGGGGAATCGTCCATGTTTTGACAGGGAATTGTGTGATGGCGAATTGACTTGACGGAGAATCGTCTCGGAACTCGCCGATCATGGGTGATCATATAAATCAGGTTAACTGGTTACAAGGCTTTATTTAATGTTTTAACTTTATTTAAGTGCTTTAACTTATAAGTATATACAGAACAGTAAATATTTAACATACAAATACAGTGCTGTGGAGAAGCAATGCAGCAAATCTTTAACGAACAAATAAAAATGGCAATATTCCGACGCCTAGCAGGTAAACTGGTTATAAGACTTTATTTCTTGGTTTAACGTTATTTAATAGTATTCTAACTTGCGCATAAACTTACCAGAACAGTAATGTAAATATTTAACTTACAAATTCAGCACTGGAAAAGCAGTACAGCGAATCACAGAATCACATGATCAAAACAAACCGTTTGCGCTGCGCTGATGTTCGAGGATTTGGCCTTTCAAAGGCCTCTCTTGCGTTAATTTATAGTTTTCGTAATGGTTCTTTTATCTTACGTTTTCTTATATGTATCCCAGCACTAACTGCGTATAATTGCAAGCGCGTTCTGCGAGAACATGTTCAGGGGAAGCAGCCTAGGTATAATGATATATATATATATATATATATATATATATATATATATATATATATATATATATATATATATATATATATATATATATATATATATATATATTTGTGTGTGTGTGTGTGTGTGTGTGTGTGTGAACTCATCCATTGCGTTTGTCTTACTGGCCAGGAGCATTAGCTCAAATTTGAAGGGAACCTGGGAAAAAAATTGAAAATGCTGATATTTTTCAGAAATGCTACTTAGAACCATGATAAGTAGAAATCCACAAACATTTTGAACAGTCCTCATGAGCTAGCCGTGTGGGACGAAAATCCAAGATGGCCACCAAACACATGCAGTGCTAATATAGCTTTGGAACCAGAAATCACAGATGGCCATGTATTACTTTTTTTTTTTTTTAAGGGTTTTGGGTTATAAGAAAACCATTTCTACCATTATTTCAATAATATATTGACGTATGTTCAAGATATGATCAAGGTAATATACTGTTTTAAACAAAATGATGAAATCAACACATTTATCCTCACCAACCACCACTAACTTTTGCCAGCAGCAGTTACTGAAGTAACTCTAAATAAAAGTTTTTGTTAGTAACATAACTAGTTGTGGTCACAAGTATAGCATGGGGAATCAGTATCTTCATCAGGTGGGCATGAATTAGCGCATGATTGGCCAATACATGTGGAACACATAAATGTACAGTAGAGTCCTGCTTTCAGACATCTGCATCTCTTGCCACACATTTGTTTACACGCACAAGACACAGTGAGAAGGACATGCTCTGTTGCTACTGTTCTGTCAGTCAAAATGGGATTGGCATTCCACCATGAAGCTTCCAACCCTAGTCAGTAGGATTTAGATCCTCAACAATGCCTAACCACTCCTGAACTGCAAAGTAGGCTCGATATGAGTGGAACTTTGCAGCTAAAAATGTGAGAGGTAGGCTCTGAAGTTGGAAGCTGTTGGATGTTTTGCTCATCCTCTGCATACACTGCACAAATCTCAATTTATCAAGTGTTGTACATGTCAGAATGGCATTATATAACTTCAGTGAGAATATTTCCCCCACTTTGGCTACTTCTTAGTGGATGACATCGCTCTCATAATACTCAAACAGGTCCAATCTTTAAGAAATTTGGTCTATTAAAATTAGATGATATCTTGTTTGTTCAAGCAGTCAACTTTGTGTATAAATCCTTAAAAGGTCATATTTGCCTGGAGAACGATTTTCATGTAATGGTCCACAACTTTAATACCAGAGGAGCCCAGGAGTTATTGCGACTTCCATACCGCAGAACCTCACATGCACAACGTTGTATTAGTTATAGGGGAGCCAAATTATGGAACACCTTGGAAGAATCACTCAGACATGCCACATCAATGTGTATATTCAAAAGATCGATTAAGCAACACCTTCCAGATCAATACTAGTTAATGTTAGAATATTAATATCGACCATATTTTCTTTCTCAATCGTTACCATACCTTTCCTTACAGACTTCAGGAATTTATTTTAATTAATCAATTTGATTATTGCCAACTTCAAATTTAGTAGGTTTTATACTCTAATATTATTTTGTGTACTTTCTTAAATTATAAAACCGTGTGTCACCTAGCATTAATATATTTACTTACGCCTATAAGGCTAGCTACACTGAGCTCTGCTTACCTAGCTATATCTGCCAATTATTCAGACAAATGTATTATTGTATTTTACGTAACAGTATTTATTTGGCAATAAAATCAATCAGTCAATCAATCTTCTTAAACACATCCAACGTCCTCCAATCCTCACTTTCCAAGACTGTCATGGCCTTTTTGCCAATGCCATACAAGGCAGTGACTGTCACATCCGGTAATAGTGTGTGCCATCAATAAGTGTTGTCGTGTGTGGATGCCTTGCCTGCTGGATGCTGTGTATGCTGTAAAAGTCTCTTGCATAATGCATGTAGATATTGTCTGTTGTTGCCCTATCAACCAACATGACAAGCAGATTCGTATCCTTTGCCACAAGTACAACAGGTTGTGTGGTATTCCCTGCAAATGTCAATGCTGTGCTACTTATTAAGCAGTCAGCATCAGCCTGACTTTGACAGCAAGCAATGCCTTCAGATGTAAGCCGGTCCTTCAGCCGACTGATTAACCGTGACTTGTTACGATTTGCTAAAATGGAGCGTTGATTGCCCGTGACTGATGTGTCGAAATCAAATACCATGTCAGCAGAGACATTTGGATCAGTGCGACGGTTCGTTCAGCTACCATGGTTGACATAGTAAGATTTGTGTAGCCATCAAAGCAGACGGTGCATTCTTAGCCATTGTTATTGATAACGTGATTCACATTATGTCACACACATCACCATACGTGCAGTCCACAGGTCATGTCACGTTTTGCAGCAAATGTCCACCATCCACTACATATTATGGGTTCTTAGGAGCTTTAGTGGATATTGTGAAGCTTTCAGCACCTTGGCAAGGCCAACTTTTGCTGTTTTTGTGCATTGTTCCCTGGTCAAACAATGGTGGTGGCTATTTGCAAAACTCATGTTTAAGATGAGTCTCCATATCTGATCGATTCTTTATCACACATGTGACCCACATGAAAAGAATGTCAGGTCGACCTCAACGTCTTTGCCAAGGAGAGTGGCAGTGCAGATTTCAACACCAACAGATATAACCTTGTCACTCCTTTTGAGCTTAAAATCAGCGTGGTTCAGGCCAGTGATTCGTGCAGCTGCCTCCTCACCTGATTTGACTGCGCAGTCTGCATTAGCACAAATAAATGCCACGACTCCAGTATCAATGAAGACCAGTCTCTTGCGGTATTTACATGTGTAGGAAAATGGTGAATGGTGTTATAGGTAATTCCGAAAGGTGAGAGAGAGTCTGCTATCACACACAACTGTGGATTCCCGAAGGTCTGCATGTTGGTCAACAGTTTGAGATATAGACCTCAGAAAGCCTCTGGTGACTCACAAACAGGAATTGTTTGGGCAGGACATGGGCCAGCTTGTTCTGTGTACTGCTAGTAATTCCACGACCATGTTGTTTTGTAATTCTCCCTCTGTATCCTCTTACCTTCATCTGGAAATGTGTATAACGTGTCTTTTCCATTGTAACATGTCATTATCACATATCTCCGTAGTGCTCTTGTAACTTATCTTTCAAGAGCTTGATGGTGTAGCATTCACCATCATCAGAGTATTTTCTTACAAATGACTCAAGTTTTGTGATGGATAACTGATGTTCATTACTCTTATATATGTGCTCACGGAGTTTCAGAAATGCATGTTGTTTTCTGATATCGACTGATCCAGAAGGCCTCCCCCTTGGTTTCCTATGAAGTCCTCGCCCATCATGAAAAAGGATTTGACAGTCATGGTGGTACCCAGCCTCAGCTGCCACAAATTTACCAACATACTGAATGCGTATATATATACAGACTCTCCCCAACTACCAGTTCGCTCCATCATCTTGACTGCAGCAGATGATAATAAATCAGTTGTTGTTGCTTCATGAGTCGCCTTACGTTGGTCCTTTCGTTGTTTGGCGATCGTACTATAACCCACATATTTCCCACAGGGCAGACAGTCTTATTTTATACTAAAGATAGTGGTCTATGAACGGCGGGTGATTTTCTTATGCACTTTCCTCTTCGATTCTTCTGACTCCCTATTTCGCTTTGCTATGTATGAAGGTCCCCCCTGTGGCGGGGGGAACACAGTCTGGCCGCACTATGGAGTGGTACTACTACTCTGCGGGCAGGTTGTGTTAGGAAGAATACTGCCACCGTATTCCCTGCGTGTCGTAAAAGGCGACTAAAAAAGGGCTGGGTGAAGGGACTAGGGACCCCCTCCTCTGTTTTTTTTTTTAGTTCCTAAAAAGAGACAGGCCAGAGAAAGGGATGGGGAACTGAGTTATCCCCGTACCTTGAAGATTGGGTCTATGAATGTGCGTGGATGTAGTACGATTGAGGCCAAAAGGGAAGAGATTGGGAGAATGATCGTGAAAAGAAAGTGGGATGTGTTAGCTTTGAGTGAAACGAAGATGAAAGGGAAGGGTAAGTCCATGTTTGGAAGTGTGAATTGAAGATTATCGGGTGTTGATAGAGGAAGGCAAGAGAAAGTGTGGCCTTGTTAGTGAGTCCGGAAGTACAGCAGTGTGTGATGGAATGGAAGGAGGTGACATCGAGACTGATGTGGGTAAAAGTGATATTTGAATGTGAGTTGTGGGTATTTGTGAGTGCATATGGACCTGGTAGTGAAAGGGATGAAGATGAGAGGGAGTCTTTCTGGAATGATGTTGAGTGTCTGCAGAGTTTTGGAGCGAATGTGCATGTGGTAATGATGGGAGATCTGAATGCTAGAGTGGGAAATGTAGCAGTTTAAGGTGTAGTTGGTATGCATGGTGTGCCTGGAAGAAATGAAAATGGGGAACGAATGATCGGGATGTGCGTTGAGCGAGAGGTGGTGATTGGAAATACCCTGCTTGAGAAGAAAGATATTTATAAGTATACATGGGTGAGACAAGAGGGTGGATGGGCTGTTGCTAGAGCTTTGATGGACTATGTGGCTGTGTCCAGGAATGTAATAGGAAGATTGTTGGACGTGAGAGTTCTGAGAGGGGAGGGTGGAGGTATGTCTGACAACTAACTGGTGGAGGGAAAGCTAAGAGTACAGTACATAAGAGATGGTTAAGAGCTAGGAGGGTTAGGTGTGGCAGGGAGGTTTTGAAAGTGAGTGAGTTGGATAAAAGAGAGGAAATGATAGAGTGTCAGGAGAAATTGAAAGATGAGTGAAACACAGTGAAAGATCAGGAAAATGGCAGTGTGAAGGAAGAATGGCAGTTGTTTAAGAGTGCTGTGGTGGGGCATGCGGAAGAGGTGTGTGGTGTGTGATTACAGCTCATTACTGCACATCATTTCGGATCTGGCCAAACTCATTGAGTCTGAAGGTATGAGGGAACTGATTTCATCTGTCTCCCTATCTATTGCCAGACGCCTTAAACCCAGAAGGGGTGGCCATAAACAAATTGCCTCCATGTCGCCCTATCCCCCGCCATTTCACTGCCCTGCTCCCAGCTCACATCCCCATCTCTCATATACCTCTCCATTCCATCCCTCAATCTCATCTATGGCCTCCCCCTCCCTCTCCCCCCCTCCACTTCACTCACATACACTCTCCTCGTTACTCTCTAACTCTCCATCCTCTCCACATGGCCAAACCACCTCAATGTGTTTCTCCTAACGCTTCCTATCACATCTACACCACAACGATCCTTCACTTCCTCATTTGTCAATCTGTCTCTCCATGTGACTCCACAGGCTCCTCTCTAATAACTCATATGCACAGCTCTCACTCTTGACTTCTGTCCCTCCAACAAGGTCCAAGCTTTACTTCCATACGTTAAAGTTGGTATCACAGTACTGTCATGTAGTAACCTTTTCACTTCCATGCTCACTTCCTTGTTTCTTATCACTGTTTTCAAGGAACCAGCAGCCTTTCTTCCTTGTTGTACACTTTCAAGCACTTCACCCTTTCAACTTCTATCCTTGCTCATCACACTACCCAAGTACTTGAACGCACTCACATTTTCCATTTCCTCCTCATCCAAACTCACTGTACATTCACTAACTTCACATCTCTCGAAGACCATGACTTTACACTTCCCTAGATTCACCTTTAGATTCCGTTTCTTACACACTCTGCCAAACTCATCCACCAAGCCATGCAGCTCCCCTTCATCTTCACTTAACAACAAAGTATCATCTGCAAACAACAGTACAGGGAGTCTCCAAACACTGCCCTCTCTCATTTGGGCCACTTCAACATCCACTGCCCTACCTTGTATCTCTTTTATAACCCCATCCATATGCTGATTCCATAATTAGGTAAATTATAAGAGGATGCCGGTTAACTAGACGAGGTTAAAGAAGAACTGATAAAGTACATACGAAAAGGAAAAGAAAATTAAAAAGAAGAAGAAGAAGAAGAAGAAGAAGAAGAACAAGTAGAAGAAGAAGAAGAAGAAGAAGGAGAATAATAATAATAATAATAATAATAATAATAATGAGAGAGAGAGAGAGAGAGAGAGAGAGAGAGAGAGAGAGAGAGAGAGAGAGAGAGAAACCTATGAAGCACACTGACAGGATATGGTAGGCCAACAATAATTACCAATAGGCTACCTTGCACTCGTGTCTGTCATCATCACCAGACTTTGGCACATAAGGCACTTGGGATAGATTATATAGCCAACGCATTTTGTTAAGACTCCAGTTAATACTTGCCCTCTTATCAAGTTTAAGTTCCACAGTCTCTGCTATTCATTCCTACTTGCACAGATATTTGCTCCCTTACAATTTTAATATCACAGTTGGTACTGTTTTTTCCAACACTAATGATACTCTTTGATCTATGTTTTGGATTCCCAGTTGCTGTTATTCCGTCTGACCCGTACTATTACCTGTTCTTTGTTAGGAATTACTGTTGTTGCTATTTGTTCCTATGTCAGTTAAAAATTACTCTGATCTAAGTTTGGATTTAACAGTCGTTGATATTCCTTCCAGCCATGTAGCATCAGTGATTTTCAGTTAGAAACATTAAGAAAATAATTATTGACAGAGGAACAAGGTGAGTAAGGAGAGGTTCCAGGAGGTGGAAAGAAAAGGAAGTTTGTGAGGGGAATTATTTAATATTCCGACACACGCCACCGCATACCTCGCTGCACACGGGAAAAAAGTGGGTGTCCCTCACATCCAGTTCACTTAGAATTAAATCTCATATTACGATCTACAATTTTTACCCCTGACATTCTCTTACACTTAGTGTCCTTTTTCAGATCATTTGCTTGTGTTTTTTATCCCTTTGATCCTCTATCTATAAACATCGTTTTTCATAATTCCATCCAGTTTTAAAGATACTGTACAAGAATCACCCTAAGTAGACCTTTGACGCCGACAGAAGATATCTGTCCACATCCCAGATTGGCTAGTAGTGTGAGGCATAATTGCCATCCACAGGCACTGATGTGCTTTGTTCTTCCGGGGTTTTGCTCTTGCATAAAATACTTCATAATTATGAATTTATACAATGGTACAGCAGAATACTTGCTGCAGAACAGAAATGCATTCCTAAACTCGAGAGAGAGAGAGAGAGAGAGAGAGAGAGAGAGAGAGAGAGAGAGAGAGAGAGAGAGAGAGAGAGTCCATGTAGTGAGTGATCATTTGGGATTCTTTTTACTT
Organism: Coenobita brevimanus; assembly: GCF_032717465.1. NCBI lineage: Eukaryota > Metazoa > Arthropoda > Malacostraca > Decapoda > Coenobitidae > Coenobita > Coenobita brevimanus. The sequence continues at coordinate 27,967,194 of NC_137065.1, forward strand.
AACAAACATATCAGCAAAAAATGCAACAATGTGCAGAATTAATTCACATGTTATTTATACACCATGTCAGCAAAGAATGTGCTCCTCGCTGTGGAAGGAATGTCATTACATTTCATTATACAGTTTTTTTATTGTAGGGAAGAGTAAAGTAATGGTCTTCGAGAGAGGTGAAGTCTGTGAATGCACAGTGAGGTTGGATGACAAGGAAATGGGAAATGTGAGTACGTTTAAGTACTTGGGTAATGTGATGAGTAAGGATCGAAGTTTGGAAGGTGAAGTGCTTGAAAGGGTACAACAAGGAAGAAAGGTTGCTGGTTCCTTGAAGGTGGTGATAAGAAACAGGGAAGTGAGCATGGAAGTGAAAAAATTATTACATGGAAGTATTATGATACCAACTCTAACATATGAAAGTAAAGCTTGGAGGTTGTTGGAGGGACACAAGTCAAGAGTGATAGCAGTGGATATGAGTTATTTGTGAGGAGCCTGTGGAGTCACATGGAGAGACAGAATGACAAATGGGGAAGTGAAGGAGCATTGTGGTGTGGATGTGGATGTGACAGGAAGCGTTAGGAGAAATGCACTGAGGTGGTTTGGCCATGTGGAGAGGATGGAGAGTGAGATACTGACGAGGAGAGTGTATGTGAGTGAGGTGGAGGGGGAGAGAGAGAGGGGAAGGCCAAGGATGAGATGGAAGGATGGAGTGGATAGGTACAGTATTTGGGAAAGGGGTGTGTGAACTGGGAGCAGGGCAGTGAAATGGCAGGGGATGGGGCGACATGGAGGCGATTTGTTTGTGTTCAACCCGTATGGGATTAAGACGTCTGGCAATAGATGGATAGACATATAGTTTTCAAACAACGAGGACCAATTTATTCGACTGGGCGTGAACACCGATAACAGTTCCTGGCTTTGCTGATACTTAATCAGTTGAAAGACGTTTATCAAAGCTATTATTCTATAATTCTGCCAGTACCTCAGAAGCATAGTACGAGTATTGCGGTCAAGTCGAAATATATTGCTGAGCGGCTATTATATGCCAACTTTGCTTACCTGCACATTTGCCTTCTTAGTATAATAGGAAAAGTATATTGTAGGATACTTATTGGCAGAGTTAGGGATATAACAGAGGAATTAGTTGGAGAAGAACAGAGAGGGAAGAGGTGGTGTAGATCAGATAATCATTCTTAGGTCGTTAGTGGATAACTTTCTAGAGAAGGGAAAAAAGTCGTATGCAGCCTTCATGGATCTCGAGATAACATATGACAAGGTGGATAGGCAAAGATTAGGAAAAGTATTAAGGATATATGGAATAAATGGGAAGTTGCTGAATGCCGTCAAGAGTATGTATGTGGGTGCTAAGGGTGCAGTGCGTGTGGACAGTGAACGAAGTGAAATTTTCTATTTGTAGGTTGGAGTGAAACAGGTGTGTGTCATGTATCCATGGTTGTTTAAATTAATATGGATGAGGTTATAAAAAAGATAAAATGTAGGGCAGTGGATGTTGGACCGTCCCTAATGAGAGAAGGCAGTGTGTGGAAACCCCCTGTACTAGATGATACTGTGTAATTAAGTGAAGACGAAGGGGAGCTGCATGGCTTGGTGAAAAAGTTTGGGAGAGTGTGTGAGAACTGGAATCAAAAGGTGAATGTAGGGAAGACTATGGTTATGGTCTTCGAGAGAAATGAAGTCACTGAAGGTACAGTGAGGTTGGATGAGGAGGAAATGGATTATGTGAGTGCGTTTAAGTACTTGCGTAGCATGACGAGTAAGGATGAAAGTTTAGAGGGTGCAGTGCTTGAAAGATGGCAACAAGGAAGAAAGGTTCCTGGTTCTTTGAAAGCCGTGATAAAAAACAGGGAAATGGGCATGGAAGTAAAAACGTTACTGCATGACAGTATTACGATACCAACTCGCACGAATGGAAGTGAAGCTTGGACCTTGTTGGAGGGACACAAGTCAAGAGTGAGAGCAGTGGAAATGAATTACTTGAGAGGAGCATGTGAAGCCACATGAGAGGACAGACTGGCAAACGAGGAAGTGAAGCAGCGTTGTGATGTGGATGTCGATGTGATAGGAAGCGTTAGGAGAAACACATGGAGGTGGTTTGGCCATGTGAAGAGGATGGAGAGAGACTGACAAGGAGAGTGTACGTGAGTGAGGTGGAGGGGGGGGGAGAGAGAGAAGGAGGCCAAGGATAAGATGGAAGGATGGAGTGGAGAGGTATATGAGAGAGAGGGGTGTGAGCTGGAAGCAGGGCAGTGAAATGGCGGGGGACAGGAAGACATGGAGGCGATTTGTTTGTAGCTACCCCTTATGGGATTAAGGTGTCTGGCAATATATATATATATATATATATATATATATATATATATATATATATATATATATATGGTACAGTGGTAAAGTGTGCGTTCTCATACTCTGAAGAACGAGGGTTCACGCCACGCCAGGGTAATAAACTTTGGGAGCGTTCTTCTGGCCAAGTACTGCATTGGCGGACACCAGGGATGCTGTGGTTGAACCAGTGTTGCATACCATAAAGTATGCATGCACCAAGATGGCTTGCGCAGACTGATTACACTTGGTTCACAGACTACACACACATCCAAAGCCACTCCAACACTGCAATACACTTACAAGCACTTCTCATCCTACATACAATCTCTACCAGACAGCCTAAGCCACTGGGTAGAGATACATTGGCTGTATCGTCCCCGCTTCGGTCGGGATAGGCCAGTTCTGCAGTGGACACTCAAACGGCTGATGAGATGAGATCATATATATATATATATATATATATATATATATATATATATATATATATATATATATATATATATATTCAGAGACAGACAGACATACAGACAGACAAACAGACAGAAAGAGACATAGAGATACTGTAAAAATCGAATTAGAAAACAACCTTCATTGATAATGTGTTGAGGTTTGGTAAGAATGAAAGTCAGACAAATATTGCTAAGGTGGACTGAAGCAAGAGAAGAAAGTGTCATGTACGTCTAGTCACCAGTAGTAGTCAATGTGTACACATGCGAAGAATTAAACAATTTCTTGGTAAATTGGCAAATATTTATTTTATGCAAATCTCTCTCTCTCTCTCTCTCTCTCTCTCTCTCTCTCTCTCTCTCTCTCTCTCTCTCTCTCTCTCTCTCTCTCTCTCTCTCTCTAAGTCCAATTATATCCTGTCACAAATTACGATTGATGGAGTGTGTGGTGAAATGCTGAACATGGGGGAGAGATAGTAGAAGAATGGATGTGGAAGATGAGCAGATTGGCCTGGGAGGAAGGTGGTGTCCCAGAGGATTCGCAGTCAGGTACAATTGTTCCCCGGTAAAAAGGAAAAAGGGATACTGAAGTGTGTGGTAATAATAGGGGCATTTGTCTTCTTACTGCAATAGGAAAAGTATATGGCAGGATAATTAGAGACAGAGTTAGGTAAATAACGGAGGAAATTTTTGGACCAGAACCGGGAGGTTTTAGGAGAGGGAATGGTTGTGTAGATCTGATATTCATCCGTTGGTCTTTGATGCCAAAGTTTGTAGAAAATGGAAAGAGGTTGTATGCGGCCTTTCTGGATTTGGAGAGAGCATATGACAGAGCAGATAGACAAGGAAGGTGGAAAATTTAAGAATATATTGAGTAAATGGGAAGTTGTTGAATGCTGTGAAGAGTATGTATGAGGGTGAGAAGGCCACAGTGCGTGTGGATAGTGAACTGAGTGAATTTTACTATCTTAATGATTGACCGAAACAGAGATGAGTCATGTTTCCATGGCTGTTTAATCTGAAGGGGAACTGCAAGGCTTAGTGAATGAGTCTGGGAGAGTGTGTGAGAAAAGGAATCTAAATGCGAATGTAGGGAAGAGTAAGGTTATGGTCTTCGAGAGAAATTAAATCAATGAATACACAGTGAGATTGGATGACAAGGAAATGGAAAATGTAATTGCACTGAAGTACCCAGACAGTGTTACGATTAAGGATGGAAGTTTGGAAGATGAAGTGCTTGAAATGGTGCAACAAGGAAGAAAAATGGTTGGTTCTTTGACAGCAGTGATAAGAAATAGGGAGGCAAGCATGAAAGTAAAAAGGTCGCTGCATGATAGTATTGTGATATCAACTCTAACATATGGAAGCGAAGCTTGGACCTTGTTGGAAGGACACAAGTCAATAGTGAAAGCAGTGGTAACGAATTATTAGACAGGAGCATTTGGAGTTACATGGAGAAACAGACTGGTAAATGAAGAGAAGAAGAGTTTTGGCGTGGATGTGAATGTGATAGAAAGCGTTACGAGAAATACACTGAGGTGGTTTTGCGATGTGGAGAGGATGGAGAGCGGGAGACTAACGAGGAGAGTGCATGTGAGTGAGGTGGAGGGGGGAGAGAGAGGAGGAGGCCGAGTATGAGATGGAGGGATGGAGTGGAGAGGTATATGAGGGGGGAGGTGAGTTGAGGAGAGGGCAGAGAAAGGGTGGGGGACAGGGCGACATGGAAGCGATTTGTTTGTGGCCACCCCTTGTTTGAATGAGGTATCTGACAATAGACTGATAGACAAATTACGATCGTCCTTCTTGCAGCTTTAAACTGGGCTGCTTTGTCTCCTCTCTCTCTCAGACATCCAGTCCTTCCTCTCTATTTTCTGTCCATGTCATTGTTCCTCTTATCTGTAGTTAAGGGCCAACAAAACCACAAATACGGAGAGTATTTATTTTTTTATTTATTTTTAGTTTTGTAAGTTCTTTTTATAGGAACAAGAACAGTGGCACAGAGATGACCCACCTCATGTTTTTTTATGGCCAACGTTTCGAAACACATACGTTTCATCATCAGAACCTGTACGTACACAGGACATGCTATCGTTAAAACAATAGAAGGGATATAATATTTAACATAAATTATATAGTCAAATTTAAAGTCATTGATAATGGGTAAAGGGTGCAAAAAAGTAAATGAAAACACTAAGGGTGTACGATGATAAAAGTAAAGACGATGATACCAGCAATGTAGTAACATTTCTTATAGATCAATCTGCCTACCAAAACTGGTCAAAAAAAATAAAAATCCTACAATGTAACATATATTCTAAAAGACACTGATATATACACCTAATAAAGACAAAATAAACCCAGAATTAATTAACCTGGTTTTAAAAACAAAGTAGGTAAGCACTAGTCTCATGGTAACCAAAATAGAGTAGGGCCTCCCAATATATGTATAAAAGGATACCATATATATCTGGTCCTCTTCTCTTCAATTTCTACCCAATATGGAAAACATTGTCGCAGCAAGTGGATGGTTGAATCATGGCCTTTGGCAGCTATAAGGCTGCGATTCACTTACTACAGTCATAAGATTCACATGAAGTATCTTGAAAATAAATACTATATCATACTACCATCATTATTTGTAGAATTTTCTTAAAACGATTTGGATGCTAATTGCAACCAAAATTTTTGTGGATTAAAAAAAAATGGATTTGATTCTCCATACTACCATCATTTTGTGTGAAAATTTCATTAAATGATTAGAATGTTACTTGGTACTACCATTTTTGAAAGAATTTCTAACGTTGTCAAAATATTACTTGCTATCATCATTTTTATATGGAAATTTTTTAAACTGACCACTTTGTTTCTCTCTACCATCATATTTTGTTGAAGAGCATATAACTGATCAAAATGTTAGGGGCCACCATCAACTTTTGCTGTCATTTTAAATACTAATCAAATTCTAACTAATTATTTATTTATTTATTTACTTATTATTAATGCAAGGAAGAAGGAACCAAAGACCAGGTGCCTGCAAACTGATCCCTCAAAGAAAAAAAAAAAAAGACAACAGAGAGCCAAATTCAAGATCTATTCATTTCAAGATGCCTGGACACACTGCGTTTGAAAGATTGGAGATCATAAGCAGTAGGAAATACAGACAGAGGGAAACACTTCCAGAGCTGACATGTTGCATACATGGAGGACTGGGAGTAACAGTTAACTCTTATATTAGAGAATTGAACAGAAAAGTGATGAGAGTTTGTTGCTAGACTGGTGCTACCCGCCCGTCATAATGGTGGACAGATGCAAACAGAGTGTTCAGAGGGACAGTGACCATTAAAGTAGCGATAAAAAACAGATAAAGATGCAACAGTGCAGAGAGGAGACAAAGGGTGAAGGAAGCCAGTAAGAGAAGGAGAGTTAATAAGACAAGAAAAAAGCCTTTCGTTCCACCTTGTTCAGAAGAGCTGTATGTGGGAAGCCACCTCACATGTGAGAATTAAACTCTGCACAGGGGCAAATAAAACCAGTGTATAAAACCAACAGCTGTGTAGGGGTAAAGAATTCACAGAGTTGGCTTCGCACACCTAACCTCTAGGAAGCAGATTATACAGGAGAGGTAATATGTTCTTTACAAGATAGATCACGAGAGAATGAAACCCCAAAGTATGTTTAAAGATGATGCAAGACTGAGTTGGATATTGTTAAAAATTAGAGGGTACTCCTGCAGAATATTTTGTCGGGTTCATATATGTAAGAACTAAGTTTTTGATGCATTAAAAACAACAAGAATACTCTTACCCCAATCAGAAATGAGCCAAGTCAGACATTAGGAATGCCATAGCCTAACCCCTTGTTTGTTGAAGCAACTGCTGAAATGGACGTTTGCCTAGGGAGGGTGTAAGCACAGAAGCACAGTTCTTGTGGACAACAGGAGGGACCCCATCAGGCCAATATGCCTTGTTAGTATTGAGGCCAGTGATGGTAGAAAATAAGTCGGTTGAAGAAATTTTTTTGTCTGCCATAAGCAAGTCCGAGGGGGCAAGTGATGGAGGAACAGCACCGGAATCGCTTAAGGTGGAATTTGACGAGAAAGTCTCAGCGAAGAGGTTTGCTTTATCAGTAGAATAAATAGTTACAGAGCCATCAGAGTGGAAAGGAGGAGGGAAGGATGATGGGGTAAAGTTGTTAGAAAGGTTTTTGGAAAGGTGCCAGAAGGACCAGGAAGAATACAAGTGGAGAGCTCAGAGCATGTGGTACGAATGAAATTATATTTAGCAGAGCAACAGACTTAGCATCAGTGCAGGCAGAAACATAAAAACGATAAGATTCAGGGGTGGGTTGGCTCCAGTACCTTTTGTGGGCCTTCTCCTTGTTGTGGATAGCATTAGAACAGGCATGATTAAACCATTTTTTTTTTTTTTGCGTTAGTCATAGGATATGAAAAACGATTATATGCTTCCTTGCCTCAGAGAATAACCTCTGCAATGTGCAAGGCACACTGAGATGGCTCTCGGCAATGGAAGCAATAATCATTCCAGGGAAAATCAAAGAAGTACTGCCTGAGGGCCTCCCAATCAGCAGCGCGAAAGTGCCACAACTAACGTTTCTTTGGCGGGTTCACAGGCCTTACTGATGCGATAGGATAGGTTAAGGTGATAAGGTTGTGATAAGAGGAGCCCAAAGGAGACGAAAAATTAACAGCATAAACAGAGGGATTAGTTGTCAGGAAGAGGTCAAGTATGTTGGAACGCTCTCCATGGCAGTCAAGGATACGGGTATGGTGCTGTACAAGTTGTTCTAGGTCATTAAGGACAGAAAAGATGTAGGCTTGTCCACCAGGTGGATCAATGACAGGAGAGGAGAGTTAAAGATGGTGGTGAATATTGAAATCTCTTACATTGAAGATTTCAGAAAATGGAGAAATGGATAGGATGTTTAATCTTAGAAGGAATGTAGTGGAAGAATTTTTCATGGTCAGTAGAATCAAGGGATAAGTAAACAGCACGGATACATTTAGTCAGAGAATGATAGGAAAGCCGAAGCCAGAGAGTAGAGATTTCAGAAGAGTCAAGTTCAGGAACACAAGAGCAAGTTATGTTGTTGTGTACATACTCGTATACACAACAGCCACCATCGGCTTTTAAATGAGTATAGAGAAGGTAGGAGGATACAGAGAAGAGTTTGCTATCAGTCCTTTCACGCAATTTAGTCTCAGTTAGGAAGAGAAAATGAGGTTTAGAGGAAAAGAGGTGGTGCTTAATAGAAAGTTAAAGACAGTGATTGTTGTAGAAATGAGAAGTGAGTCAGACAGTGTTCCCAGACATCTCACTTGGTTGTCAATGGGATAGGGGTGGATGGTGGGGGCTTTGATGGTCTCCCCCCCCCCCCGGGGGGACTCCGAGGCTTGGTTATGAGATGCCATTTCTTGTCTGAATTTGGATAGTTTAGTGTGTAATGTGCATGTAGTTTGGTGTTGACAGTTAAAAGGAACTTATATTGGAGAGCATGCTGACCTACTCTGTGTTACCAAAACACTGAAAAAAATTCAGCACAGGGGGATGGTCAGAAACCAGTCCCGAGGGTTGACGAAACAGGAGCTCCAGCACTCCCTGTCATCAGCTTTCCATCCGCCTTGAGAATACCCCCCTGATCGACTGGCACTACAGTCTACTCCCTAATTTGAATTTTACTATTTCTGTGTGTGTGTGTGTTCTTACTTAATTGTATCTTTACAGGAATGAGTCAAGCTTGTACTGTCCTGTGTCTTAAACCATATTTATCGTACATATCCTTAAATTTGTGAATTGTTTTGGCACACACTGTTTCATTCGGCAGTGCATTCCACTGATCAATTGCTCTGTTTGGGAAATTGAATTTCCTTACGTCTTTATCACCTCTCTTCTTATGCAGTTTTTTTGCAGTGTCCTCTTGCTGATGCTTCCCCATAGGTTAAGCAATCATTTATGTCTATTTTCTCCTCCCCTGATATGCATTTATATAGCATTATCATGTCATATCTTTTCCTTCTCTCCTGTAGTGTTGGTAGATTCAGTTTATTTACTATTTCTTCGTAGCTTAGGTCCCTTAAGCTTGGTATCCATCTTGTAGCGGCCCTTTGAACTTTTTCAATTTTGTCTGTGTTTTTTGAGATGAGGACTCCATACTACTGATGCATACTCCAGGGTTGGTCTGATGAATGATGTTATTATCATTCTTAGCATGTCTTCATTTATATATGTGAATGCTATTCTCATATTTGCAAGCAGTGTATACACGTTCCGTACCTTCTCACTGATGTGGTCAGCCGGCGATAGTCTATTATTGATAATCACACCTAGGTCCTTCTCTCTTTCTGATGTGTGTAAGGTTTTATTTCCTAACGTATAATCCCAATCAGGTCTTTTTCCACTTTTACCAAACTTGATTACATGACACTTGTCCACACTGAATTCCATTTCCCATGTATTACTCCATTCATGAAGTTTATTTAATTCTTCTTGTAGATCTTTACAGGAGTCTGTGTTAGTAATTCTCCTTTGTATTTTTGCATCCTCTGCAAACATATTTAGATAGCTTTCATTTCCAGTGTTACTGTCTATATCATTTACATACACTAAAAACATGATTGGTGCCAGCACTGAGCCCTGTGGTACTCCACTAGTCACTTCTTTCCATAGAGTAGTTTCCCCTTAGTACTGTTCTCATTTCTCTTTTTATGAGAAAATCTTGCATCCAACAATACAGTTTGCCTCGAATTCCTCCTTGATGGTACAGTTTCCATAAAAGTCTTTGGTGTGGTACTGTGTCAAATGCTTTCTGGAAAACTAAATAGATATTGTCCACCCGTCCTTCTCTTTCCTGTATTGTGTCTTTTACTCTGTCATAGTAGCTCAACAGATTAGTAACACATGATTTTCCTTTTCTGAATCCAAACAGTCTTTCTGTTATCATATTGTGTTCTTCTAGATGATTTACCCAAGCTTTTCTTATAAGCTCTTCTAATACCTTGCTTACAACACTGGTCAGTGATAATGTTCGGTAGTTGAGTGGATTTTGTCTATTCCCTTTCTTGAATAAGGGAACAATTTTTGCTTTTTTCCAATATCAGGTAGTTTACCTTGACTCAAGGATTTCTTGAAAAGTTAAATATAATGGTTTACTTAACTCCTTTGCACATTCTCGTAGCACCCAACATGAAATTTCATCTGGATCATTTGCTTTTCCTCTGTCTAATTTACTTAACTCCTCCTGTATTACTTTTTCTGATATTTGTATATCTGGTAGTATGTGTTGGCATGCATGTTCCACATAGTCCCTCTCAAAATTTTTTTCTTCTGTAAAAACTGATTGGAAATTCTTATTTAGTGCTTCATAAATATCCTTCTCTTGTGTATAGGTAATTCCCTCGTCTGTAATGGATTGTATTTTATCTTTTACTTTGGTTTTGCTTCTGATGTAGCTGTAAAATAGCTTCAGTTGATCACTACTTTTATTTATGATATCCTCCTCAAAGTGTTTTTGGGCTTCCCTCCTTATTCTTGTATAATCGTTTCTTGCCTGTTTGTAATTATTATATGCCCTATCACTATTGTGTCTTCTGTATCTATTCCACAACAAATCTCTTCTTTCTTTTGATTTTTTACATTCTGTATTGAACCATTTCTTATTTTCTTTTCTACTTCTTTGTGCTGTGGGATGCACTTCTGGACTCCTATTTCATAAAATTCACAGAATTTTTTATATACAGCATTTAAATCTTGTCCTCTAAGCTCCTTTTCCCAATCAGTTTCTAAGAAGTACTTCTTTAGTTCATGATAATTTCCCTTTTTATAGTTTAGGCTCTTCTTGTAAGTTTCATTGCTATTAACTATATCATATGCTATCCTGAAGTTGCAATTTAGTACTGCATGGTCGCCTTTGCCGAATGGAGGGTGATATATTAAACTGTCAATCTAATTTTCTTGCCTAGTAAATATGAGATCCAGGATTGAGGGTACATCGAATCCTCTTTTTCTGGTGGTTTCCCTTACATGTTGCCTTAGGAAAAACTCTTGCACGAGATCCAGGAGCTTTTGGTCCCAACAGCTTTCTTGGGTTAGTATACAGTGTCTAGAGTATTCCAATTTATATTTGTATTCAAATCTCCAGTTAGTATAATTCTTTCCGATTTCTCTTCCATTTTATGTAGTAAAGCTCTTAAACTCTGAATTGTACTCTTTGCCAAGTCCTCATATTCGTCTCTTTCCCATGTGTTTGATCTGGGTGGCATGTACAATTTGGCTACAGTTACTTTCCGTTTAGATGTATTGATCTCTATTGCAATCAGTTATACTTGTGAGGGTATATCTAGTTCTATTTCTTTGACTTTTAGATTTTTCTTAGTTAATATTATAATTCCTCCTCCTTTGTTTAAGTTCCTATCTCTTCTCTATATATTATCTTCTTCTATGTCATCTGATATCCTTGGTGTTAATTTTGTTTCAGTTAGGCATATTATATGTGGTTCATTTTCTCTGACGTAATCATTCATCTCTAATAATTTAGTTAACATTCCATCCACATTTGAGTACATCAACTTAATCATCTTGTTTATATACTTGTCATGACTTGGTTCTACTACCTTCCTCCTTTTTATTCCCTCGTGTTTATGTACCACTTTCGTACCTGCAATCCTATTACTATGTAAAAAAAAAATGTATTCTTCTCCTCTTCTGATTTTCCCTCATTTTTTGTTTTTGCTTCCTCCCTCTTCTCTTTCAGTAATTCCAGTTCCTCTTGTGTTAGGCATCTTTTTATCCATACATTTGTGAACTCCTCTTTTTCCATAAGATTCTTTGCATTTTTTAATATCTCTTCCACGGTGTTTACACTCTGGAAGGTTACCTTTAGAGGTCTTGACTTGCTTCTCTCGTATTTCCCTAACCTTTTGGGTTCCTCTATGTCTTTACTACAGATTTCCTCTGATACTTCTTTCAATGAGCTCATTACATTTGCCAACTCCTTTTTGTCTCTCGAGATCTTGTTTTTTACTTCTTCCTCTTCTATACCAGTGATTACTATAGATTTGTTGATATCTACTGAATCTCTGACTAACTTTGGATTGTGTGTGTGTGTGTGTGTGTGTGTGTGTGTGTGTGTGTGTGTGTGTGTGTGTGTGAAATCTTTATCATTGTTAAATTCTTACTTACTACCGTAATTTTTGAAGGTTATTTTTATTATTGGCCAAATCATTAATTTCTGCTATCATTTTTGACTGAAAATTCTTATAATCATGAAAATGGTACTTCCTGCAATAAATACTAGCTGAAACTTAAATATTGATAATATGCATCTTGCTACCATCTTTTTTTTTTTTTACAATAATAATTTATGTTACTTCATAGCATTATTATTTGTTGAATTTTCTGATATTGTCAAATTCTTTCTTGGTACCATAATTTTTTGGTGAAAGTTTTAATTATTAATCAAATTGTTGCTTTCTACCATCATCTACCATCATTTTTTTTAATTCTAATTTTGATCAAATGAAGGCGTCCACGAGGTGCAACGCTGATTCATGCCTGAAAGCCAAAGTGAAGACTGCAGATCTTTAACTAAGTCAAGTGAAGGCGTCAATGAGGTGGACGCAGAATCGCGCATGAAGAACAAAAGAGAAGCACTATTATATGATTAACAATCTGCAGTTTTCCCTCTGGCCTTCAGGCGCGATTCAGAGTTCAACCCCATGGACTCCTTCACTTGATTATAATCTAATGAGTGATTTCTAATAGATGGGAAATGAGGTATGGTTATTCGAGCCTCTTTTCGGATAGACCAACTAAAATTCTCAGCAATACGTGTTTGTGTCATTGATGCCTTACACTATCGCACGTGAATTTGTTTACAAGAGACGACTGAAGATCACGAGGAATTTTGTCTTTGATTTTGAAGAAAAGTACCAACTGTATTGTCAATTCTAAAAATTAGCCTGAATGATGCCCTGGGGTAAAATTCATGAAGTACAGTAACTGTGAGTGCCTTTCGAGCAGTGTTGCTCGAACTGGCATTTTATGTTAAAGGAAAGGGCAGGCAAAGTTTTTATTGTGTGCTGATCGTGTCCTTAGTCCGGCGAATGACGTTGTTCCCAATATGAATATTAGTAAAACCATTGAGAAATTCATCCTTTACGAGCATTTCACGCTCAATATTAAGCTCATCACTAAGGTTGAAATAGTTGGAGCAGATATGATATGCACTGTAGGTTAAAGTTCGAACTAAGTTTCGCTTAAAATTATGGCAAATGAGCTAAATATAGTACCGAGTCCTGTCAGTGTTAGTTTCCTGTACACCAGAGTCTCATAAGAATTATTAGAGTGAATATTTTATATGTCCAAACAAGGCATGATCTGCTTTTATTTCTGAGTAAACTTTATGTTCTGGTGCTTAGAAGTTCAGAAATATACACGAGCATGGTACCAAAAACGCAGAAAACTTTCTTCAACGTATCTCGTGTTCAGTAAGGGTTTGAAGGAATCAAGGAAGTCACTGAGCCAGTTATTCTCGTGGTGGCATGAAATTCATTAGCTAAGATCGGCCCTAAGGGAGACCCCTTGGCTACTCGTGAGGGTGCTCTGATGTGTACTGGATCATGCAATGCATTTAATTATAACCTCATCTGGCCTCAGACTTGGGTTAAAGTATTACTGAAGCGAGAAAGTATAATATTACCCATTCTCTTAACAAAGAAACTATAAAGTGTTATTGAATACCTGCATTGCGGGGTGAGCCCGACACCACCACTCCAGGAGGATAGGTACAGGGGGGTGACCCCCACTCCACAAGGAGATGACAGGGAGGCTCTTTCTCCTCATGAGCCTTCCAGGCAGGAACGAAGTATCTCTTCGTGACCCGACACCCCTCTTCCCTGCAGCCAGACCACGGGGCAGTGTGCAGTTTGAGTGCACTACACTCCAGCAGAGGAAGCACTCGCAAGAATCGGGGTGGGACTTGTAACTACAAAATCCCAAGCATCCCCTCGAATGCTGTGTCCACCAGATCGGACTCCAAAAAAGGAGAGGACTCTACTAGAGCCTCCAGTCTTGCTACACCCCAGGGGAGCAGCGGCACAGTAGCACCCACCAGATGTACTGTGGGTGGAGTGACCACCAATTCTCAATCCTTACCCACCCACTTTCAGGATCCAGCATATCAGCACGTCCTACAGATGACCTTTGCTGGGAGGCAAGCCCAGGGGTAGACTCCACCGGAGCTACCTGCATGGGACAGACCACCAGTCATCTCCCAAGCTGCCCCAGCCATGACAGCCAGAAGACAGACTCCACCGGAGCTGCGGCCTAGGCTAGGAGAACCCACCAGGCCTCCCCCTCCCGTCGTTCCCAGGACAGGTGCCCCAGTTCCGATGGCAGAAGGACAGACTCCACCGGAGCTGCAGCAGTAGCCAGGAGAGCCCACTGGGCCTCCCTTTCCCACCATCGTCTGGTTCTGCAGCACATGGAGGAGTGCACTCAGGCTCTCCTTCCACCTCTGTCCCGAGTAGGAACTCAGGTAGGAACTCACTGGGTCTGTCTGGCAGAAGGTGCACCCATCGGGTCTCCCTCTTGCGCCCCAGTCCAGAGTTCCGGTAGGGACCATTAGGCCCATCAAGCTAGGGAGCAGACCACTGGCCGATTCCCCTCCGCAGTCTCCGGAGTTCCTACCGAGGGCAATGTCTCTTGCTCAGCCCGCCCTTCCTGTGGCAGAGCGAGGCGCCCCTCCCCTCACTCTCTTCCCCGGAGGGTGGGAACTGCTCCCCTGCAGGTACCCTGCCAGAGACCAGCCAGGGTGAGAAAATCCCAAGGAAATGTGTCTTATTGCTGCAGCCCCTCCTTCACCACCCTCGGGTGCTGCAGGACTCCCCCAGAGCGAGAGGCCACAGTCCACTCCTGACTCCCCCAGGCGAGGCCACACTCCCCAGAGCAGAAGGAGCACCTCCGATGCCCACCACAGCCACCGGATCTCTCCCGGCGTAGGTGGCCGCAGCCTGCCCCTGATGGCTGCCCCTGCCGGACACGACCGCAGCCCCACTAGGGTGCCAGCCTCCCTACAGCTGACCCTCGGCCTGGGCTTAGTCAGGTCCGCCCCTAGGACTCCGACCATGACAAAGGGCCGATGCCATGCTGCGCACCTCCTGGCCCTATTTGGCCCTAGTCCGGAGGGCCCCACCTCACCCAGGACCCCTACGGAAAGAGGGCCCCCCATTACACCGCCCACCAGCTCCCGTAGGACCCATGGCGTCCTCACAGATGACCTACACCCAGAATACACTCCTGACGGCCCGCCCCCGATGCCCGGCTGCCACCTGTAGCTACTGGCGTAGGGGCCTCCTTCCTGGTGTGCCATAGCGCCCCTCTCCAACTGCCCCATGAGTAGAAAAACCCTGAAGTTTTTTGTCCACTAGTGACCTAAAGACACGATCCCCAGTGAACCAGCCCCCTCTTCCCCCAGCATCCCCAGTGTTACCCTTTGCCCCTCCCTCTTCCACCTTGGAGAATCAGAGAACTTGCTATCACAGGGGAAACCCACATACAGGGTATGAGGCGAGAGGAGAGAGGCTGTCTGTAGCCACAAGCATGACTCCACTGAATTCCACAGTTGGCCACCAATTTATGCAATGTACGGCTGCTATGGAATACACTATGTTTCCCAGCTGACTCTTCCCGCAGCTATCTCACTGCCATGGCAGGCGGCGGGATTAGTATTGATAATCCTGTAGTCTGAGGCAGCATGCAGGTGAACAGATTAAAATTGGAGCAGATGTGTTTTCTCTCTTTTATCTGCCATGGAAAGATATAACTGCAACAAGAGAGTGTATAAGAGTAGTGTGTCTCCCTCTTATGAAGGCTGAGAGTAATCTGTTACATCTGTTCTACCCCACACTGGGAGCAGACTTAGGTCAGCTTATTTAGAGTTGCCATATCTCTCAGAGACAGCGAGAAATATACATGAATAAGCGTGTATTACAACCCTACCATACTCATCATACATTTCACTAAGGCAGTATTAACTTCATAAAATAATTAACATGGATATGTTTCCCCAAGATTTAAACATATGCACACTTTATATTTTTCTGTCACCTTCTTTCACCCTCACTATGTACGTCCAAAAAATGCTGGCTCTGCACGTCTGAGTGTTCATCTTATTCACACACCACACTTACACTGAAGTGGTATTTGGATCTTCATCTCAACACCACAATACATTATCTCTAAATACGAATAAACACACTTATATATAATATGTATAAGTAGCGAGAGACATAACTCCAATGTTGAAATGATGTTGGCACCAGAACATGTCCCCCAGTGTGACCCCCCCCCCAGTGCAATACGCGACAGATTCTCCCAGTATCAGTGCCCCCCCCCCCGTCCCCGTAATTGTCGTATGTCCCCCCCATAGACCAGTCTAATTCTTTGTATGCCGTGTACATATACGTAAGGTATATTTACTGTGACTGACCCACGTAGAGATACTGTGTAGCAATAGCTTCCCTCTGTCCCTGTCACGCGAGTAGACAATAAGTGATATATTTTTCCATTCTCTGTCATGCGCACGTAACATAACGTAGCTAGGATATCGTCCATGTCACGTGGATGTTTATAACTAGCATAATGTGCCGTCCATGTCATGCAAACTTGTATGGGAATGAGCATATACTTCTGTCTGTCATGCTCTGCATATACTGAAATAGACTGTGTTGTGAATGTTGTACACACGGGAACAGAACACATCTGGTATACTGAATGAGATGTATGTGTATTACTGTGTGGGAATTGTCCTGTATAAGTAGAGACATATCACTGTGTGTTGGTCAAACTCTCTATGAACTAGGTGACGATATTTATTGTAGAATATAGTCGCCTGTGTCATATTAATATTTTGTATCATTTAGGTTTGGTCACGGACTGTAGTGTGTAACTGGTTATTGTTAATAGCCTACATACGTGTGTCTTGGACCAGTTGTGTTTGGACTTCCCTTCCTTGTCTGTACACTCTGACTCGGTCGAGAACAAAGAACCCAAGGCTGCACCGTACCTGGACCTGAGAAGTCGGGGCTCAGACTACGCTGCATAACAGTTATAATACCGGGTAGTGTTGTAAGAGACGCCTATTAGCCCTAAATGACAAAGAACTTGAACAGCTAATGTTAGCAGATTATTTTTCTTTAAGAATTTTTGAATAGTTTCTATTTGTTTTGAAAATTCAGTATATTTCTATCCAAGAATAAATATTTCTGACTGAGATGAGGGACACTATTGTACCAGCAGAAATCCTTACAGTAGTAGTAAGTTAAAGAAATAGCTTTGTTTCCAAATAAAAACTTCACTGGTTAATGGCAGTCGTAGTCTATACCCTCTCTTTCTGTATACTTATAGATGTGGTAACATCCACAAGGGTGACCCTGACTCACTAACGACTTTTTGACTCGTGGTCCTTCACCTACATAGACTCTTGCGACATCCCATGTTACGACTCTAATGGTCTTCCATCTGTCTAGAAGCTTTTGCACGTGTTTTTATGTCGTATTTTTTAATCTGTTACTGAGCCTCATACCAGAAGACCCGACATCCAAACTCAGTCACTTCGTCAGGATTTGCAAGGTCTGATATTATTGAGTCTGCCTCATACTTGGAAGAGCCTCTCTATCGGGATAATATTATTGAACTTCAGACCCATGCATACTCTGACATGAAGCTTCTTGCACATTTTCTTCCACATAATCCTGCCGAACCTCATCTTGGTGCACGTCCAGCTGTGAAGGAAGGATATGTTAGCTGGAACAACCATTCTCACTCACTAGTACGTGTAGCCTGTGAACAGACACTGGACGTTGTCATTGCAAATCACCTTAGACGTATGTCACGTCACTGCTAACTCAGCTGTTTGAATATGTATAAACATTATCTCGTGGAAAGTTTAGGAAGGAGAAATCATGCGATATTTTCACACCGCCAACATCCCTCAACTTCACTTCTTCTCCCTCATAATACTCGGACAGAACATTGCCAGTGTCACTAGTTGAGTGAAAAATGAAAAGAAAAGAGATCGTTTCATATGCAGTATGCATCTCTCAGCGACATCCTACTGAGCTGTTTTCCTGCCGGCACAGACATTGTACATGTAGAGAATTAGATGTCAGAAGCAGGTAATGTAAGAACCGGTGCTGTCACCAAAGACGATTCCACTTAACAAAGACAACATCACACAACAAAGATATCATCATACAGCAAATACATCACACAACAATGACATCAATGCAACAGACATCAACACTCAACACACAGGTCTGATAGAAGCCAGCTGTTCCATGAAACTGTGTGCCTGATGAGATTTTAATGCCAGTTTGATGGCCTGATCTGATCTGGGAGTAAAAGTGAAGCGAGAGCCACTTTGTCACATATTACTTCCTTCGAAATTTTGTCTTTCAGTCCGTATTTTGAATATAAACAAAATTAATTCGATTTACCACGTTGAGTACACCGCTTCCCGTTCGATCAATGAAGTTAAGCAACACTGGGTCTGGTTAGTACTTGGATGGGTGACCGCCTGGGAACACCAGATGCTGTTGGCATCCCTACGCGTCAAGTGGGGTTCGTGGAGGATTAGTGCCCCTCCCTGTAAAACAATTAACTCTAAGCCCTTGGCCACCCCGTTTGGGATACATGGCGTCTGGCAATGAATGAATGAATTCGAATAATTCTTTCTTTGAGCGTGTCATTTAAGTTTCATTCTTTCTTTTACTAAGCTTATTTTATTTAACTTAGTAGGTTCTTGCTGTAGTGGAGGCGTCAATAAATGCTAAGTCTAACGCAATTCTGTTTGATAAGTATTTCTTGAATTGAATAAAGTCGTCTGGAGATCAACATTATTAACCTTTAACACGTCGTCGTTGTCAAGAGGTGAATAAAATATGCCATAACATTATACTGCGGCTGAATTAAGAATTCAGGTCAATTGCCATTGTATCCTTTCTCTTGGTGTTTGGTTTAATCGTTTTCATGTTATCTTTAGCATTGTCTGTCCTAACAATAAAATTAGTTGCCTAAATTCGTACTACATTACTCATTTTCCTAATCAAGGTTATCATCATTGCTAAGAGCTGATACAAAACTGTCATGAAACATCATGTTGTGTGATAGCTTGCTGTGCCTTTACTAATAATCATAATGGCAGTGCAAAGCTGAAAAATGTTATCCCACCGGTATTCACCAGTGTAAAGCTGTTGATCTTATCCCACCGGTATTCACCAGTGTAACACAGGAGATTTTATAATCTTACTGTTGTTGGTACTGATCAACTCATCCATGGATAATATAAGTGGTACTCGACTTAGTATAGTAGAAGGTAAATATTTAAGAAAAGAAAGAATTGTGGTAGCGTTTGTAGTTTTTGGCCGAGCTTAGATTTAGTCAGTACCACAGGTGGTCGTCGTTCCCTCAGCGAAGGAATCTTGAATTGGAAGGGGAGTGAATTTGGCTTGAGGACATAATTTCCTTGATTAGGTACACTAATAAAGAGAAGAAAATGATATATACTTTAATAATTCTATGCTAATTTCCACAAAACATTTTTAATTACCTGACCCTTTTTAGTATGAGAGAAGATTATACATGTTACCAAGGTTTTGGATGATCATTCCCCTAACATTATTACCAGACGAAACAATTTGATACATTCAAGCGATGTATGAAGTCATTGTATCACATTTTCTTTTTGTCAGTTACTCTTGGGCTCGGTAATAGCCTCAAGACAGGGACCTTTTTTACGAGCATGGGTTATCTATTCGGGCTGACATAGCCTCGAACCAATAAGAATGATTACTTGTGTTCATTTTTCATCCATATAATATATTCTCCTCATGTAATTTTCTAGAATCCAATATCAATTCAATACTATTTACAGTTCATAATCATCATTGCTATATAGTCACTAGAAATACATAATCACTCGGGCTTGTCTAGCCCCGAGGAATAATTCAGAAAAGAAACATAATCACTAAGAATTCGTGATCACCCGGGCTTATTTAGCCTCGAGGTACTATTCAAACATTGTATAATCACTAAGAATACATAATCACTCGGGCTTGTTTAGCCTCGAGGTTCATTTCAAAATTACATCATTGCTCACAGTCACTAAGTCCCCTTCCATACTCCTAACTTCCTTAGTTACAAGAAAGAAAACGGTTAATGGTTTTGAATTACGCTCTTTCGTTACCAGATTACATCACTTTCAAATTTCTATTTCTTATTTACAAAAAATAAAATTCACTTGATAGATCAATACTACTAATACACGTGGTTTTTATAATAATAATTCATGGATAGTGTAATGTGTGTATGCTCAAGTCCTTGGACAATACTATGGGAAAAACATCGTGCTCACACGGACGTCGCCGGTGTCTGGGGGGACTGAACAAACGTCCATTAGATACGACGTCTGGGGCTCAAGTCACTACGTTAAACTCTCAACAATATTACTTCATATAGTCCATGACAAGTATGGATTAAACAAAGAAAAAGAGGGGGAGGAAGAAGAAATGTGGACGGCTCACCTGAACAAACGTCCATTATATACGACGTCTGGGGCTCGAGTGAGCTCGTCGAGTCGTCGGCCGTTAACGACGCCACTGCTAAATCAAATGAAGTGGTGTTTTTGAAATATGGTGGGTTTCAATTCTCTTTACAATTTATTTAGCAGTGCACCCATGACGCCAAGACTTTTGATTGAATTGGGGAAAATTTGGGATTTATTCCTTACTTAATTTAGATACTGATTCTATCACTATCTCAATTTGAATCTGAGAGCAGCTCATGCCATCTTGTGACGGCCAAGATAAATGGGACTTTAAATCCTCACAATTGACATTATTTAGGCCTTTTGGACTGTTAATGTTACATATTTGGGTTCTAGCAGCTTCATTACCAAACATTTCACAACTAGGTTACGGAAAGAATTGTATATTCATCATTATTCTCTTTAAGGTTTAAACTCGGCGCCCAACAACGACAAGAAAAGTTGCGCGCATGTTATTCGTTACTCAACCATACGGGAATTCCCATAGCTCAACATCCACAATTACATCACCCACTGCATAGATACAGAGATACATACATATAAAAATAGAGTTAGCCCTACAGTAATTATTAATATATGAATTACTACTTAGGATAGGAAATTATAAACTAATAATCAGGTTACACCCTATCTAACTTAAAATTACAGTACTTCTAAACACATACATGAATATCAAATGTGTGGCACTACACGGCTCCCACGTTCGGAAAACAAATTTTACCCAAGTCAGTTTTCTATGACATGTGCATGGATGGAATGTTGTTACTCTTATAACTGCTATGAACACTTTGAATTGGAATACTTTTCCCCACAATCGGTGGCACCTGTCGGTCCACATTAAACACCTGATGCGTACCTCGGAAGGTAGCTTACTCACTACATTAGGAGGTATGATCACTCCTTACTTGAGATGTTATGAGGGAATTTATGCCCCAGTCAGCCTCAGGTATTGGAGGATAGCTTGTCACTCACCTGAGCTCGACAGGGTCTCTCGAGATTGAGATCACCATGGGAGGCGCTTTCTTACACTCTTCCATTCGCAATCACATTCACTCTGTCCTTTCGTTTCCAGCTTTCCGCCCACAAGAGGTGAGCGCTCATTCTGTCCTGAAGACTCCACTACCTCACAAACCGTGCTAACTGTAATGTGAGGGGATTAGCTACTCCCCTCGAAGTAAGGCACTTCCCGGTTCCAACAGGAACTCTTCTCTCTCTTCCTTTTTTTACACCCGCTCCTCGGGGATGAGTCCACCCGGAACATAACTTTAAGCAGTTATGTTTCACAACATTCGTCACATGCACTTATCTACTTTTCTAACACTCCTCTATGAGCCTCCGAGGGGCATTCCTCACTCGCGGTGGTAATCGCTCATCTTCGGGCTCCGGGGCGAGCTCCTGTTGCAACGGTTCTAAGAGCCATTCCTCGGTACAGTAATATGGTTTTACCTTTTCAGCAGCCCTTTGTATTTTTTTTTCCACTAAATACATTTTCAATGATATAAACACTTCCATCTAGCAGCACTTCAATCACTTTATACAGGCCGTCCCATTTGGCATTCAGTTTTCTACAGGTACCCGGCTATATGGTCTCTTTTTTCGCTCACACCAAGCTATTGACTTCCAACCTTCTGTGCTCTCCTCCGTTGTCCAGGACGATACCTCGTGACGTCCCAAAATCGATGAAGTATTGCCCAAGACAGTGTATGATGTTTTGTGTATATTTGTCTCTGGGTAACATTTGTTTAGAGAACATATAATAACCTAACCCTTAACATTCTAAGCTGGAAGGAAAAGTGAAGAATTAGCACTAAGCTTGGAAAACATGGAAATATCAAAACGAGAGGTAGGACAGAAAAGCTGAAGAGGACAGTAAGGAGACAGACTGGAGATAAAAAGGCCTCCTTTAGTCGCCTCTTACGACAAGCAGGGATAATGGGGAAGTATTCTTTCCCCCCTTCCCCAGGGGTATTACCAACTAGTACACTATTTGAACCTCATTACTACCAGGATGTTCTGAATATAGAGTGGCGGAGATATTTGGGAATGATCAACCAATGCTACCTTTAGCATTCTCACTTTTCTTTGCTATTCACTTCCCTTCACTTTCTCACCAACGCCACTAATTTGGGAACGATGAATATCCCACCGCTATTGCCACCAGTGTAAAGCTGAAAAATGTTATCCCACCGGTATTCACCAGTGTAAAGCTGTTGATCTTATCCCACCGGTATTCACCAGTGTAACACTGGAGATTTTATAATCTTACCTGTTGTCGGTACTTATCAACTCATCCATGGATAATATAAGTGGTACTCGACTTAGTATAGTAGAAGGTAAATATTTAAGAAAAGAAAGAATTGTGGTAGCGTTTGTAGTTTTTGGCCGAGCTTAGATTTAGTCAGTACCACAGGTGGTCGTCGTTCCCTCAGCGAAGGAATCTTGAATTGGAAGGGGAGTGAATTTGGCTTGAGGACATAATTTCCTTGATTAGGTACACTAATAAAGAAAAGAAAATGATATATACTTTACTTTAATAATTCTATGCTAATTTCCACAAAACATTTTTAATTACCTGACCCTTTTTAGTATGAGAGAAGATTATACATGTTACCAAGGTTTTGGATGATCATTCCTCTAACATTATTACCAGACGAAACAATTTGATACATTCAAGCGATGTATGAAGTCATTGTATCACATTTTCTTTTTGTCAGTTACTCTTGGGCTCGGTAATAGCCTCAAGACAGGGACCTTTTTTTACGAGCATGGGTTATCTATTCGGGCTGACATAGCCTCGAACCAATAAGAATGATTACTTGTGTTCATTTTTCATCCATATAATATATTCTCCTCATGTAATTTTCTAGAATCCAATATCAATTCAGTACTATTTACAGTTCATAATCTTCATTGCTATATAGTCACTAGAAATACATAATCACTCGGGCTTGTCTAGCCCCGAGGAATAATTCAGAAAAGAAACATAATCACTAAGAATTCGTGATCACCCGGGCTTATTTAGCCTCGAGGTACTATTCAAACATTGTATAATCACTAAGAATACATAATCACTCGGGCTTGTTTAGCCTCGAGGTTCATTTCAAAATTACATCATTGCTCACAGTCACTAAGTTCCCTTCCACACTCCTAACTTCCTTAGTTACAAGAAAGAAAACGGTTAATGGTTTTGAATTACGCTATTCCGTTACCAGATTACATCACTTTCAAATTTCTATTTCTTATTTACAAAAAATAAAATTCACTTGATAGATCAATACTACTAATACACGTGGCTTTTATTATAATAATTCATGGATAGTGTAATGTGTGTATGCTCAAGTCCTTGGACAATACTATGGGAAAAACATCGTGCTCACACGGACGTCGCCGGTGTCTGGGGGGACTGAACAAAGGTCCATTAGATACGACGTCTGGGGCTCAAGTCACTACGTTAAACTCTCAACAATATTACTTCATATAGTCCATGACAAGTATGGATTAAACAAAGAAAAAGAGGGGGAGGACGAAGAAATGTGGACGGCTCACCTGAACAAACGTCCATTATATACGACGTCTGGGGCTCGAGTGAGCTCGTCGAGTCGTCGGCCGTTAACGACGCCACTGCTAAATCAAATGAAGTGGTGTTTTTGAAATATGGTGGGTTTCAATTCTCTTTACAATTTATTTAGCAGTGCACCCATGACGCCAAGACTTTCGATTGAATTGGGGAAAATTTGGGATTTATTCCTTACTTAATTTAGATACTGATTTTATCACTATCTCAATTTGAATCTGAGAGCAGCTCATGCCATCTAGTGACGGCCAAGATAAACGGGACTTTAAATCCTCACAATTGACATTTTTTAATTCTTTTGGACTGTTAATAATATATATTTGGGTTCTAGCAGCTTCATTAGCAAACATTTCACAACTAGGTTACGGAAAGAATTGTATATTAATCATTATTCTGTTTAAGGTTTAAACTCGGCGCCCAACAACGACAAGAAAAGTTGCGCGCATGTTATTCGTTACTCAACCATACGGGGAATTCCCATAGCTCAATATCCACAATTACATCACCCACTGCATAGATACAGAGACACATACATATAAAAATAGAGTTAGCCCTACAGTAATTATTAATATATGAATTACTACTTAGGATAGGAACTTATAAACTAATATTCAGGTTACACCCTATCTAACTTAAAATTACAGTACTACTAAACACATACATGAATATCAAATGTGTGGCACTACAGCAGTTGCAGACACCAAGAGGAAGTGCCGACGATATTCACGAGAATATTCTAAATTTTGATTCATCAGTTCGTTTAATAATGAAACAATGCCGATATGGTTATTATGTGAAATGACTGTCAGTAATGATGCCATGAAACCTGAGAGGAACAAACACGACCTTGAAAAACAAAGATCTTGATTATTTCAGGACTTGAAAGAAAAAAAAAAAGACCAAATTTAAAGATATTTTTTGAAGTACCTGCCAGTGTTGATAAGGAAGGAGGACTGAAGGCATCACATTGTACAGAGGGAGTGATTGGTGATGAGCATTGTGGCTTTAGGAGAGGGAGGGGATGGTGGATCAAGTGTTTGATGTCAGGCAGGTGTGTAAAAAGTATTTAACGAAAGGTAAGGATGTGTTTTGGGCGTTCATGGATTTGGGGAGGCTTTGTGGACTGTTTTAAGATTGTATGGACTTGATGGTAGGTTACTAAAAGGAGTGAAAAGTTTTTGTGTAAATAGTAGAGTATGTGTAAGAATGGATTGGTTTCCCGTGAGAGTGGAGCTGCGACAGGGATGTGTGATGTCGCCTTGGTTGTTTAATATTTATATGGATGGTGTTGTATGGGAGGAGAATGCAAGAGTGTTAGGTGGAGGTCTGAGTTTGGTGAATGTTGATGATAGAGAGTGGAATCTGAAGCAGCTGCTGTTTGCACATGATACTGCACTGGTGACTGATTCAGAGGAGAGATTGAGACAGTTGGTAGAGGAGTTTAGAAGGTATGTGAAAGAAGGAAATTGAAAGTAAATGAGAATAAGAGTAAAGTGATGAAGTGTATGAGGTTGGTAGATGGTAGGAGGATGAATATAGTTTTGAATGGTGAGTTGCTTGAGGAGGTAGAGTGTTTTAAGTATTTAGGGTCACATGTTGCTGTGGATGGAAGAATAGATGCAGAAGTGAAGTTTAGAATGTATGAAGTAGGAAAGGTGCTGGGAGGAATGAAAAAAGTGTTTAGATGTCATTCGCTTAGATTGGATGTAAAGAGAAGGCTGTATGAGGGTGTTGTGGTACCGACTGTGTTATATGGGGTTGAAACATGGAATATGGATGTAGCAGAGAGGAAAAGTTTGAATGTAATGGAGATGAGGTGTCTGAGGAGTATGTGTGGACTGACGCATATGGATCGAGTAATACATGATGAAGTGCGAAGGAGAACTAGAGTTGTTCGGGAGATGGCTGATCGAGTTAAGGAAAGGGTGTTGCGATGGTTTGGGCACATGGAGAGAATGGATAATAAGCGATTGGTGAAAAAGATAAATAGATATGATGTGAGAGGTGAAAGGCTAAGAGGAAAACCACGAATAGGATGGATGGACAGTGTGAAGAGAGCGCTGGATGTGAGAAGGATGTCTGTTGAGCAAGGAAGAGTGGATGTAAGTGATAGAAATGAATGGAGAGAAATTATGAATGAATAAATGATGATGCAGCCCTAAGAGGATGTTCTCCCGTATTTTGTCTGATCAGTTGATCAAGTCAGGTGTGGGTAAGGGGATGGGTCTATTATGATGTGGCAGGGGTAAACCAGCTCTGCTGTCGGGCCCTGCTGCGGATGTCACTGATTGCACTGCACAATTGACCCTCGTTCGGTGTGGTGCAGCGAGGATCTGTTTCCTCTCCCCTTACCGTTTAAGATGTGAATGAATGTGTTTGAGTGGATGAGTAAATGGGGAGTGTGTCATCCTGTCTCGGCTACCTCCCTTTCCTTGGGGGAAGCAGCCTAGGTATATAGATAGATAGATAGATCTCCTTCATCATAGCAAAGAAAGCAAAATCACATACAGCTGGAGAAGAGGTCATCTATCTATTGCCAGATGCCCCAATCCCGTTTGGGGTGGCCACAAACAAATCGCCTCCAAGTCGCCCTGTCCCCCGCCATTTCACTGCCCTGCTTTCAACTCACACCCCCCTCTCTCATATACCTCTCCACCCCATCCCTCCATCTCATCCTCAGCCTCCCCCTCCCTCTTCCCCCCTCCACCTCACTCACATACACTCTCTTCGTCAGTCTTTCACCCTCCATCCACTCCACATGGCCAAACCACCTCAATGTGTTCCTCATAACGCTTCCTATCACATCCACATCCACACCACAACGCTCCTTTATATCCTCATTCGTCAGCCTGTCTCTCCATGTGACTCCACAGGCTTCTCCTAAATAACTCATTTCCATTGCTCTCACTCTTCACTTGTGTCCTTCCAACAACGTCCAAGCTTCACTTGCATACGTTAGAGTTGGTATCACGATACTGTCATGTAGTAACTTTTTCACTTCCATGCTCACTTCCCTGTTTCTTATCACTGCAACCTTTCTTCCCTGCTGTACCCTTTCGAGCACTTCACCCTCCAAACCTCTATCCTTACTCATCACACTACCCTAGTACTTAAACGTACTCACATTTTCCAATTCCTCACCATCCAACCTCGCTGTACATTCACTGATTTCACCTCTCTCAAAGACCATCACTTTACTCTTCCCTACATTCACCTTTAGA
Organism: Coenobita brevimanus; assembly: GCF_032717465.1. Lineage (NCBI taxonomy): Eukaryota > Metazoa > Arthropoda > Malacostraca > Decapoda > Coenobitidae > Coenobita > Coenobita brevimanus. The sequence goes on from NC_137065.1 coordinate 27,994,391, forward strand.
TTCCGTTTCTTACACACTCTCCCAAACTCATCGACCAAGCCTTGCAGCTCCCTTTCGTCTTCACTCAACAACACATTATCATCTGCAAACAACAGTACAGGGAGTTTCCAAACACTCCTCTCTCACCAGGGCCACTCCAACATCCACTACCCTACCTTGTACCTCTTTTATTACACCATCCATGTACAGATTGAACAACCATGGAGACATGACACATCCCTGTTTCAACCCAACTTTCAAAGAGAAAAATTCACTTAGTTCACCATCCACACGCACTGCAGCCTTCGCACCATCGTACATACTCTTCACAGCATTCAACAACTTCCCATCTACTCCATATATTCTTAACACTTTCCACAATCCTTGTCTATCCACCCTGTCATATGGTTTCTCCAAATCCATGAAAGCCGCATACAACTTCTTTCTCTTCTCTAGAAACTTTTCCACTAAAGATCTAAGAATGAATATCGGAATCTACACAACCTCTTCCCTTCCTAAAGCCTCCCTGTTCTTCTCTAACTAATTTCTCTATTCTTTCTCTAACTCTGTCAATAAGTATCCTACCATGCACTTTTCCTATTATAATAAGAAGACAAATGCCCCTATGATTACCACACACTTCTTTTTCCCCTTTTCCTTTGTACAAGGGAATAAATATACCTGACTTCCAATCCTTGGGGACTCTACCTTCCTCCCAGGCCAATCTGCACATCTTCCACATCCATTCTACTATATCTCTCCCCCATGCTTCAGCATTTCACCACACACTCCATCAAATACTGGGGCTTTCCCCGATTTAACTTTCTTCATTGCTTCCACAACTTCTATCCTACTGATTTCTTCCTATCTTCTCACCTCCCCTCCTTCTCCCAGCCATTCCCCAGCCACTTATACTCGCATTACTTCCTTCCTCTATGTACAACAATTCCTTAAAATGTTCTCTCCATCTGCTCACTTTTTCTCCCTTCTCCACTAGTAATCTACCATTTTTATCTTTCACTCCCCTGCTAACTTCCCTTCCACCCTGTCTCACTGTTTTCACCTCTTTCCAGGACATTTTCTTGCAGTCCTTCCACTTTACACTCAAATTCCTTCCAAATTCCTCATCCACTTTCTTGTTACTCTCTCTTACTAATCTTTTCACCTCTCTCTTTCTTTCTACATATAACTCTCTCTTCCGCCTCTCAACTTCTTCCACGCCATATTTCTCATCCATTCATTGTATGCTTTCTTCTTTTGTGCCACAGCCTGTCTCACCTCTTCAGTCCACCACGCTGTCCCTTGCACCCCCCTCCGTCTTCTCTTCCTTCCACACACCACATCACATGCTACACATACTTCTTCCGTAGATATCCTACACGCACCTTCCACGTCTCCCATCTGCACCAATTCATATTTGCCCAATCGTCCCTCCACTTCTCTCTTATACTCTGCCTTTTTCTCATCCTCTTGTAACCTTTCCACTCTCCTTGCAACTACTCCTTCCTCTCGTCTTTCCCTTCTTCTATTCCTCCATCTTACTTGAATCTTAATTCTGGCCACCACCAAGTAGTGGTCAGAAGAGGTCATAATTCCAGAATTACAGAGGTGGCTGAAACTGTTATGAAGAAGGACTCAACCTGAGCTACAATGTCTGCCATTAAGTGCCAATTCAGTGCAACGACGAATTAATGAAATGGCCGATGATGTGAAAACAAACAAACAAACAAACAACTTTGACATCTGAGCTTTAATACTCCAAGTTTTCTCTCCAACTCAATGAGCCAACTATCGGCTGTTTAAATATTCTTATGGCCTATGTGAGGAATTATAGTCCAAATCAAATGTGCATTGTTGACGAATTTTTGTTGCCAAGTATCTTAATGCTGACACAAAAGGTGAGACAATTTCTCGGTGTTTGGATGAGCATTTGGAGATGCACAGTATACCCATCAGCAATATTACTGCAATGGATACTGACAGAGCACCAGCAATGCTCGGCCGTTACAGAGGATTTGCCACTTTTGATGCACGAACTGTTCAATGTGTTTTACATAGACACCATCCTGTAGCCGAGAAACTCAGAGGTGAACTGCATGATGCTTTGAAAGTGTGCATCAGAACAATTAATAATATCAATGAACATCCACTCAACTCGTTTTTTTTTTTTTTCAATTCTATGTGAAAAGTATGATGAAATTTTTAACCAATTACTTTTGCACACTGAGGTAAGGTGGCTGTCTAGGGATGATAGCCTACAGAGACTTGTAGACTTGTAAAACTCACCTGTGTAGTTTCTAACATATGTAAACCCATCATTGTGTGAAGAGTTAAAAATGTGTAAAAATTCTTTCTTTTATTTGGCAGGCCTATATTGAAATTTAATGAAGTACAGAAACGTCTGCAGGGTAAAGATGTTACGATTATTCAGGTCAGGACAATTTTATTAGGCTTCCCAGTCATAACAGACATATTCAGAGCTTCACTGGCACGGAGAAATTTTCAGTATCTTCAAACTTCCGGCAATTGGAAGAAAATGAAAGTATTTCCGATAATGTCCTGGAGATATACATCACGCACCTTGATGAATTAAAAGAAGATTTCAAAGTAAAGGTCGAGGACCTAGAGAAAATGCACGTGTTTGACTAGAATCTTACACCTTTTGATTTGAAAATAGAAAATGCAGACATTTACTCTCATTTACTGGTAGAACTTATAGAAATTATTATGAACCTCGAAGAAAAAGCATTGTTCAGAAGGAAAAGGCTAAGTGACTAATGGAGCAATTTAAATACTGTTGCTATATATCCCCAGCTTTGTGCAGTGGTTGAGTCATTTTTACTTGCATTCCCAAGTTCTTACTTGTTTGAAGCTGGTTTTAGCCATGCAAATGCACTTCTAACAAGGCAGAGGAACAGACTGAACCTGGATGAATGTAGTGACTTGCGACTAAAACTCACCAATCTCCAACCAAATAACAATGCCCTTGCTAAAGCTCATCAGACGTATCCTCCTATTAATGATATGAACAATTTCAGTAAAAAAGGTGTTATATCTTTTATTTATTTTGTTTTAAGGATCAACTATTTCTTATGACATCACATTATTATTATTATTATTATTATTAGTAGTAGTAGTAGTAGTAGTAGTAGTACTGTTGTTGTTGTTGTTTTTGTTCTTGTTGTTGTTATTATTCGTAATAATGTTAGTTCATTTAGAATAGTATTTATTAAATTACTTGCATACAATAAATGCTCGGAGGTCGATGAACAATCCGAAACTCGAGGAAGGGGACGATGACCTGAGGAGTTGGGGACCCATGCTCTAGGCCAAGCGACCTTTGAAAAATAATTAACTTTAAAAAAGTAAGAGTAACTACGACGCCATAAAATTGTCCAAAGACAATTCTGATAAAAAGTCCCCACAACTATTGCCCACTATAGCTGAAACGCACGACTCTGAGATCATAATCGTATCCTGGCAACCTACCATTCAAAAGTGCGTCCGATTTCGTATCATTATACTCGAATCATATTATTATGCACGAATAAATTATACACAAATATTATTATACACGAACATATTATACACGAATATTATTACACACGAACATAATATACACGAATCACATGCGTCTCATTTTATACAGGAATTCACACGCACTTCTGAATGGTAGGTTGTCAGGGCACGATATTAAAAACCTCAGAGTCATGCACCTCGACAATAGAAGCAGAGCTATAAAGGGACCTTGTCCTTCAGGCCGTCACTGATCTTGTGCATGTCATTATAGGTCATCACAGACTATAAGTCCACCAAGTTTGGTATCTTTAGCTTTAATCCTTTATGGAATATTAGGTGACATCTGGATAATCCAGAAAAGTCCATTTTTTTTTACTCCAGAGAGCTCAGAGAATAATCAACCTTTTGCAACCATATTGCTTTCAGCACTGCGTTCCCCTTAAGGCTATTTTGTAGTATAAATCTCAGTTTCCTTGCTTAAGCTGTTCTTGAGAATGCATGGCTGACTCATTTTTCGGTGTTCTGGATAATATCCAGAGATCCGGTTGACAAACTGAGAACTTATTTGGCCAAAACAAAAATAGTCAGCTGTCCGACTAAGTTGACCAAGTTTCAAGGCTGTAGGTCATATAGCATTTTAAATACCGCAATTAAAGAAATAGATATTAATAATAACTAGAATGCATGCAGATAGCACATACTTCCGCCAATGCCATTCGTGGATCTGAATCCAGATCCGGGCCTCAAAATTTAATCAATTCTTTCATGGCCCAGGGCCCACCCTTCCACAAAGTTTCTTTGAAATTCAATGAGAACTTTTGGAGATATCTTGTGGACAAACAACCAAACAAAAAACAGATTAAACTTCCATAGGCAGGGCACTTGCTGGATGGATCCAATTGTGGCTGCTTAGTTTTCACTGGTGTTTGGGCAGTAAAGTGCTTTCCGAATGGATCCAATTGTGTCTGCTTAGTTTCCACTGGCATGCAGGGAGTCATTTGCCGATTTTTTTCGCGTTTCATTACGAATCACAGGATGGGTTTAGGAAGCTAAAAACTGCATTGCCTGGCGTACCAGATGTTTCTCTTCAGTTTAGTAAGAAAACAAATCGATTTTAGAAATCTGACAAAAAAAAAAAAAAAAAATGGTGACTAGGCCGGCCACTGGGTCCTGACTATTTCAGGACCTACGGCCAATGAGGGGTTTCAACCTCCCACCCAGCCCAGGGCCTTTGACCGACTTTGATGAAAAACAATGTTTCCAGGGTTTATGGATATTTACCTTCTGATTTGTTTTTCTGAACGAATGGTGCAAAACTATGACCTGTGTCGTGCAGACAAACAGGCTGACAGACAAACATATAGAATTAACCAACATACTTGCTGAATCTTTCGATTCAGGCAAGCAGCAAACACAGGTGAATGCATGACCTCCTCCAACTTCGTCGGCAGATGTAATAATAATAATAATAATAATAATAATAATAATAATAATAATATTGACTAAAGAAAATTTCACAACAGGGATGTGTGAAGTTTTAATAATAATACTAACAAGAATCGAATCATAAAACTTCTCAAAGAGATGTCGGAAGTTTCAATTTATGATAATAATAATGATAATACTAAACCGCCATAAAACTGTCCAAACACAGTTTTGATCAAGAAAAACTTTCCAGACATTGCCTACTGGAAGCCGACCTATAAAGGGACCTTGAGGTCAACGTCTCTGATCTTGTGCATGTCACCTTAGATCATAACAGTCTATAAGTCCACCAAGTTTGGTGTCTTTAGCTTTAATCCTTCATGGAAAATTACATGACATCCAGAATATCTGGAAAAGTCCCAATTTTTAGCCCCATGAGATTGCGAATAATAATCAATTGATTTGAGCCATACCCATTAGCGCACCGCGTCCGCCTAAAGGCTATGCTCTAGTAAAACTCAGCTTCATAGCTTTAGTGGATCTTGAGATAACGTGGCTAACTCACTTTTCTGTGTTCTGGATAATCTCCAGAGATCTGGCTCACGGATTGCCACCATGTTTGGTCAAAAAAAGCAGAAATCTGTCCAACGAAGTTGACCAAGTTTGAATGCTGTTGGCTGGCAATATAGCCTTTTAAATACCGCAATGTTAAATTAAGTAATAATAATAATAATAATAATAATAAAATAATAATAATAATAATAATAATAATAATAATTATTATTATTATTATTATTATTATTATAACACTAATGATAATCATCATCATCATCTAATCTTTTTTTTCCAAAAACAGAAAAGGGGAAGGAAAAACAAATGAATAAAAAGAATAATCCATACACCAGATTACTGGCGTCCACTGTTCATAATAAACCTGTAACAGTTGACCTAGAACAGCTGTAGGTTGAAGTCAGGGGGGAAACAACTCCGGGTAGGTGAGTTCCAGAGAGATACAGTTCCGGGAATAGAAGAATTCCGATAAGCAGAAGCTCTACAATATGGCTGTGTGACATACCAGTCATGGGCGCTACCAGATGTCTGTGTAGCACAAGGGAAGGCATGGGGAGGTGGCACAATGGACGCAACTTCGTCTGAGCTTTTGTCATAAAAAGCATCTGTGAAATAATGCAAGGAAGGCAATATTCCTTCTTACTTATAGGGGAGGTAGTTTATTTATATCAGCAGGGTTATTAATACTTTCAACAGCTTTGTTTTGAATTTTTGTCTAGTTATTTTAGTGCAACCTCTGCACATCCATGCCACAAGGATGAGCACTATTCCAGCTGAGAGCGCACATGAACCTTATCAGTTATTGCTAACTGCTCGTCAGTTAAGAAGTTATGGACTCCGTGCAATGATCCAAATTTCAATGAGGTGGTTTTAGCAAATGCTTTGACATGAGAGGTCCAGCTGAGGACACTGTTAAGTGAAACACTGAGAATTTCAACATCTTTGGAGATGGGAATATTAGTAGCATTGAAGTTTACATACGAATCTGGCAATATCTGTATATTAGTCTATCTATCTATCTATCTATAGCCCGACGCCCTAATCCCGCAAAGGGTGGCCGCGGACAAAACGCCTCCAAGTCGCTCTGTCACCCACCATTTGACTACCCTCCCCCAACTCACCCCCCCTCCCTGATATACTTCTCAACTCCATCCCTCCATCTCATCCCCGGTCTACCTCTCCCTCTCCCTCCCTCCACCTCACCTACATACACCCTCTTAGTCAGTCTTTCATTCTCCATGCTCTTCACATGTCCAAACCACCTCAGTGTATTTCTCCTAATCTTCTCAACCACATCCACATCCGCCCCACAGCATTCCTTCACTTCTTCATTCGTAAACCTGTCCCTCCACATCACTCCACATGCTCCTCTCAAGTAACTCATTTCCACTGCTCTCACTCTTGACTTGTTCCCCTCTTTCAAGGTCCACGCTTCGCTTCCATACGTCAGGGTAGGGATCACAATACTATCATGCAGTGACTTCTTAACTTCCATACTCACCTCCCTATTTCTCATCACAGCTTTCAGTGTACCAACAACCTTCCTTCCCTGCTGTACCCTTTCACGCACTTCATCCCCCAAAGTTCCATCCTTACTCATCACACTACCCAAGTACTTGAATGCACTCACATTCTCCATAGCCTCACAATCCAACCTCACTGCACACTCTGTGACTTCATTCCTCTCAAACACCATAACTTTACTTTTGTTTACATTAACTTTCAGATTCCTACTCCTACACACTGCCCCAAATTCATTCACCAAACCTTGCAACTCCCATTCATCTTCACTCAACAGTACAGTACTGTATCATCAGCAAACAGTAACACCGGGAGCTTCCAAATCTCACCCTCATTCATTAGAGCCACCCCCACATCCACTGCCCTACCCTACACCTCCTTTACAACCCCATCCATGTATATATTAAACAGCCATGGAGACATCACACAACCCTGTTTCAGTCCCACATTGATATCAAAGAACTCACTCAGCTCACCATCCACTCGCACCGTAACCCTAGCTCCCTCGTACATACTCTTCACAGCACTCGACAATTTCCCCTCTACTCCATATATTCTTAGTACCTTCCACATACCTTGCCTATCTATTCTGTCATAAGCTTTCTCCGAGTCCATGAAGGCAGCATACACTTTCCTTCCCTTCTCTAGATACTTCTCCACTAAACATCTTAGAACAAATATCTGATCTACACACCGTTTTCCCTTCCTAAATCCCCCTTGTTCTTCTCCAACTAGCTCCTCTGTCATATGCCTAACCCTATCAATGAGTATTCTACCATATATTTTACCAGTCACACTAAGTAGGCAAATACCCCTATGGTTACCACATACTTCTCTCTCTCCTTTTCCTTTGTATAAAGGAACAGTTATACCTGATTTCCAGTCCTCTGGAACCCTTCCCTCATCCCAAGCCAATCTACACAACTTCCATATCCACTCCACAACAATCTCACCCCCATGCCTAAGCATTTCACCACACACTCCATCAATTCCTGGGGCCTTTCCCAACTTAATATTCTTCATCGCTTCCACTACTTCCGCCCTGCTGATCTCTTCCTCCCTCCTCTCATCTCTTCTTCTCCCAGCCATTCCCCAACCACTTATACTCACACTGCTCTCACTCTCCACATTCAACAAATCCTCAAAGTACTCCTTCCATCTCCTCAGTTTCTCTCTCTTCTCCACCAACAATCTATTATTCCTATCTTTCACTCCCCTACTATTTCCCCTTTCACACTGCCTTACTTTCTTTACCTCCTTCCAAAACAATTTCTTACTCTCCCTCCATTTCACACTCAGATTCCTCCCAAACTCCTCATCCACTTTCTTTTTACTCTCCTTCACCAATCTCTTAACCTCCCTTCTCCTGCTCACATATACCTCTCTCTTCTCTCTCTCATCTTCTCCCCTACCTCTACTCGCTAACCATTCACTATATGCCTTCTTCTTTTGTTCCACAACTCGTTTCACCTCATCATTCCACCATGTTGTCCCTTGCACACCCTTGCATCTCCTCCTCACTCCACAAACCGCCTCACACGCTACACCTATCTCTTCCGTGAATATCTTACATACGTCTTCCACCCCTTCCATCTGCTCTAGCTCATACCTTCCCAGTCTTTCTTCCACTATGCTCTTATACTCTGTCATTTTCTCACTATCTTGCAATTTCTCCACTCTTCTCACAGGAGTTGCTTCCTCCTGTCTTCCCCTTCGTCTCCTCAACCACTTTCTTTGCAGCTCTACCTTGGCCATCACTAAGTGATGGTCCGAGACTCCATTCCCCCACCCTCTCCACACTCTTGCATCCAACACTTGTCTTCTCATTCGCTCATCCACACACTCGTAGTCTATCATTGCTTTTCGTTCAACAAGTTCACCATCCATCCTCCTCATTACTCTCCATGTATACCGGTGGATCATCTTATGCCGAAAGTAGGTGTTGGCAATTGCCAACCCCTTACAAGCACAGATGTCCACCAAAGCACTTTCATTCCCATCTACATCAGCTGGCATACCCCACTGACCAACCACTCCATCCACTCGTACATTCCCAACTTTGCCATTCTTGTCTCCAATCAACAGCACTCTCTCGCTCCTCTCAAACTTGTCCATACACACTTCTACACTCACCCAAAACTCATCTTTCACTCTTGCCACTCGATCCTCTGTCGGGGCATACACACGTACAATCGCCCACGCTTGTATACCTACTTTCATCCTCACCCATACAATCCTTGCACCCACTGTTCCATACTCTCTTATATTCTCCTTCCACTTCTTGCCTATCATCAGACATACTCCCTCTCTTGCCCTCTCATTTTCATTGACTCCCGCACATATACCCAAACCATATTCCCATTCTCTCACCCTTTCACCTTACCATTTAGTTTCAGTCAATCCACATATATCCACTTTTGCATCCTCAAGCACCTGAACAATCTCTCTCTCTTTCACATTCCACGTTCCCACCCTAAGAATGTCCTTCGTCCGTTCCTTAGTCGTCAACGTATGGTCCGTCCGGGTCCGAGGCGCTTTGTTCGCTTTTTTAGTTAGTTCTTTTTACGGGGTGGGGCACTAACCCACCACCAACCCTTTTAGTCGCCTCGTACGACAAGCAGGGATACTGGGGGAGTATTCTTGAAACCCCCCCTACCCCCAGGGGTAGTTGTATAAATTTGGTTTTCCTAGCATTAAATGAGACAAGGTTATTTTGTCTCCATTAATTGATCTTAGATAAGTCTTGATTTATGGAGATGGTTGCACTGAATTGAGAGTTAGAGATAAACTTTGTAAATGGTATTTGAATGCGAATGAACTGTGAAGTGTTGGGTCATCTGCATGTGAATGGAAGGGATTGTGGGTGACAGATAAGAGATCATTAATATGAACTAGTAACAGGGTTGGCGCCAGAACTGATCTCTGTGGCACTGAGGCGTTAATTGAGTGGAAACTGGAATGTACGTCATCTACTTTTATTTTTCTGTCCCTGAGATATGAGGAAAACAGAGGAACAAAAGACATTAGTCCATAGCAAGGGAGTTTGGATAGCAGGGAACGATGCCACACTCTGTTGAAAGCTTTAGAAATATCAAGGGCTACTGCATGCATTTCTCCATGTTGGTCAATTGATTGCTGGATGGTATGAGTCAGGAGATTGAGTATATCAATGGTGGATCTTTAGTGGATCTTTCGTTGTCTCAAGATCAGCGTAAGAGCCCAGGCCTAGGCAAGTTTGTTCTGACATTTAAGATGAGTGACTAGCCTCACTCATCCCTGTGTGGCATTGTGTGAGCAATAAAACCCAACCACCCTTTGAATATAAAGTGACACAAGCTTAATCCGTTCGGAGCACCTTAATTACCCACTAAACCACCAGGCACCATAGCTTGGTTATACGGTTACCACCCAGCATAGTATATGGTTTCCTGGTGTGCAGGAAATCATTTAGCTTGTCACTCGGTGTTGAAGCACTCATTGACAGAAGGAAGGGATGAAGGAAAGGACATAATAATCATCATCATCATCATCATCCGGATCTCCTTTCCCACCATACGGCAGGGTGAGGAGTAGCAACTTCCAGACAGCCCAAATTTGCCCAATCTAATTGGCCACGCATCCATTCACTCACCATTCAAGCCCCTAGAATCCTGGCTCTATCTGATATGCCCCCAAATTCACCACGTTCTGCAGCTTCACATAAAGGTATCTGATAGAGTCAGTCCTGACTGTCACGTTAAGAAAGGGTGCCAAATCCTTTATCATGCATTTCTCACAATATTCATCCAGCCAGCTCGATCTCTCGCCAGTTCCCTAGCCTTACCGACTTCCAAACCTCTCTTCCTCACACATTCATCGACCATATCCCTCCACCTTCTCCCTGGCCTACCGAGCCTCCTCCTTCCTTCAGATTCGCTCAGATATACTTTTTCATCAATTTACTGTTATCCATTCTCTCCACATGACCATACCATCTCAGTACACTCTCTTCGATTCTGGTGTCCACAGACTTCCTCTCTCCACATCTTTCACGAATCACATTATTTCGTATCCTATCCTCCCTCTGTACTCCACATACATTCCTCAGCACAGTGGCGTACCCAGGAAGTTGAAAAGGGAGGGGGGGCTTTTTGTCTTTTATCTTTTTAATTGTGCAGCCAATGACTTTGGCGAGCGTTGCGGGCCCGTACAGCTGGGGGTTGTGGGGGGGGGGGGCATTGTAAGCCCTCTCCTCTCGGAGAAAATTTTGCATTTGGGCCAATTTAATGATCATTTTGAGGCCATATGGAATGGGTATAAGACGTAAATATAGCATTTTCTAAAGTCATTTTTAAGTACTCTGCGCCACTGAATTATGATTCAGTCTCTCCAATAACCTTATACTGCTAAAATTCAAACGCTCACATTAAGATCAAACAACTTTACAACTGTAATAATGTGCGATAAACCTACTCCAACTTGGCATGGCAGTGCATAAGCACCATTAACAGAAGGCCTATTGTTCAATAACCAGGCATAATGATGGGAGAAAATCTGTTAATGGTCTGACCAGTGTATGTTAGAAAAGGTTAGAAAAAGGGCAAGGCACCCAATATTTGCACAAGTAAATAAAAAATAATGGAAATATATGAGGGTGGCTGATTATTTTGCGTTTATTTTCAGTTTGAATACTAAAAGACTAGGAGTGTTTCATTTATATACCACAAAGTTTTGATGTTACAGTGTCGGGAGTAGCACAAATGCAAGGATTTATAACCATATTGACACTGTTACTTTTGCGATAGGTGAAGATGCCCGCCATCCAGTAACTCGAGGTAACGGTGTCTTCACATGACTCCACCGAGTGACATGCCAAATGGTTCCCTGTAACTCAAGATACCATTTTGTACATAGGGTGGTAACCATATTACCAAATGGAATCCTAGTGGTCTAATGGGATCAAAGCGCACCAGGCGAATTATTTCTGCGGAGGTTTACATCCTAGAGCTTCTTGGATCTTTTTTCTCACGTAATTACACTCAGTGGGAAGCGAGGCTGGTCACCTTCAAACGCTTGCGTTTCTGATGGAGGAAAAATGGATTGAATGGGTGACAGATAATCAGACAGATAACAAGATACTATTTACTGATGAGGATGAAAACAGATTCCACTCAACTTGAACCTGCTTCAGCGTTTTCGAAATTCTTCCTTTTGCTGCATTTTCAGCATTCCTTAAAAATGCGGGATATATTTGCAGAAGAGTATAACTATCTACTATGGTGATTTCACGCAATTAAATAATGCATGAACATACAAACGCACATGTACACACATACAGAAAAACTTACACCCATACACCCATGCACATACTCACATAGAGATATTTACACACACACACACACACACACACACACACAGATCTATATATATATATATATATATATATCTATATTCATATATATATATAGATATATATATATATATATATATATATATATATATATATATATATATATATATATATATATATATATATATATATATATATATATATATATATATATATATATATATATATATATATATATATTGTTACGGAACAGAGAAAGATAATGTACACTTAAAATGAGAATACAAAAAATCACTACTGTCCCGTAAAGTTCCAGGTTCAAAACAAAAGAGGTAAAATTACAAGTTAAAGTTTAATGCTCAAACTAAGATCAAAACATTCAGGACTCATAAGGATAGTGTAATGGCAAAAAACAGGTTAAATATATGGTTAACTGCAATAGCCTCTATTAACACGAAATTAGCATGAGTAAATTTATCTAAGTCAGCCCTGATAAAATGACAATACACTGGATAATGCTCAGTTAATGCAAGATAAATTATTACAGATACAAACTATTATTAACAATTGGTTGACATAAAACCTTACATTAATCACAAAAACCTTACTAGGCCTAAGAATTAACACCTTATGCTACACAGTACAAGAAAAAATGCAATATCACTTATACTCAAATTACACAGCAGTTAGATGGCTGGAGACTTCCTGAGCACTCACAGTAATAACAACTGTACAGGGGAGGACAGAGATGTGAACAAAATGAGGAGTAGATCTAAGTGACAATAATGCAGAGACTGAGCTCATTATATAGGAGCCGGCAGAGCTTGATACAACTTGTAAGAAGGACACGCAAATGAAGCCATGGGGACAAAGAGTTGACAATCCTGCTCTGAACAACAGAAAGAACGACTTACTCTACTATAAGGGAGGAGGGGGGGAGTGAGGTAGAACACGCTCGTGATCAAACATGCAGCATACTGTACATTAGAATTACACAAAGGATGATGAAATCATAGGCTATGTAACACCTCCCCACAAAGAAAAAGAAATTTACAAAGGAAATTTCTTATTACTCTAAAACAATCTGTCTAAAGTCTAGATAAGCAATCTGCAATAACATTTTCTTTCCCCTTGACATGTTGTATGTCTGATGAATACTCCTGAAGAAGTAGACTCCATCTTGTCAATCTCTGATTTTTATCTTTAAACTTACTAAGGAATTTCAGTGGGTTATGATCGGTATAAATGACTATGGGGTCAAAACCAGAACACAAATAAAATGAAAAATGCTGTAAACCCAAAATCAAGGCCAAAAGCTCTTTCTCAATAGTTGAGTAGTTCTTTTGAGGTGGAGTGAACTTCTTACTGTAATAAGATACAGGGTGTTCAATACCCTGATCATCCTCTTGCAGCAAAACAGTCCCAGCTCCTGTATCATTTGCATCAACAGCCATCTTAAAAGGCTTAGCAAAATTTGGAGTAGCGAGCACTGGCTGACTTAATAGGATAGCTTTACGTTTGCTGAAAGAGGATTCACAGTTATCGGTCCAGACAAATTTAACTCCCTTTTTCAGTAGGTCTGTAAGCGGTGATACAAGAATTGAAAAGTTAAGAACAAATCTCCGTTAATAACCTACCATTCCCAAAAATCTTTGTAGCTCTTTCCTACTTTTAGGTCTGGGAAGATCACTTATAACCTGAACCTTAGCTGCTGGTGGTGCAACATGTCCATCACCAATTAAGTACCCAAGGTACTGAACTTTAGCTTGACCAAACTCACACTTTGATAAATTAGCTACAAGATTAGCCTGAACCAAACGCTCAAGAAATTTACTGACATGGCATAGGTGATCTTTCCAGTTGTCACTGAAGATTAATACATCATCATTATAAACAACACACCCTGCCAAACCCTCTGTTACAACATTCATGAGCTTCTGAAATGTGGCTGGTGCATTCTTCATACCATATGGCATTACAGAACATGCAAAAGTCTTTCCTAGTGTTACAAAACATGAGATCTCCCTAGCACGTTCAGTCATAGGTACTTGCCAGTATCCCTTTAACAAATCAAACTTACTTATGTACCTAGCCTTTCCGATCTTGTCTATGCAATCTTCCACGCGAGGGAGAGGGTAAGTGTCTGTTTTGGTTATCTGATTAACACGTCTGTAGTCAATGCAAAGCCACTGTGACCCACCTGGCTTAGGGACTAGAGTGACAGGAGAACTCCACTCGCTCTGACAGGGCTCAATCATCTTGTGGTCCAACAGGTAGCCAAGCTCCTTCTGGATGAGAGGAACTTTCACTGGGTTCACACGGTAAGGAGGCAGTTTAATTGGCTTTGCGTCTCCAACATCGACATCATGCATCAACACAGTGGTTCTTCCTGGAGTAGCACGGAACACTTGCGGGTACTCCTGCAGTAATGCCGAAAACTCCTGCCTTTCCTCGGGAGGTAGATGAGAAAGCTTAGTCTGGAGATCATTCATGATATCAGGATTCTTCCCCAAACTATCACTCAGTCTCATACTGCATGGGAGAACTTCACTTGCAGACTCAGGTGGAACAGCTACAGTGCAGACTGGGTTATTTTCGTCCCGCCTGTGATATAATTTTAGCATGTTGATGTGACACAGTTGCTTGTTCTTTCTACGATCTGGTGTGGCGATGACATAGTTGACATCACTGAGTTTCTTCTCCACGAAATAAGGACCACTAAACTTGGCTTGAAGAGGTTGCCCATGCACCGGTAGCAAAATCAAAACCTGATCTCCTGGCTGAAAGTGGCGTAACCTGGACTTCTTATCATACCAAGTCTTCATCTTCTCCTGAGTAGCTCCTAAATTCTCTCTCGCCAGCTGTAAAGCAGTGGACAGCCGTTCTTTGAACTTCATCACATACTCCAGCAGGTTGACGTCATCTTCCTCCGACAGCCAGCATTCCTTGAGTAGCTTAAGGGGGCCTCTTACTTCATGGCCAAATAGTAGTTCAAAAGGTGAGAAGCCCAGTGATTCATTTGGAGATTCTCTTGCGGCAAATACAACAAATGGAAGACCTTTATCCCAGTCTTTCTGATGTTCCAAACAGTATTTCTTGAGCATCGATTTGAGTGTTTGATGATATCTCTCCAACGCTCCTTGGGTCTGGGGATGGTAGGCTGAAGACGTGATCTGGGTGATCCCCAACTCTTTCAGAGACTGCTTGAAAACATTTGACATGAAATTACTTCCCCGGTCGGACTGTACCTCCTTGGGCAGACCAAACTTTGTGAAGAACCCTAGCATTTCCTTAACCACGTTCTTTTGCTGAGATATTTATAAGTGGAATGGCTTCAGGATAACAAGTAGCCATATCAATCAGGGTCAACACATAAGAAAATCCTGAAGAAGTCTTAGGAAGAGGGCCCACAACATCCACCAACACACTGGTGAAAGGCGCCTCAAAAGGAGGAATGAGAACTAGAGGTACAACCTTTTCGGTCTGATTACACTTCCCCACAACTTGACAGGTGTGACAAGACTTACAATACCAGGAAACATCCCTGAAGATACCTGGCCAGTAGAAGTGTTTCAAAATGCGTGCCACAGTCTTCCTCACTCCAAGGTGTCCTGCCAAACTGGAATCATGAGCCACTCTAATGATATCCTGCCTACAAACACGAGGGATGACAACTTGATGTACAACCTCCCATTCACAGTCGGCTGATGCTGTTGGGGATCTCCACTTCCTCATAAGTACTCCTGACTTTATATAATAACAAGTAGAAGCACCGGCTGACTCTTCCTCACTGCAAGCAGAGTTAGCCAGACCTTTCAACTCAGGGTCAGCACCCTGCAACTCAACCAACTCTTGACGAGACAAATTATCAACACTACGGGGTACTGCCTCATCTGGTGAGTGGTCCAAATTAGCAAGAAAAGTGTCAGCTAGGATAACATCATCATCATCATTATCCTCTAAGTCACCAGTAACTTTAGACTTAGCCCTAGTGACAGCACATGCAGAGAACACATCAGGGACATCACAATCCTGGGTCGCAGCCACTGGCTCACTAGACAACTGAGGAGCTGGACACACTTGACTTCCACCAATATCATTTCCAAGTAAGAAAGTTACACCTGACATTGGGAGTGTCTCAACCAACCCAACCATAACGGAACCATTAACAAAACCAGACTCTAAATTCACTCTGGACAGAGGGACAGAGAAGTAATTATTCCCTACACCTTGTAAGATTACAGTTTCATCAGAGGAATTAACATTAGAGCCTAGAACACTGGTCAGCATAAGGGATTGGCAAGCACCTGTATCACGATATATTTTAACTGATTTCCTGTCATTACTGTCCAGAGTCTGACAAAACCATCAGACAGGAAATTAGCACATGAACTCTTGAGACTGTCACCCACGTCACTGCTCAAAAGAGGAGCTCCATCATGAGAATTTAATTTACCCCTCAAAGCAGGTTCAGTTAACTCAGTTAAAGAATTCTGGGAACTCTCAAGGGTGGACACTAGACCAATTGACTGAATATTTAAAGACTCCTTTTTGTTCACATCACGCTGTCTCCTGAAACATTTCTCCGTAGTATGACCAAGCTTACTACAATAAGTACATTTACTTTTCTGAAATCTAGAGGTGGAGCTGGTATTTACTTCCTGAGAAACATCATCTTTATTCTCTTTCCTGTTACCTGTACTCTGAGTGGAGGCAACGTACTTACTCTCAGCTTTCCTTTTTTCTTTAGAATATCTTTTGTGAGTGAGAACATATTCATCAGCTAAAACTGCAGCATCAGACAAATTATCTGTTCTTCTCTCATCAAGATATAGGCTTACATCTTTATAAATACACCTTTTGAAGTCCTCCAGCAAAATCATCTGCTTAACTTTGTCAAAATCAGAATCCACATTCTTAGAATTTAACCACTGCTCTAACAGATCTTCTTTGATTTTTGCATACTCAACATGGGATTGCTTATCTTGCTTATAAGTTGTCCTAAATTTTACTCTATAGGCTTTAGGAACAAGCTCATAGGCCTTAAGAATCAAGCTCTTAACTACATCATAATTATCAGATTGATCCTGAGACATAGCTGCATAAGTTACTTGAGCTTTACCGGTGAGAACAGTTTGAAGGAGTACTGGCCAATACTTTTTGGGCCAATTAAAACCTTTAGCTACCCTCTCAAACAACTGAAAATGCTTTGTTAAATCAGATTCATGAAAAGGAGGGACAAGTTTAACATTTTTAGCCACATCAGAATCATCAGAGCTAGATGATCCAGTTCCACCTTGTTTCATGCGATACTCATGGTCTGCCTGAATCCTAGCAATTTCAACTTGTGCCTCAGCCTCCTTAGCTTTTGCCTGAAATTCAGCCTCCTTAGCACGAGCCTCCTGCAGGGCTAGCTGTAACTTAGCTAATTCAATCTGAGTTTGCTCATTTGGAGGAGTTACATTAAACAAGCTTTCATTAATCATGTCAACAATTTGATCTTTAGAATGATGAGAGCGAACAGGAATTCCCAATTGTTGAGCAACAAGCTTAAGTTCATTCTTTGTTCTGTTTTCTACATCACACACTGTCTGCACATTTGACAAAAAATCTTTGGCTTCATCAAGTGTAGTAATAGTAGACATCATGAATAAATCACAGTCACAAAATATCAAGCAATATCCTTATGATAATATCCTGAATATCCTGATAAGAGGTCCCCAAATTTATAATACGGAACAGAGAAAGATAATGTACACTTTAAGTGAGAATACTAAAAATCACTACTGTCCCGTAAAGTTCCAGGTTCAAAACAAAAGAGTTAGGTAAAATTACAAGTTAAAGTTTAATGCTCAAACTAAGAACAAAACATTCAGGACTCATAAGGATAGTGTAATGGCAAAAAACAGGATAAATATATGGTTAACTGCAATAGCCTATATTAACACGAAATTAGCATGAGTAAATTTATCTAAGTCAGCCCTGATTAATGAGAATACACTGGATAATGCTCAGTTAATGCAAGATAAATTATTACAGATACAAACTATTATTAACAATTGGCTGACATAAAACCTTACATTAATCACAAAAACCTTACTAGGCCTAAGAATTAACACCTTATGCTACACAGTACAAGAAAAAATGCAATATCACTTATACTCAAATTACACAGCATTTAGATGGCTGGATACTTCCTGAGCACTCACAAAAATAACAACTGTACAGGGGAGGACAGAGATGTGAACAAAATGAGGAGTAGATCTAAGTGGCAATAATGCAGAGACTGAGCTCATTATATAGGGGCCGGCAGAGCTTGATACAACTTGTAAGAAGGACGCGCAAATGAAGCCATGGGGACAAAGAGTTGACAATCCTGCTCTGAACAACAGAACGAACGACTTACTCTATTATAAGGGAGGAGGGGGGGACTGAGGTAGAACACGCTCGTGATCAAACATGCAGCATACTGTACGTTAGAATTACACAAAGGATGATGAAATCATAGGCTATGTAACAAAATATATATATATATATCTATATATATATATATATATATATATATATATATATATATATATATATATATATATATATATATATATATATATACAGTATATGTGTGAATAAAAAGGACAAATATTGATAAGCAGTGAGAATGAGTAACAAGGTTGTCAAGGCGTCCTAGATGTTATTTGCCTTTATGAAATGTAATTGCTGTGATTACTGTCACAGAATCCCAGAAGCATAATTAACTGAAGTAGTTTTGTGTGTGTGTGTGTGTGTGTGTGTGTGTCTATATATATATATATATATATATATATATATATATATATATATATATATATACACACACACACACACAACTACTTCAGTTAATTATGCTTCTGGGATTCTGTGACAGTAATCAAAAGTACATTTCATAAAGGCAAATAAGATCTAGGACGCCATCACAACCTTGTTACTCATTCTCACATCTTATCAATATTCGTCCTTTCTATTCATCCTGACTTAACTTTGTTTCCACGCTTGGTGGTTACCCTTTATCGTTACACATCTTCGTTACTCCTAGTCACAGTCAGCCTTGTTATTTATCACTTATTCAACAATGTATTTCATAATCCAGTAAGAAAATCTCCACAGTTCTTGCCTATTTGCTTCTGTATTTATTTCCATACAATTTCTTTTATTCTTTCCTTGCGTCACCTTAGTATTTGTTTCTCTATCTTTCTATCCTTCCCCCTGCGTCCTTCATTGGTTAATTTGCCTCTCTCTTCTACCATGATTTTTTCGTTTCCTCCCTCTTCTCCCCTTTTCATCGCTCAATACCTGTCTCATACTTAGTCCACTGAATAATCAGCTCCTTCTGATCGGGTAATATTTTGGGGTAGATAACATAAAAGGATGATCCATAACATCCCAAATCAAACGCTCACCATTTTAAAAGTAGGTTGAAATCAGAAACACGAACAGAGCACGACAGCGCTAAAAAGCGTTCGGAGAGCACATACCTCCGCTAATGCCATTGCCATTAAAAAGGGTCGGGATCTGAATCCGTGGATATAGGATCCGGATTCGGATCCCTCCAAAAAAAAATTAATCATTTCTTTCCTGGTCCACGGCCCATCTTTCCACAAAATTTCATTGAAATTCATGGAGTACTTACGGAGGTATTGTACGGGATACTCCGGATCTTGATACGCCCCCAAATTTTATCATTTCTTCCTTGGTCCATGGTCCACCCTTCCACAAAATTTCATCAAAATCCGTTCATAACTTTTTGAATAATCCTGCTAACAGACAGACAGACAAACCAACAAGGGGTAAAACATAACCTGCTTGGCGGAGGTAAAAAAAAAAAAAAAAATTATCAGGATAGTGTTTAGTTAAATCAGCAGTAATCTTAGCCATTCACCATTTGGGACATACTATAGTTGTAGTTCTGTTTTACGGGCTTTCTCATTCACACTGTATTTTCCTGTCCTGAAAATTGTGGAGCTCAGACACTTCTTCACTACCAATGAGCATAACAACTGGAGAACTGGATGTTAATTTGACTGTTGTTTGTCATATTCTAGGGGAAGAATGGACTCAGCAGAAGTAGGTTATCTGCCTAAATGACCCTTCGTGAGCTTTACAGGAATTAGTCCTTAGCCTTCTTTTCATCCTGCAAATCATGGGTTCACTGTGCTAGTCATGCTGTATCCGTAGTTGTCATACACCCAGATCATACAGATTATTTAAAGGGTAAATTTGGCCATAAAAGAGAGTCCCAGCGAAAGAATGGGAGGTAACGATAAATCAAGAGAAGTAATAAGAGTACTAGTAGTATCGGGATTAATGGTATATGGAGGGAGGGCAAAATAGAAAAGAGAGAGAGAGAGAGAGAGAGAGAGAGAGAGAGAGAGAGAGAGAGAGAGAGAGAGAGAGAGAGAGAGAGAGAGAGAGAGAGAATTTAAGTGATTGAGGGTTGATGGTGTGAAGCAATAAGGAATAAATTAGTCGAAAAGAGAAAGACGACCCCACTTAAGTGAATGAGGCACGTAGCTTTATTGCCGGGCCTAAAATAAATGAAATGGAGATGAGTATATTGGTTCAGGATGAAGTGGTGTGCTGAGAGAAAACAGTTCGCCATGAGTTCGTACCCTCTCTCTCTCTCTCTCTCTCTGCCATAAATTTGCCTTGAATCCATTTCTTTCACATCTTTCCTGTTTGCTACGCTGTCATCCTTCTTTTTATTTTGATTCATACCTCACAGTTTCATCCCACACTCCCGTTTGTTACATTACGTCCCATCATATTTCTCCTACACTGTATGTCTTACCTTGTCTACTGACTGTCTTCTTCTCCCAGGCATGTTCCTCTCTCATTTCTCTCTTTCATTTTCACTTAATTTGTTACTCTCTTTTATTATTATTGCTTACTTTCTCCCCGTCCAAGGTAACACTTGTGTGTTCTTACCATTATGAACGAAAATGAATTAAAGTTGTAGACTGTATGCCGTGTATGATTTATCTTACAAAACATATTTCTGTCAAATTCTATGGAAACAGTCTACATTTTACCTAAATTAGTGCTTGGTAAGAATTTTTATAATAACCATGATTGTGAATACCAATGACTCTCCCTTGCTTATCCTTATTAATCATCTCTCCATCTCGTTCTCGGTCTCCTCCTATTCTCACACAATGCACATTCATACATTCTCATAGGTCATATTTTCTAGCTGTGGTATTATTTTTTTTCCTCCTCTGCTAATTTTTGTCTACCTTTGGTTTTATGCAGTGTATCTATCCTGTGATATTTTATGTTGTTCTTATACGTACTTACCTTTCTTTATATCCCCTCCCTGTTCCTGTTCCTCAAGGTTTTATTCTGTGGGGGTTTGTAGAAATAATGACACATATTCCTTATCCGTGTATTGTGCACACTGTATCTCATTATCCCTTTCATGTTAGTGATGGAAGTTTTATCGAAGTAACACGATATTAATCGATTACAAGAGATTGTTCATTAGCAGTGTGTAAAACAAATAATTCGGAGGAATTCCTGAACTTCCTATGCCGCCTAAAATAGAATCCTTCGTGTAACATTTTAGTCTTCTCTCTGTGCTATCATGTTCCATCTACATCTATTCTTTTTCATGTTTCTCCGGCGCAGTTTCCCGTTTCCCTGCCGTGTTTTCTTCCCCACCCTCCTTCTCCCTCACCTGTCCCCTCTTCCCGTTCCCCCAATTCCTCTTTCCCCCTGTCACCTCCTCCGTTCCTTCCCTCCTCACTTTCCCCTTACTCACCCTTCCTACCGTGGCCTACCCACCACTCCCTCATGACAGAGTTGCTAGGAAAGATATTCGTTCTGTATTTTGCTGCGTCCATGTGGAGATTTTGGCCCCAAAGTGGTGCGGTGAGATGCAAGGGCAGGCAATATTATTTTTAGTGTATGAATTATTTTAAGCGATAATGAATTTAGGAAAGGGCATTGGTTTTAAACCCCTTATGACCGAGGCAACACAAATAGCCTATGCCAGCTGATGCCAGAAACATTATTCAGTGAATCATGGGAGCCTGATAGATAATACAGTCACTAATAACTCTCTCATGATCGGAACAACTCTATTATTCTACTTCACCTCATGCCAGATGATTTTAGTCAGTTAACTGGATCATAAGAACAAGAGTGTTAAACTGATTAACAACTATCAGTACTTCAGATTATAATTGTCATATCGGAATAGCTCTCCAGCATTTACGAGTGGATGGTGTCATCTAAAAGGATATACAATGTGTTATGGAATCAAGGGTGAAGCTGGTATTTGGTGGATAGGATGAAACGAAGCTTATTTCCTTATCTGATGTCCTGTTGCTTTACTACGAGTGAACGAGCTCTTTGCAGTTTGGTTTTTACTTTCATTAATATCTGAGAATGTTGAAGTACCAAAGCAAATGTACTGTTGTTGACATTAATAATGGTCCACTTCACGCTAAAAACAACGGGAATTTGATCAATGATATTCGAAACCCAGTGATGTGATCTTCGGAACCCAAGAAGAGTTTCAGAATGTTATGTCCGTGTCAATAATAAAAAAAAAAAAAAAGTGGAACAATATTATTATCAGCACGTATACATTAGAGCAAAGTGTTGTTGTTGAGAGAGAAAGTGACTCAGATTAAAATACAGTTGAATGAAGAGAGACTTTCATTGCACGAAATTTATGTACACTAGCTTAGTGGATAAATTTAATATGAAAAGAAAGTATGTGAATGTAGTGGACAGTAGCGTGGCTTAGTTAAATAAAGTGGCCTCTTCTGTGATGACCCTGATAAATAATGAGGACAGTACGGAAGCTCCGAAAAAATTGCATGAAGATGTGTTGGTGTAAACATTAACGTATAAGCCTATGTGACTGCGGCATGATAGGAGTCTGCTTGGAAAATATATTGGCTCCATATTTAAAAGGGATGAGAAATATTCAGGTTAACGAAAAGTGATGAATATAAAGAAGTTTTTGATAAAAGAGTACAGCACTGCTGAAGGTAGCAGAAAGATGAGAGGGAATATCTACTAATAAGATAAACTTGTATTGAAATTGCCATCTCTCCATTATGAAGCCTTAGTTGCTGCGACTGATTATCATAATAAATTGATACAAGTCCCGATGAAGTGCTATGGAAAAAGGATGTAGATCCGTAACGCTGTCTTTTTCTGTCATTTAGCTAAGTGAAATTAACTGCAAAGGACGAGTATCTGGGCTAAGTTAAGACAAAAGAACTTCATTAAATAGAGTGTAACCTTTGTAACAAAGAGTGTGGAAGGAAATTTCTAGAAGAATGTAGAATTTAAACCTTTAATCGGTTGACGTCTTTCTTAAATTTGTTCTTGCTACCTTTTGACATCAGGTCAGGAAAGACCTTTCATACTGAACGAATTTTTGACAACAGGTCAGGAAAGACCTTTCATACTGAACGAATTTGAAGTTTGCATCTAACTCATGCTCTTTGAAAAATTTTCCAAACCACATTATTATGGTCAAGAGGTAAGGAGAAAAATGGAAGATGTCGTTTTGGGATTATATCAGAATTTATAAGCATATTTAAAGGACGTGGATGAAAAAGAGTATTTGACAGTTTTTATGTAATTTCCTGTTTCACAGATCTTATTTATCTTAAATGTATTCATTTTCATCATGTGACAAATGCCTGTGAGGAGAAGATGGAGTATGAGAGACTGACTAAAAGAGTGTATGTGAGTGCGGTGGAGTGTGAGAGGTGCAGGGAAAGATCAAGGATGATGTAGTGGAATAGAGTGATTAGATATTTGAGATTGCGGGTGTGAGTTAGAGGAGGGGTGGGGCATCTTAGTGACAGAGAAAAGGTAACGTGGAGGCGATTAGTTTGTAGCCATCCTTTACGGGATTAGGCTTCTGGCAATGGTGAGATACTGTGGATATAGATATAGAGAGAGGCAGACAGAGACATAGTCCACTTTGTTACCACTCCTTTTTTACGGAGGCTTGCCTCGGCATTCTTAATTTCAGTTCCGAGACCAAATACATTTTTTTTAAATAAACCATCCATGTCACATACGTAGGCAAAACAGTACTGAGTCTTTGACGAATGCCTAAGTGAAAAACAAGCGAATACAGGAAAACACACACACACACACACACACACACACACACACACACACACACACCTGTTGTGATACAGACAGCAGTGTAAGGGTGTGTGCCACATGACCTGTCACCCCGCTGTGGAAAATACTGTAACTGTTGGTAAAAACTGTAATGTGAAGTGAAGCCTCCCACACGAGACCCCGACAACTTGCTGTCAGCTTTGTTTCGTAATTATGATTTCATAAGATTTTTTTTTATT